>NC_081424.1:1200000-1515720 GCF_949786415.1 Peromyscus eremicus | reverse complement strand
TGCTTTACAGGTTACATTCCATAATTAGCATAAGATAGAGCAGAAATTCCAACAGGAACTTAAACAGAAAAAAAAAATGGAAGAACTCTGCTTGATGGCTTGCTTGTTAGGTCATGCTTAGGCAGTTTTCTTATATAGCCCAGAACCTCCTGCCCAGGAAATGGCAATACCCACAAGTGTTGGGTCTGGTCCTCCTATATCAATTAATTATCAAGACAATTTCCCAAAGACCTGGCAACAGGACAATCTGATCTGGGAGCCCCCCTCAACAGAAACTCCCTCTCAGGTGCCTTTGGGCTATGCCAAGCAGACAGTTGAAGAAAACCATGGCAGTGAATAAGGCTCTTCCAAAAATGCTATTTCAAGAATAGAAAGAAAAACCAGTTTTGAAAGTTAAACATGATGTAATAATTCTGAAACCTAGGTACTTATCCACAACAAATAAAATCATATTATATACTTGTACACAGATATTCATAACACTTTCATTTATAATAGTATATAACATGAAATTAACCAAAATATCTATCAATACATGAATAAACAACTGTTGTATACCCATTTAATTAAATCTACTCAACCAAAAATGTAAGTAACCTTTAAATGCATGCTACAACATCAAGGAGTCTCAATTGTTGGGAAAAATTTTTAATAAAATGTGTGTAGAATATAATTCTATTTACATAGTAGTCTAGAAACACACACAAAGCTAGAAGATGTGGCTGGATGGTAAAGTGCGCAATACTCTTCTAGAGGACCTGATTTTTATTCCTAGGAACAATGTCAGGCAGCTCACACCTGTCTGTAATTCCAGCTCTTTTTTTTTGTATCCTGTTGGCACCTGCACTCACACATGCACATACAAACAGGTACACACATACACATAAATATTGGTGAAATTATTTAGGCCACTCCACGTAGTTAAAAGGAGATTTATTTAATGGCGTAACTTACAAATTAAGGGATAGGTAGGTCGCGGGGTCTGGGGACAGGTGTATCACAGTCCAGCGGTGTTCTCTGGAGCTCTCCTCTGTCTACCTCCACCATCCAGCGTCCTGGAACCAAGCGAGCGTTCGCCGATCCGGATCTCGGGTCCCCAGGCGCCTCCCTAGGCCCCGCCTTGTAGGCGTGACAGTTGCCGAAGTCTCAATGGGGGTTGGGAACTTCCAGAACAAAGCTGGAATGGCTACCCCACTACACATAAATAAAAGGAAAATTATAATTTTCTAGAACTAAAATGTAAGATAATCTATGTAGTTGGTTGTTTTTTACTCTTTTGGGGGGTCCACCAACCAAATCCCAAATAAATCACACACAGAGGCTTATTATTACTTATAAATGCCCGGCCTTAGCTTGGCTTGTTTCTAGCCAGCTTTCCTTAACTTTAAATTAACTCATTTTTCTTTTGCCTCTGGGCCTTTTCCTTTTCTTACTTCTGTATATCTTACTTTCATTCTTACTCTGTGGCTGGCTGTGAAATTGGGTGGCTAGCACCTGATGTCTTCCTCTCCTCTTACTCCTAGAGATCTCTCCTCCCAGATTTTTCCTTCTACATATTCTCTCTGCCTGCCAGCCCCGCCCATCCTTTCCCCTGCCTTGCTATTGGCTGTTCAGTTCTTTATTAGACCATCTGCTGTTTTGGACAAGTAAAGTAACATAGCTTCACAGAGTTAAACAAATGCAACATAAACAAAAGAACACACTTTAAAATAGTATTCCCCAACAACTCTACATTCTGGATCTGGGCCTGGGTGGTATCTGAGTTGGTTATCCTGCCAGCTCCCTTGCACCCATGCATGGGCCCAGCTCTCCCACGTGCCCACATCTCTGCTGGACGATGAGGGGCAGAACCAGCTCAGCAAGGCCCTCAGACATCAACATGGCTTCAGGCTGCAGTACAGACCACAGACATCCATGTTGCCTTCAGTGGTAACACTGGCCACAGACATCTACTTACACAGACCCCTGCTATAGTAGGACCACAGACCCAGGCATGGTCCTTGGTGGCAGCACAGGCCCACACATTACCATGGCTTCAGGCAGGAGCACAGGCCACTCACATCAGGCTGTTCCTCACCTATGTGTCTCTAGTTATGCCTCTCTTCAGAGCACACAAACAGCTCTGCTTCTCTTTCTCTCCCCATCAATCAGCCACATACTTGCTCACAGTAGTAGCACCATTGCCTGTCTTCTGATTACTGCTGATGCTTAGATTTCCCATAAGCAATCTTAATGTTTAAGGTGTTACTACAGTTTCTGTCCCTCAACCAAGGAAACTATCAGGACTGCAAAAGAAAATGTTGTCTTTTGTTATTCATAAAACATAGAGCTCTGAATAATGCATGTAGATTGAAAATATTTTTTGTTTCTATGTATTATTTTGCAATGTTTTCTACAATAAACAATTTTGGATTTTTAATAGATTTTATTTATTTCAATTATATACTTAGTCTTCCAGGTTGGTAGCATTCAAGTATTGATTCACCAGATAGAAAATGAGAATGAAAAATCAGAGTAGAAAATAAGAGTGAAATGTTGGATCTGCTTTGTACTAAACTTTCATAAACACAGATTAAGAATAGTTAGATCAATTGGCATGTCCTTCCAATACACTGAAAAACAAGTAATCCAGTTTCCAAAAGTTTATGTGAATATATTTTTAAGATTGAGTTAAAAAGCAGAGAGCAGGTAAACAGGATAAATGTAAAATATTTCTTTTGGAATTGAAGGATAGGGGGACAAAAAATGTGTGGATGAATAACGGGTAGACTAATAGATTTTTCATAAGAAAGAAATTGTAACAGCTTTAGCCAATCTTTTTATTATATAGCTGGAGCATTGGAAACCTGCTACAACCCTTATATTAAGTTCTATTAATTGTAACTAGCTAATATTTTCTATTCCTAAATTAAAAAGCTAAACACTATTTAGAATATTCTTAGAATATAAGATACCTGACAGGTTTTTTTTGTTCTTTTATGGCAAAATTATAAGTAAAGTATAAAGGCAGCCTGTAGAATAATAAGTGACAGGAACATGATAGCCCAAAACATGCTAGAGTGAGCTTCTGCTGATTTTACTGCTTGAAGCCATCTCCCTTTCAAAGAATGCCTAGTAATTTTTAATCATCGCCTTGGATGCTGTTCTAGGAGTGCCCTGTCCTGTTATCGGCTTCTCTTCAGAGCAGCACTGCTGTCTCTGCTGCTCTGGCCACTTTACAGAATCGCAACCTGCCTCATCCACTGTCTGCTCTCACTACTATCATCTGCCTGGAAACAAATGTGCTGTTCATTGCTTGTTTTATTACAAATGCTCTACAATGACTTCTCTTTAGTCCCACACAACATACTATCAGTTAGCTAGTTACATAGAAAATTAGATTTATTTTTCACTTATGTTTAGAAAGAGATTGGGGACCAAGGAAAAGAAACAGAGGAAACTACAAATACTCATAAACACTATCACACAAAAAGGAGCAGCAATAAATTTTCAGCATACATTCACAAACTGCTAACCACACAATATAATCTCCCCTGGATCACCATGCACTCTAATTAGCAGAGAAGCAATGATCTTTCCAAATGTGAAGATTCTCTTTCTGTTGGATGCATATTTCCTTCTAAATAGATTTAAGCCTAAAAAGACTTAGTATGTAAATGAATTACTTCCTTGGTTTCCTTGATATGAACTATTTCTGAACTGTTAGAATATGCATTTACAATATAAGTATCGTGTTGCAATTTCTCATCTTCTGTTTCTTTCATTTATCAAAATTCTATATCTTCAGTTAGATGACTAGCATATTAACAACTGAAACTACCATATTTTTATTCCCCATGATTTTTGCCAAATCCTGGACACAGGGCACACTTACGCTACTCAAATACTTATATAGAATTTATATAGATTTGGGTGATAAGAGTAAGATAAATTTGAGCTGTGAAAGTAATGATCTTCTCTAAATGCTTATCTCTTTCTTTAGTGGTTTGATTTAAATGCTTAGTCTTAAATACAAGAATAAACATAAATCATTGTAATTGCTATAAAGAAACACTCAGAAATGAAACCCAAGACTAGAGAGGAAATAATAACCTATAGAAATGATTAGTGACTTAAATTTACAATACTGTTCTGTTCATTTTCATAACTTCCTTAAGCTTTTAGTGACAAAAATAGCCCTTGAAAATATAGTCTGTTTTAACATCAGTCAAGGAAAACCTATAGATCAGTACCATTCTAAGTGTATTAACCTTCTGACTAGGACCTATCTTGAAAAGTCCACAGTCTAACATCCATCCACTAGAACAAGGGCATACAGTATAACATACTGTTCACCTTTAGATGCAGGCACTCTGTTTTAAATATGACTGGATGAGTGCTGCAGTGAATAAAAACAATGAAAAAAGATAAATGACAAAAGCCAAGGTAAAAGCAAATATTCAAACAGAATGCACTTGAAAATAAACCCCCATACTATTATTGGTAGTCTCAAAATATAAATATCTATTAAATGTGTTTTTTTAACTTCTGTGACTGTCACCATGGTAACAGTCCAGGACAATTCAGACAGAAAATTTAAATTAAAACCCATAGGTTGGACAGCAGAACAAATGTCCATGAATTCTGTAACCTAATTGAGCAGATGAACCTAGCATTCATTTTTTTAAATGGTAATAAGCCTTCTGTCATTATCAGACAAAGGAGTAATCTGAAGATAAGATGTTTTAAGGGAAGGGATACAGAACTACAATAGGGCAGATATTCTGAAGATGAAGTTTATCTTTCTTAAAAATATCTAGCATTTCTTTCTAAATTAAAGGTCATTTTTTTCTTATGCATAGAAACAAAACTTCAAAAGGTATACAAAAATTTGGATGCAAAGTAAGTCTTTGTGCCTTCCACTCCCAATTTTCTTTTCACAGACAGCCAGTTTAGCACTTGATTTCTGCCTTTAGTTCACACAATTGTGAACACACCCATGCACACACACACATACACACACACACACACACACACACACACACACACCACCACCACCACCACCATCACCACCACCACCACTACTCTGCATTTGGTACATGCAAAAATAAATAAAAAGAAACTATGTTACAAATGAATGAATTTGAGGACAGTGTGTGAAGCAAAAAAAATATTAACAGAAACACAGTTGCTACATGAGTCAAACTGTACAAAGTAGAAAAATGATTGCTGGGGCTGAGTGGAAGAAGACATAAGGAGTCACTCACTGTTCAATGAGGACAAGGTTTCAGTTTGGCAAATAAAATAATGTTCTAGAAGCCTGTTGCATACACAAGATGCATATAGTTAATAGAATTGAACTAAATACACTTTTTAAAAGTTAAGATGTTAAATTTGATGTTCTGCTTTTTACCTGAATGAAACAATAGCCCAAACTAGGAGTTAATTCTCTCCAATTAACTAGCAATACAGACTAGCCACTGTGGGGTCTGGAACCTGGCAGAATGTAAGTCAGGGCTTACATTATCAGTGAGGCAAAGAACTCAGAGCTGATAGCAACCACTTCCCCTGCACAACAGTGAAGACAATTTATTGAGTTGGAATCCCAAAGATCATCTGCAAAAGATGAAGGCAGAAGTTGAGCCTTCATACTTGACAGCTGGAACTGATGTCAGCAACAACTGCTCAGGAACCTTCTATCTGGCCAAGATTAAAATTAAAAGACTAGTGAAAGTTAACAAGTAAATGGTCCCCTAAGAGTTGGGGCTACAGCAGAAACAGGGACATTTTATGGATCCTTTCAGGAAGATAGAGCAAATTGAACAAAGACAGTTGCTACACTGTGGTCTCCAGATTTCCTGACATTTTGCCCTAGGTGCTGAGGGATTTCTACAGTTATCACAGATAATTTGGTAATAGCAAACTTAAAACTAAAGCCATTATCATCAAAAGGAATGGGACTAGTGACATCTAACTTCCTCCTTTTGGAAAAGTCTACAAAGTTTTAGTAATCAAAATATTAAAATGCTGATATAAATGTAAATATATAGACCAATAGGATAGAGCTTAGAAACAAATTCACACATTTGTAGTCAATTGACTTTTGACAAAAGTGCCAAAAATATACAGTAGGAGAAAGGACAATTTCTTCAACGAATGGTTTTTAGAAAACTAGATGCCCTGGACAGGTGTGGTGCACACACCTATAATTCCAACATTTGGAGCTCTAGACAAAAATTCAGGAGATCAATGGCTTGTGTCAAGTTGGCTTGGCTATGTGTCAAGTTGGAGGTAGCCTGGAATATTGTAGGTGGCACAGAGGTCCTTGTGCTCACAGATAAGCACCAGGGGAACCAGAAATTTTAGACATACAGGGTTATCTTTTCAAAGGGAAAGATATATAACAAGGACTCAAGTCCACTGTTGGAGTCCCAAGTTTGTATTCTATATATCACATGCAGTTATGCTTATCCAAAGAACTTTATTTTATTCTTACTCACGTAACAATTTTCTCCTAAAACAAACTTTCTGAATATGATTTCTCTTCTAAAAATAAAATTACATGCTAACATTTTCCATAATTCTTGTGAGAAATACATACAAAATTCTAAGGAACTTATATCAGACACACATATACACATATGTAGAAAAGTAGCTGTGATTTTAAAACGTACCTGTAATCACAAAAAGTATGAATCATAAAATCTTACTTTCTTACTTGATTTTTCTCGCGCGCACACACACACACACACACACACACACACACACACTGATTATGTGATTAAATTGTTTAACTCATGGGAAAATTTGACCCACAAGAAATCAAACTCATGTCCTTGGCCTCATTTGAAGTTTCACTAATCATCATTATCCAAATTTTCTTTTTAAAATTCCAATGGCAATTATTATCTGCAGAATTCTTTGGTAATTAATCATGCACTGCTTGTGGTAAACCAATTGTTCCCTTGAGCTGTCATCTAACTGTTTTCTTATTTGCTTTGTGCTGCAGTACATTTTTTATATTATCACAAAATTGTCTTTGCAAAGTGCAGATACTACAATTACATTGGTGAGTTCTTACAATGAAAGGCATATTTCCAAAACAGCCAGTGGCTTGCTGCCCCTCTGTCCACTGGCTGGGTGCCTTTCACAGACCACCACGTTGTTCCTTTGCACTGCGCAATCTCTATGACCTTCCTCCTTCCCAGCCTGTGGTAGATACAGTAGAGACCATCTAAAGAGCCACATGTGAGTCCCCACTCCTGCACTATTATCTTATATGGCAAAAAGGGCTTGACGGATCAAAGGTCTTTAGACACAGAAATTATCCTAGATTATGAAGATGAACCCACAAAAGAAAGATGAGAATTTTTACCAAGAAAAGAGGAGAGAAAGCAGGAGAAAGTCAGTGTGATGGCTGCTGTTATCAAATTGATAGAATCTAGAATCTTTGGGGAGATCGGGCTTCTGGGTTTGTCTGATGGGGTTTATCTTAATTTTCATTAATTGAGGGGGGAAGAAGCCACTGTGAACAGCACACATTTCCCTGGCTGTGGTGTGTGTGTGTGTGTGTGTGTGTGTGTGTGTGTGTGTGTGCCCACACGCGCACATGCATGTGTTGGTACACCCACATGCATGTGTGTTGAGATGGGATCTCACTATGTAAACCAATCTGGCCTTGAACTTACAGCAATCTTCCCATCTAAGCTTCCAAATTTGGTCATTGCAGGGGCCAGTCACCATGTCCAGGTAGAGCCTTCAGGAAGGTATTTAGGTAATGGAGTCAGATGCCATCTCACAGGAGAGAGTGAGTCTCACTTTTGAGAACTGTATTAGTTACTTGAAAAGCATGAAGTTTGAAAGTGACTCTAACCTTTTCTGCTTTTTCTTGGCAGAGAGACTCTCTCACCATGTGAATTCTGTTCTACTTTCTATCCACCTTCAATCATAAGCCCCTCACTAGTAAGTAAATAAATGCCATCAACATACTCTTTGAATTCTAAAACCATGAGCCAAAGTTAATATCTTTCCTCTATAAAATTTTCCAGTTTCAATCATTTGGTTATAGCTATAAAAAGCAAACTAAGACAATAGAATATTATTTCTGAAGTTACATTACACAAGATATTTGCAGGCCTGCCTTGCCTTCCTGGGTCACTTTTATCAAAAAAAGCATTCTGTGTCATAAGACATTAACCTTTTTAGGAGGTTCATGGGGTAAAGACTATCCTGCTACAGATCATGTGAATAATTCATCTTGGAATGGAAGCCTCCAACCCAACCTCACCTTTAGAAGACTACAGGCCCACTGCCATCTTGGTACAGCTTCACAAGACACTGATGAGCAAGCACACAACAAAGACTCTTCAGAACTTGCAATGTCAGATACCGTATGAGATGATAAATGTTCATCATTCTTCTAACCTGTAAGTCTTGCACAATAAGAAATGTCTAATATAATAAGCATTACTTCTACTCACATTTCATTGACAGAATTCAGTAGTTTGACTGATACATTAATCCATTCTCTGTTATAGTGAAATACTTCAGTTAGGATAACTTTATTAAAAAAGAGGATTTAGCCAGGTGGTGGTGGCGCACGTCTTTAATCCCAGCACTCGGGAGGCAGAGCCAGGTGGATCTCTGTGAGTTCAAGGCCAGCCTGGGCTACCAAGTGAGTTCCAGGAAAGGTGCAAAGCTACACAGAGAAACCCTGTCTCGAAAAACCAAAAAAAAAAAAAAAAAGAGGATTTAATTAATCTATAGTTCTGGAGACTCAAAAGCACAGATGGCACAATGACTGTTGTGTGACATATTTCCCTGGGAGACACAACACACACATCCACTTACCCAAGAAAGGGAGGAGCCTGCAACAGACTAAGGTAACAATTACACCAATGTCCAATTGAGGAGCCAATGAGCTTTTAATTGGGGTTACTAACAGGAGTATAGTGAGAGGTCACTTACAAGAAGAAGAGCAGGGATGACTTAAAAGCAGCTTCATCACCAGACAGCCCATCCCAACATGGGTAAACAACTCGCAAACGCCTGCAACTCTGGAGCTTGCTGTGCCACTTTCAGGTAGCTTGACAGTTGAATATCTCCTGGTTTCTGCAGTGTTCCAGGTCAGAGTTTCCACTCCAAGCAATTGTGTACTACTTTTTATATTCTAGGTGGGTGCCCTCAAGAATCTTTCAAGTTTCTATTCTCTGGGATGTGAAACCTTTTATTTACTTCCTGAGGTTCGTGAGCCTCTCTTTCCTTTATGAAGCCAATGCCTCAACTTTGGGGGATGTTGCAATCTGGAGGAAAATGCCATATAACAGTGACCAATAGTGGTGACAGCCTGGTGGTGGTGTGATCACACAGTGCTCACAGTGGAGTAACCACAGGCCTCATGATGATGTATCACAGGAGTGTGCACATTCACAGGAGAGAAAACGTATTACCAAATAGGCAGACAAAGAAAGAGAAAAGAGCCAGGTTTCTTCTTTTCATATTGACCACCAAACCAACCAACAGGACCCATGTGAAAGCTACCATAATTTCTCCCAAGTATAGCCCTTCAATGAATGCAGTATCTTCCACTAGGCTCTTATCACTTACCTGCCCACATTGTCTACTAAGAGCACTACATTAGGGACTAAGATTCCAATACAAAACCTCTCAGGAAATAAACCACATTGAAACAATAGCAACCAAACAAGACCAAGAGAGGCTAAAAATACAGTTGGCCACACCCAGTTGCCACATCTTTGCATAGCTACAGGGATTGCCCTAACCGGGACAGCAAGAGAATGAAGAAAGGACAAACACAGGAACACACAGAAAAGCTGGGGTTGGGTAGACTAAGCTCTCTGATGGAGGAGCTGTAGCACCCTGGAAGCTCAGTATCTTTATTGCATACAGTTGAACAGGGAGATATGATTATTAAATATAGCTGCAACAAGGAGTCAGGTTTAGTTAATTGTAATAGTCTTTGTAGGGGAACATTTTTCAGACCATAAATATCCAGGGGGAGAAAGCTATAGGGGACATTCTCTGCACATACTGTCAGTATTCACACTCAGACCAGAGGGAAGGCTTTGCCATTTCCCTAAGTGTAGACAGAAGTCTGTCATTTTCCAGTGGTCTAGCACATTGGACTCCTTGATAGGGCACACCTATATCAACAAAACACCCAGTGAAGAGCAGATAACAGAATTTTGTGGATAGCTGCCATTCTCCATGGAACACACTCTAACATCTGGATATCATCTAACTTGTGCTTCAGTTTCTACAACTAGATTTTAGAGAAAAAAAGCAAATTTGAGTGAAAATTAGCCATTATTACCATTTCTGAATGGGTTTAATGCTAATACTTGAGCTAAACAAGTGACGAGAGGCAGAATTAAACCCTATCTGTAGGATGTCCAAGATGGTATACAAATCGATGGAGTGGGCAAATTTCAGAAGACAGGTATAGAGGGGGACTGAATAGATAATTCCAGAGATGTAGATAATGTTTCCTGTTATTGTTTGTTTTACTCTTTGGGGGAGGGGCTGCCACCGAGCTCCCAAAGAAATCATACACAGAGGCTTTTTCTTAGTTATAAATGCCCGCCTTAGCTGGCTTGTTTCTTGCCAGCTGTTCTTAACTTAAATTATTCCATCTATCTTTTGCTTTTGGGCTTGTATCTTTTTCTATTTCTGTGTGCCTTTCATTACTTCTTACTCTGTGTCTGGCTGTGTAGCTGGTGGCTGGCCCCTGATGTCCTCCTCCTTCCTCTCTCATTCCTTGATCTTTTCTCCTCCCAGATTTCTCCTTCTATTTATTTTCTCTGCCTGCCAGCCCCACCTATCCTTTGTCTGGCCTCACTATTGGCTGTTCACCTCTTTATTAGACATTCAGGTGTTTTAGACAGGCACAGTAACAGAGCTTCACAGAGTTAAACATATGTAACTTAAACAAAAGTAACATACCTTAAAGTAATATTCTATAACATTTCCCAATAAATATCTGCAGAATGGATGGAGAATTAAATTGGACTTCCCAGAAAAGATGATCCATAACATAAAACTATTAATGAACATGAAGTGGATCCATATGCCATGACATAAAAGAATAAGTCTGAGATGTCACTGAAAAGTTATGTGTGTGTGTGTGTGTGTGTTCCTTGTCTTATGTTGGAAAGACATCCCAGTAAGTTAATTCATCATGTTAAAAACATCAATAAGATAGGCCGGGCAGTGGTGGTGCACGCCTTTAATCCCAGCACTCGGGAGGCAGAGCCAGGCGGATCTCTGTGAGTTCGAGGCCAGCCTGGGCTACCAAGTGAGTTCCAGGAAAGGCGCAAAGCTACACAGAGAAACCCTGTCTCGAAAACCAAAAAAAAAAAAAAAAATCAATAAGATGAATATACCAGTGTTAGTCAGTTTTCTAGCATCACAACAAAATGTCTGAGATAATTTTGGCTCACAGTTTAGAAAATCTCAATCCATGATCAATTGGCCCCATTGTGGGGCTTATGACAAGACAGCAAATCATTGTGAAAATATTGTAACAGAGAAACACCTCATAGCAGTTTTAAAGGGAAGGCATTTGGGAAATAGAAGGGGTCAGCCTCCCACAATCCCCTTCAGAGGCCCCTAGTGATTTAAGTGCTGTCCAATAGACCCCACTGTTCAAATGTTCCACTACCTAATAACTCTACCCTGGAAACCAAGCTTATAACTCCTGGGCCATTGTGTGCATTTAAAATCTACATTTTAGCAACACCTGATCTACAGGAAATCATGGCTTGGAGGTCATGAAAAGCTGGCAAGAAACATGCCAAGCTAAGGCCAGGCATTTATACTTAAGAATAAGCCTCCATGTTTGATTTATTGGGCAGCTGGGTGGCAGGCTCCCCAAAAGAGCCAAAACAAACAACAACATTTTGGTGGTCCAATGTGGCGGTTGAATTTCCATAGTACCTGAAAAAGTTTAAAAAAAAAAAAAGGATGCAGCTCCTTTAAGAGTTTCAGCCTGACAGTCTTTGCCAGACAGTGAGGCCTTGAGCAACTAGCACATTAAGAACCTTCTCTAGAACTGACCACACACTTGATCACAAAGCAAATCTCAACAGATACCAAAAAAAAATTGGAATAAACATCTGTATCTTATCAGATCACCATGACGCTAAAGTTAGAATTTCAACAACAACACAAGTTTCAGAAAGCCTACAAATTCATGGAAACTGAATAATGATCAACTGAATTACCACTGGGTCAAGGAAGAAATAAAGAAATTAAAGACTTCCTAAGATTCAATGAAAATGAATCTACAACATACCCAAACTAATGGACACTAAGAGCAGTCCTAAGATGAAAATTCATAGCACTAAATGCCTACATAAAGAATTTGGAGAAATCTGCACACTAGGAATTTCCCAGAACATATGAAACCTCTAGAACAAAATGAAGCAAATTCACTCAGGAGCAGTAGATGACAGGAAATAATCAAATTGAGGGCTGAAATCAATAAAATAAAAACAAAGAGAGCAATGAAAAAAAATGAAACAAGGAGTTGGTTCTTTGAGAAAATCAACAAGATAGACAAATCCATATCCAAACTAACCAAAAGGCAGAGAGAGAATATTCAAATTAAAAAACTCCAAAATGAAAAGGGGGTATAACAACAGAAACTGAAGAAATCCAGAGAATCACTAGGTCATACTTCAAAAACCTGTACTTTACAAAATTTGAAAACTTAGAAGAAATAAACAGTTTCCTAGATAGATACCACATACCAAAATTAAATCAAGACCAGATAAACAACTAAAATAGACCCATAAGGAAATAGAAGCAGTCATTAAAAGTCTCCCAACCAAAAAAAGCCAGGACCAGATGGTTTCAGTAAAGAATTCTATCAGAATTTCAAAGAAGAGCCAATATCAATACTCCTCAAATTGTTCCAAACAACAGAATCAGAAGAGGCCATTGCCAACTCCTTTCATGAGGCTACAGTTACCCTGATACCCAAACTACACAAAGATGCAACAAATAAAGAGAATTACAACCAATTCAATCATGAACATTGATGCAAAAATTACTCAATAAAATACTGGCAAACCAAATCTAAGAACACATAAAGAAAAAAATTGTGATCAAGTAGGCTTCATTCTAGAGATGCAGAAATGATTCAACATATGAAAATCTGTCAATGTAATCCATTATATAAACAAACTGAAAGAAAAAAAATCACCTGATTATCTCATTAGATGCTGAAAAAACCTTTGACAAAATCCAACCCCTTCATGATAAAGGTCTTGGAGAGATTAGGAATACAAGGGACATAACTAAACATAAAAAGGCAATTTACAGCAAACCAACAGCCAACATCAAATTAAATGGAGAGAAACTCAAAGCGATTTTACTAAAATCAGAAACAAGACAAGGTTGTCCACTCTCTCCATACCTATTAAATATAGTACTTGAAGTTCTAGCTATAGCAATAAAACAACAAAAGGAGATCAAGGTGATACAAATTGGAAAGGAAGAAGTCAAACTTTCCCTATTTGCAGATGATATGACAGTATACATAAGTCACCCCAAGAATTCTACTAGGGAACTCCTACAACTGATAAACACCTTCATTAACATGACAGGATACAAGATTAACTCAAAAAAAATCAGTAGCCCTCCTATATACCAATTATAAATGGGCTGGGAAAGAAATCAGAGAATCATCATCCTTTATAATAGCCACAAATAATATAAAGTATCTTGAGGTAACTTTAACAAAGCAAGTGAAAGACCTCTATGACAAGAACTTTAAGTCTTTGAAGAAAAAAAAATTGAAGACTATATCAGAAAATAGAAAGATCTCCCATGCTCTTGGATAGGTAGGATTAACATAATAAAAATGACAATCTTACCAAAAGCAATCTGTAGATTCAATGCTATCCTCATCAAAATCCCAACATAATTCTCCACAGACCTTAAAAGAATCATACTCAACTTCATATGGAAAAACAAAAATCCTATGATAGCTAAAACAACCCTTTACAATATAGGAACTTTCAGAGGCATCACCATCCCTGACTTTAAGCTCTACTCTAGAGCTATAGTCATAAAAACAGCTTGGTATTGGCATAAAACCAGACACATGGATCAACTGAATTGAATTGAAGACCCTGACATTAACCCACATGTAGATGTAACCAACCGTCTTATTAAATAAGAAACACAGAACCAATGCAAAGAAGAAAGCCAAGAGGTCAGAGCTAAGAGCTAAAACCTTACCCTTCCTCCTGTGGTGGTCCTACCTCTCTGAAAGAGAGCTACTTCCTGTGTTAAAGTCTTTATAAAGACTTTCGGTTCTGCCTTCTCATTGGTTGTAAACCCAACCACATGACCGCCTCGTCACTGCCTGTCTGTACAGACCTCCAGGTCTTCTATGGTTGGTATTGAGATTAAAGGCTTGTGTCTCCAATGCTGGCTGTATCCCTGAACATACAGAGATCTACCTAGCTCTGCCTACCAAGTGCTGGGACTAAAGGTGTGCACTACCACCGCCTGGCTTCCCTATGGCTTGCTAATAGCTCTGACCCCCCGGGCAACTTTATTTATTAACATACAAATAACATTTTAGTACAAAATAAAATATCACCATACCCACACACCTATGAACACCTGGCTTTTAACAAGGAAGTAAAAACTGTACAATGGAAAAAGGAAAGCATCTTCAACAAATGGTGCTGGCATAACTGGATGTCAACATGCAGAAAATTGCAAATAGATCCATATTTATCACCACACACAAAACTCAAGTCCAAGTGCATCAAAGACCTCAACATAAATCCAGGTACATTGAACCTGATAGAAGAGAAAGTGGGAGGTAGGCTTGAACACATTGGCACAGGAGACCACTTTCTAAATATAACACCAGCAGCACAGACACTGAGAACAACAATCAATAAGTGGGACCTCCTGAAACTGGGAAGCTTCTGTAAGGCAAAGGATACCATAAATAAGACAAAACAACTGCCCACAGAGTGAAAAAAGATCTTCACCAACCCCACATCTGACAGAGGATTAATCTCCAAAATATATAAAGAACTCAAGAAACTAAGCATCAAAATATCAAATAATCCAATTAAAAATGGGGGAACAGATCTAAACAGAGATTTCTCAACAGAAGAATCTCAAATGGATGAAAGACATTAAGGAATTGCTCGACATCCTTAGTCATCAGGGAAATGCAAATCAAAATGACTCTGATATACCATCTCACACCTGTCAGAATGGCTAAGATCAAAACCATTGACTACAGCCTATGTTGGAGAGGATGTGGAATAAAGGGAACACTTCTCCACTGCTGGTGGGAGTGCAAACTTGTACAGCCATTTTGGAAATCAGTATGGTGACTTCTCAGAAAATTAGGCATCAATCTACCTCAAGAACCGGCAATACCACTCTTGGGCATATACCCAAAGTATAATCAAGCATACCACAAGGACACTTGCTCAACTATGTTCATAGCAGCATTTATTCATAATAGCCAGAACCTAGCTATGAACAACCTAGCTTCCCCTCAGTGGAAGAATGGATAAAGAAAATGTGGTACATTTACATAATAACATATTATTCAGCTGTAATAAACAATGATATCATGAAGTTTGCAGGCAAATGGATGGAACTAGAAAAGAACATCCTGAGTGAGGTAACCCAGACCCAGAAAGATAAACATGGTATGTACTCACTCATAAGTATACAGTAGATGTAAAGCAAAGAATAACCAGACCACAATCCACAGCTCCAGAGAAGCTAGGTAACAAGGAGGACCCAACAGGGATGCATAGATCGCCCTGGGAAGGGGAAAGAGATGAAATCTAGATCTTCTGGGTAAAAAGGGAGTGTAGTGGGTAGCCATTCCAGCTTTGGTCTGGAAGTTTCAACCCCCATTTTGAGGCTTCGGTAACTATCACACCTACAAGGCGGGGCCAAGAGAGGGCCCTGAAGACCCAAGATCTGGATGCGCCGCCTTCTCTTGGTTCCCGGACCCTGGATGCTGGAGGTAGATCGAGCAGAGTTCTCCAGAAAACACCACCAGACCCTGCAACCTACCTATCCCTTCATTTGTAAGTTACGCCACTAAATAAACCTCCCTTTTCACTACGTGGAGTGGCCTTAATAATTTCACCAATAAGGGAGGGAGCATAAAGTGGAGGGGATAGGGGATGAGAACTTGAGGAAATGGGATGGTTGAGTTGGAGAAGGGATGGAGTGGGAGAGCAATGAAAGAGATATCTCAATAGAAGGAGCCATTAAAGGGCTAGAGAGAAATTGGATGCCAGGGAAATTCCTAGGAATCCACAAGGATGACCCCACCTAAGACCCATAACAATAGTGGAGAGGGTGCCTGAAATGGCCTTCCCCTGTAATCAGATTGGTGAATACCCTATCATCATAGAACCTTCATCCAGTAACTGATGGAAGCAAATACAGAGACCCACATCCAAGCACCAGGCCAAGCTACGGGAGTCCAGTCAAGGACAGGGAAGAGGAATTATATGAGCAAGGGGGTCATGATCATGATGGAAACCCACAGATACAGATGACCTGAATTTGTAGGAGCACATGGACACTCAACCAACAGCTGGGGAGCTTGCATGGGACTGAACTAGGACCTCTGCATGTGGGTGACAATTTTGTTGCCTGGTCTGTTTATGGGACCCCTGGCAGTGGGACCAGGATCTATCCCTGGTACATGAGCTGGCTTTTTGAAGCCCATTCCATATGGTGGGATGCTTTGCTCAGCATTTATGTGAGGGGGGTCTTGGTCCTGCCTCAAATGAATGTGTCAGGCATTGTTGAGTCCCCATGGGAGGCCTTACTCCTTCTTAGGAGTGGATGGTGGTGGGTCTGTGTATAGGGGTGGGTTGGGGGAGGTGGAGGGAATGGGAGGAGAGGAGGGAAGGGGAACTGTGGTTGGTGTGTAAAATTAATTAAAAAAATTTTAAAAATTAAAAGATTTTGACATAAACCAGTAAAATGTAAGGTAAAATTCTAGTTTTGAAAGCTATTATTATAAAGTATTTAAGATAATCAAGAAACATAGGTTAGTAGCTAGTCATTTTTAACGATCAAAATTGTAGATACATTAGTTATGCTTTCCAGATCATACAGAGATATATTTTAAACAGACAGATGGTCTTCAAACCTTCAAAGACCTATAGAACATGGCATTTAAAATGTTTTGCTAATTTAGTGGTTTTCATGACAATAAGACACATCTGCTCCTGGCAGCACCAATGTACTTCAGTGATGATGGGCACTCCTTATGGAGTTTGTTTTCATTGTGGCAAGGTGAGCCACTGAGCAATGAAGCTGCTTTTGCCTTGATTGTTTGACTGCATGCTAAGCAGACTGGACATGCAGTACCCACAGGAAAATGACCACTGAACTTTGTCAAAACAAGACAGAATGGTCCTTCAGGGTCCCTGCTTCACAGAAGAAACTGCCAGACATTCTGCAGGACACAGAAAAGTGACTGGTGAACTTTGCAAAACAAGGCAGAATAGTTCAAAGTGCTTGCTTCATAGAAAAGTCTGCCAGAGAGCACCGAATCCTAACCAGCTGGATCAAGAACAGAGAGGGAGAACAAGGAAATAGAGCCTACTGATCAGTCAGATTAGCCTAATCAGTGGGCAACTCACTCTCAAGAATCAAGGTAGAGGGGTACTGGGGTCTGACACCTGAGGGTGACTTCTGCCCTCCCCATGCATGTGCACATGCACACACACACACACACACACACACACACACACACACACACACACAGAAGAGGGAATAAAATGAAATTATGTTCTAAAGTGTTAAGAAAACAGATAAACAAATGTTTATGTTTAAAAAAATCTAGACCCATGACTATAATTCAGTAAAAACTTTAGAATTATAGGAGGATATGGTAAATTAGAACAGAGTGAGTTTCTGGTTAGTCTCTATGATCTCCCGGTCAGCCCCTGTTTGGAATTCCCCATTTTGCCTTTTTCCTCCAAACAGTGAGGAACTCTTGTGACAACTGGGTTTGCATTTGTCTGCACTCTATAGGATTCCTGAAGAACACCAAAACTCTAACTTTTGCTCTTTCTCTGCTTTCTGATATGCCATTTGGGGTTTCTAATTTGAATACATTCTAAACACTGCATAAAATAAAATTCAGGCTGAGCACTCACTTCCTTTTACTCCTTAAGAGCTGTTTTCCTTCCCTGAGTTTACAGAAGCAGCCTAGAGGCCTGTTCACATTTACAATTTTATTAAATTAATATACATTCATGGAATCATTCACATATGATTATTTTGCTATTCATAATATATAATTTGTTTCTTCTGAGAAAACATTTTTGCTTTCAACAAATAACTGTGATAAAATACAATAGCATAAGATAGACTATACGAATAAGCTTTTCACTAAGAGGAAATAAAACACTTATTAAAAATATGGACTTTTCCACAAGAACTTCTTAAACATCCCTTCTAAAAAGACAATATGAAGGCATTTTGACATCATTAAAACTTATGGAAGCTTAAACCAAAATAATATTTGATATGAAAATGGTTAGTTTGGTTGTTTATAGCTTCAGATTCTTTGATAGCTTATTGTTTGGGCTTCTAGCTACGGCCTACTTTTTATTTTATGCTTTATTGTTTATAAAATCCTGTAGAGAAGCACTATTTCTCAAAAAATAATAACAAAGATTTTTATTCCAACCATACTAAAAATTGACTTTTAGTGAATGTAAATTTTAGATCATTACTTTGAGAGTGATTGAGCATGCTTGGTAGAATTGGTAATAGCGAGAAGGTGCAGTGGTTGGGGAAAAGTAAGACGGTGAATATAGGAGTCAACAAAAGAAACCAGGAAATAAATCACAGTATTGTAGAATCCTTTCTGTTTTATTAATGTGATAGAAGTCATGGTGTGTGTGCAGGGGTGAGTGGAAATGACATAATCTTAAGTACATTTTCAAAGACTTCTTGTGGTGTTTGAATGAGAATGGCCCTCAGAGTCTCATAGTTTTAGATATTTGGTCCCCAGTTGGTAGAACTGTTTGGGAAGGATTAAAAAGTATGGCCTGGATGGAGTAGGTGTGGCCTTCTTGTAGGAAGTGTGTCACTGGTGGTTGGCTTTAAGGTTTCAAAAAGCCCATGCCAGGCCCAGTCTCTCTCTCTCTCTCTCTCTCTCTCTCTCTCTCTCTCTCTCTCTCTCTCTCTCTCTCTCTCTCTCTCTCCCCTGTGGATTAGGATGTAAAGCTCTCAGCTACTGCTTCAGCACCATTTCTGTCTGCTTCCTGCTGTGAGGATCATGGATGGTTCTCAACTGTCCTAATGCTCTAACTTTTTAATAGATTTCCTCATGTTATAGTGCCCCGCAGCCACAAAATTATTTTTGTTAATACTTGACAACTTTAATTTTATTTACTGCTGTGTAAATATCTGTGTTTTCTGGTGATCTTAGATGACCCCTGTGAAAGGGTCATTGGAGATGTGTTGAAAGCCACTGGACTAATCCTCTGAAACTGTAAGCAAGGCTCCAACTAAATGCTTTAAGAGTTGCCTTTATCATGGTTGTCATGGTGTCTTTTCACAGCAATAGAATAGTAACTAAGACACTTCTCTAGGTGCTGCTCCTTGAATACTGTAGATTGAGCAATACTGAAATGAGTGCAGTGATTGTAGTAGCTTGAGAAAGGTGTGGTCATATCATAGAGCTGTTACATCTTCAGCAAAACACCCAGTTTTGCCTGCTATCAGTATTGTATACTATTTACTTTATCATTTAGGGTTTTTGTGTTGTACACTTCATTCTTATTTTTAATTTGTACTTAAAAAGATTTTTTGCACACAATATATTTTGATCCTGTCTTTTTCTCTTCACCAGCTCTTCATTCTCTGAACACATGGTTGTATGAACATAGATGTTTCTTTGCATCATTTGAAAGTGTGTTGTTGTCAGCATACAAAATGAGCCTTCCAAAATCTTCGTCGTATAGTTTCATGTTTCCTAAGATCATCTTGAGATACTGGATGGATGCTACATTGTCACAGTGTAATTATTAGCTTTGGCAAATTACTGTCAGTAATCTCTATTGTGTATTTTATTTTTTAATGTTATTAATTGAAATAAAATTGTTTTCCTCCTTCCTTTCTTCTCTTCATCTACTGCCAGCTACTCTCTCTCAAGCCCCTTTCAAGCTTATAGCCATTTTCTTTATTATTGTTATGTATCACACACACACACACACACACACACACACACACACACACACACATAACTTGCCAAGTCTGTTTTTGTTGTTTATGAGTTTGAATCTTTGACCTGAGGGGAATGTTATAAAGAACATTAATGGAACCAGATACAGTGACACACTCCTGTAATTCTTATAATTAGGAGGCTGAAGAAGGTTCCTAAATTTGAGGCTAGCCTGAGTTATATATCCAGATTCTGTCAATAAATAAATAAATAAATGAATAAAATTTCTTGGTTAATGGACAAAATTAAAATACAAATGATAAATTAAATGAAAGTAGATTATTGTATGTGAAAGGGAGGTCAGCCTCCCCATAATCTGTACAGGACATACCCAGACACCAAATTCTCAGTGTAATGAAGATTTATTACCTTGGAGGAGGAGAAGAAGGCTATAAGGGCAGCAGCAGCAGCAGCAAGCAAGCAAGAAAGTAAGAACAAGAGAATCAAGAGAAGGTGTTTCTGCAGAAGTAGGATTTTAAGGGGGGAAAGGGGGAGTCTGTACTAGGGTGAGTTGGTAAATCCTGGTTGGACATACTAGCCAAATAATGAACTCTGATTGTTGAACCATGGTATTTTGTCTCAGAAATGAGTCAGTGGCCAAATAAGAGAATAGCCCTTGGGGGCTAGCTTTAGGAATGTAACAGTTTTTAGTAAGGAGAGGAAAGCGTGTAAACGGGCAAACCCTGTCTTGCAATGTTTGTCATGCTGAGGTCTGTTTGCTATGCTTGCTTCTGTTAGAGGCCCTTCATTTCCACCTTTTGTATTATTATTGGGTCACTAGGTGTTAGGTAAGTGTGCCTCCTTCTCTCTGGCTGCTTCCTGCTAACATCCTGGGCATTGTTGTTGAGGACCCAAGAAAGTTGGAATGTTGGTCAAGGTTGGGAAGAGCAGGCTGTATCAGTTGATGTCCAGGTTCTGCCAGTCCGTCTGGGGCTAGGGAAGTGTAGGCAACATTGGAGCAGTTTGTGAGATTGTACCAGGATGTACCAGCTGGGCTGGCACTGGAGTTGCTGGAGCAGTCTGTACTTGATTTGAAATCTATTGGGACAGTTAGACTAAAAACATGTAAAGTCAAGGAGTTTAGGGAAATTTTTTTTTAAATCTTGGATGTACATTTGAAACTTTTAGGTTCATGTTCCTGGTAGTTGGGAAAGGTAAGTCCCAAAACCAGGGAAAGGGGAAGAGATCCCATGGAAATGGGAAGAGATCCCATTCTCAGTAATAGACAGGTAGAGAAATTTAGGCTGCTGCTTGACAGGAGTACTTACCTGGAATACATTGTACCTGTGACAGCTCAATTTCCTGAAGCTTATCAGAATTTTTAAGTTGATAAAAGAGATACAAGTTTTAGATATGTTAGTATTACCACTGTTTGTAACCTGTATTGAAATTTACATTGTAGAAAGGGCAGTAGGTTTAAGTCTTAGAGACATAGTCCAAATTTGGGAACCCAAACAATAGCATAAAGAGAAGGAAAAAAATCTAAAACTGCTTTTCATATACCTTAAATTACTTCCTCAGACTCATACCTCAAATCACTTCCTCAGAACTTCACAACTTACTTAAGCTTTCATATTCTCAGATCTTACATCTTGCATTTACAAAATTTTTTAAAAATATTTTTTAAATTTAATTAATTTATTTTATATCCTGACTATACTTTCTCCTTCTCTCCTCCCATTCCCCACTTTCTTCCACCCCCTACATCCACTCCTCTTCTGTTTCTGTTCAGGAAGGGGCAGGCCTCCCATGGGTATTAACAAAGCATGACCTATCAAGTTGCAGTAAGACTAAGCATCCCCCCTTGTATTAAGGCTGGATAGAACAATCCAGTATGAGAAGTAGATTCCCAGCCAAAACTTTAGGGACAGTCCTTGCTCCTTATTAGGATTCCCACAAATAGACAAGCCACACAACTATCACATATAAGTAGAGGGGCTTAGTTCAGTCCCATGCAGGCTCCCTGGTTGTCAGTTCAGTCTCTGTGAGCTCCTAGAAGCTCAGGTTAGTTGTTTCTGTGAGTTTTCTTGTGATGTCCTTGACACCTCTGGCTCCTACAGTTCTTCCTCCTCCACTTCTGCAGGATTCACCAAGCTCTGCCTAATGTTTGATTGTGGCTCTCTGCATCTGTTTTGCACCAGTTGCTGGATGAAGCCTCTCTGATAATAATTGGGCTAGGCACCAATCTATGAGTACAGTAGAATATTGTTAGGAATCATTACATTGACATTTTTTTTCTCCGGTCTTATTTGGATGGTCTCTGGGCCATCCAGCTTCTGGTGCTGGCACTCCAGGTAGTGTCAGGGAGGGACTCTTTCTTGGGTCATGGGGTCTCAGGCTAGACCAGTTGTTGGCTGGCTACTCCTACAATCTCTGAGGCATCCTTATCCCAGCACATCCATAGGCTGGACAGAGTATAGGTTGAAGGTTATGTGGCTGGGTTGGTGTCCTAATCTCTCTATTTGCCTGGTCACAAGGAAATGGCCAATTCAGACTACAAATCCTATTTTGATAGGAGTCTTAGCTAGAGTCATCCTTGTAGATTCCCGGAGTTTCCCTTGTACCAGGTTTCTATCTGACCCTTAAATGCCCTTCTTTCCAGTCATCTCTTTAAGTATTCTCACCATTCATTCACCCCCCAACCAGATCCCTCTTGTTCACATCCCTACCCACCCCCAATCCACCCATGAGATTTCTTCTATTTCCCCTTCCCAGGGAGATCCAGGCATTCCCTCTTGGGCCCTTCTTGTTACCCATCTCTTAATTTGTGGGTTGTAGCACAGTTATCCTTTACAGCTAATATCCACTTATAAGTGAGTACACACTATTTTTGTCTTTCTTGATCTGGGTTACCTCACTCAGGATGATTTTTTTTATACTTCCATGCATTTGCCTGCAAATTACCTGATGATGTCATTGTTTTTAACATCTGACTAATACTTCATTGTGTAACTGTACCACAGATTCTTTATCCAGTCTTTGGTTGAGGAACATCTAGGTTGTTTGCAGGTTCTGTCTATTATGAATAATGCTGCTATGAATATAGTTGAGCAAGTGTCCTTGTGGTACAATTGAGCATCCTTTGGGTATATGCCTAAAAGTGATATAGCTAGTCTTGAGGTAGATTTTCTGAGAAAACACCATATTGATTTCCAAAGTAGTTGTACAGGTTTGCATTCCTACCAGCAATGAAGGAATGTGCTTTTTGTTCCACACCCTCTCCAGCATGAACTATTACTTGTGTTTTTTATCTTAGCCATTCTGAGAGATATAAGGTGGAATCTCAGAGTCATTTTGATTTGTATTTACCTGATGGCTAAGGATGTTTCTAAGCCACTTGAGATTTTTCTGTTGAGAAATCTATGTTTAGATATGTACCCCACTTTTAACTGGATTATTTGGGTTGTTGATATCTAGTTTCTTGAGTTCTTTATGTATTTTGGAAATTAGCCCTCTGTTGGATGTAAGGATGGTGAAGATCATGTGGGGAGCCATCCCACCCCCACTATTCCCAAGGGCACTCTTGAATAGGAGCAACAGGAAACATTAGATAGAAGTATAGAGGGGAAAGAAAGAGATAGAAAATACGAGATAGCCTTAGGAGGGCCTGGATTCTAATCCAGACTGTCTCTGCCAAAAGGTTTTTAAAGGAATGCCAAGGGGTAGAGCAAAAGACTTCCCCCCACCAGCACAGCCAAGTGCAGAATATCTTAGACACCTGGTACTCAGGCCCATGGTCCAATCATCCTCTTTATGCAGATCTGCTGGACAAAGCCACTAGGAAACCTAAATGGGCCCCAACAAGTCCTTCCTTCTTAATACATTAAAAAAAAAAAAACTCCCCATTAAGAGCTCACAGCAAACACCATAGCTGTCATGCCTCCCAGTATAAGAGTAGAGGGTGATAAAGACAGCATTTCTTTTTTGGAATGAGTCTAAGGTGACTACATCACTCTTAGCTGCATCAAGCCCTTTAACTCAAAAAACTCTTGATGCAACCGCATCAAACTTAAAGACTCCCTTGGCTTCATCATTAACATTAACAGGTTAACATAATTCTAACATAAATATTGCTATATATATAATTACAATCCTCTCAATCTTACATCTTAAAGCAAACTCTTAATAGAACCATTTGAATTTCTTGCTAACAAAATATAGGATAAACTTTTGATGTATTCAAATCAAACTTAAATACTTCCTTAACCTCACCAAATCATGGTGCCTCAATATCAATAGGTTAACATAATAATTCTAACATTGACATTACTATATACAATTATAATTCCTACAAAGCTACATTCAAAAAAATACTCTCAATATAACCATTAACACTTTAAAAACTTTCCAAAAGCAATGTCTTAATAGAACTCTTTACACTTTAAAGCAATCTCTTAATATAACTATATAAACATAACATTAATTCACTCAACTAACAAGAAAATATTTTTTAAATTAAATCTACTGGGAAATATCAATTCCCCCTTTTCTTTATAATTTTTTAAACCCAAACTTTTTATTTAAACAATTCCATTTTTAACACAAAACTAGTTCATGAATC
Organism: Peromyscus eremicus; assembly: GCF_949786415.1. Classification (NCBI taxonomy): domain Eukaryota; kingdom Metazoa; phylum Chordata; class Mammalia; order Rodentia; family Cricetidae; genus Peromyscus; species Peromyscus eremicus. The sequence goes on along the minus strand of NC_081424.1, from coordinate 1,490,902 downwards.
ATCATAATTAATAGAGTCTATATGCAAAAGTATCATTGCAATGAAATCATTACTGTCCATTTCATTTAAGTCCTAAAAGTACAAAAGAATAAATTCTGGTACCAGGTCTAAAAGTTCCTTTGAGTTCTCGAAATTAGGTCCTAGCTCGTCAGCTGCCCTTAAGTCTTTGTATAGCAAAGAGCTCCAAATATGAGGAGTCCCATAACCAAAACTTTTTTTTCAGTTCAAGTTAGCTTCTCTGAAACTTTTGCTCTCAGCTACCACTGTACTTTGCAGGTAGTCTTTCATAACCAGATTGTTCCTGGTCCCCTGTGTCCTGAGGCTAGAGAGCTTTCAATCGCTTCATGCCACATTCCAGCTGCTACAAGCTGAGCTGTGGCTTTCCCATAGCAACCCTGGCTCTGGGAGGGTCCCATTACCTGCTTCACCTGCCCCGGCCAGCAGGGTGTCAATGGAGGTGACCCACCTGTGGGAGAGAATGAGAGGGATGGGAGAGACACGAGAGAAGACAGCAAGACAGTGTGTTCTGATCAAGCTGCAAATTTTATTCTCCTCAGCAGGGCTTATATAGCATCGGAGGGGGAGGGAACGAGGGAAGGGGTACACGACATGCTGTATGTGCAGGTGAAGGGGGACGTGCAGGTGAAGGGCTACGTGCAAGTCTTGAGGCTGCTAGGTGGTAAGGTTACTGGTCAGGGCCCATTGTTCTGTTGCTATGCTACCTGACCTGCCTGACCTGTTCTTTATCTTTCAGGGCATCTGGTTTGGGGCAGGGCCTTGTTCTCTGGCCTAGCTAGTACTTTTCCATGGTCCATGTTTGGTCTCTGACATCTCCCCCTTCTATACGTATAGCAAAACAAAGAAAGGAGGCCCAAATGTTTTTGCCATGACGGGAGAGGGGTGACAGAGGCTCTATCCCTGATAAGTTCCATTATTGACTGTCGGTCCATGCAGGCGTCCCCACATGCCCCGAAGGAGGCTGGAACGATGCAGTTTTTACAGGGGGCGGGTTTGAATTCGGGAGGAAAGAGTATAGGGTCTGCATAACCGCCATGCAATAGACCATGTCATCCAAGGCACCCAGGATGGTGGAGCACTTTAGTCTCCCTGCCTTCTGCAGTCCCGGCTGCACCCTCAATCCCCTATGTAGTGGGCTCCAGCTCCTAGGCACAGGTGCATCCTCCCCTGGGCAGAGGGGCCTGTGCTGATACGGAGTCTTTATCTGGTTCATGAAGACCACGATCATGGAAATCGAGGTGATGGTAATGAACCTGAATTTGTTTTGCCTGAAGTTTGGCCAGCTGACCGTGCACAAATCGAGTTAGTTGAGACAAGGCCCAAGGGCCGAATGTCAAGACAAGAATGAGGCCAACCAAGGGTCCCAGAAGGGATGGCAGGAGGGTGGTTAGCCAGGGAGATGCAGAGAACCAATTTTGGAACCAGCCTAGCTCTTGATCTTTTTCTTTTTTGCGCTTCTCTAAGCCTTCCTGGACCTTGGCAATGCTATCCTTTGCTACTCCTGTGTGATCAGTATAAAAGCAGCACTCTTCCCTAAGAGCAGCACAGAGACCTCCTTGCTGTAAAAAGAGAAGGTTGAGCCCTCGGCAGTTTTGGAGGACCACCTCTGAAAGGGAAGTGAGGGAGGATTCAAGGGCGGAAATGCCTCGCTCAAGCTGCGCTATATCTTCATCTATGGAAATTCTAAGCTCTGAATAATGTTGATTAGATAAAACCAGGGAAGCTATACCAGTACCAGCCCCTGAAGCCCCAACCCCCAGGAGGACAGCCAGAGTGACTGCAGTCATGGGTTGGGGCATCCTACGCTTTCCTCCTTCCAATAAATTTTGCAATTGTGGGCAGTCTGACCCCATCCCCAGAGAAGAAAAAGAAAACTTGTAAGTGGGAGATATAAACTGTAGTCAGGTTGTATTCCTCCCAGTCCTTCTTGGCTTGTGGGCGTTGGCAAATGTTGATCGCACGCCATCACCACCAGCGTGATCTCCTGAAGCTTATAAGAACCTTCTTAATAGACAAAATCTTAGACATGTTAGCAATATAACAGTGGTGAACTTTATCAGAGCAAAATTATGAGTCCTTGGAGCCTCAACAAAACATCAGGATAGCCAGAGAATGAAATCTGAAATGTGTCATTTATATATCTCTCAAGTCTCATATATATTTTGACAAAAATTAATAAAATACATTTAGAACAGAATTATTAGTTCTAATCATATATCTATAAGTTTTGATGAACAGTTCATCAAAAGGATCTGGAATTGTATCAATTTACCTATATTCAAGGCTCAATATTTAAGAATCTAGAGGTAAATAACAGCCTGTATTTAGACTGGCAGCTTTAGAGTACCTTTGTCCTACAGCTGCCAATATATGGTATGACCAGGCAATCCAGGATTCATAAAGGCGGTCAATGTCCTATAAAGACATGTATCCTTCTCCTGACATTATGAAAACATCAGGACCTTTTTAAATATCAGTGAGGAGATCATAGAGGCTTAGGTATAACTTTGTGACTTGGCCTGGTGGTGATGAGTAATACCTGTAGTGGGGGATATGAAAAATTAAGCACCAATTCTTAAGAGCTCTTGAAGTATATGTAAGGCTATTGTCTATATATGAGCTCAAGGCATTCCTAAAATTAAAAAGCAGTGAAAGAAATGGTGTATTATTTTTTATTTCATAACCATAAATCATAAGGACATAAGCCTCATGGGTAAGCTTCCATAGGGAGAGAATTTATAATTGTTGGACAGATATATGAAAAGTTGTCAGTATATCATATACAGCTAGTTGCCATTTTATAGACTCACAAGTTTCATAGTTTGATATAAATATAATATCATCTGTACAATAAATGTATTGTAAGATATGTGTATATACATATACATGTATACATACATATAGGTTGGGGGACTGTGAGGAAGCTATAATTGACAGTTAGTTTTGATAGTTAATCTGTATATATAATGAGGAACTTTGCTCAATGAATGAGTCCTGGATAAACAGAACTCGCATTTCCTGCTCTATATGTCAGCTTGGCCTCCATCATGGCAGGGTGAGTAGGCAAGCTAAAAGCGAAATGCTGACAATCTTTAGGTTGAGGAGGTATGGTAAAGAAACAATCTTGTATATCTATGACTATTTTTTTTTTATTTCTGGGGATGGCCTTAGGAGATGGCAAGCCAGGCTGTGAGAGTTTCCTTAGCTTTAGTAAATTTTATTTAAATTTTTAAGGACCTGTAACAGTCTATAAGCCTGATATTCCTAAATAAAAAGATATTGGGGTGATTTAAGGGCTGGTGGGGGGCTTTATATGTCCAATATTTAAGTTTTTCCTCCACCAGACAGGTAGCAATTATAATTTTCTCAGCATTTAAAAGCCATTGTTTGATCCAGATAGGAGCATTAGATTTTTCCTGACCTTCTGACTATATTATTAGCTTGCCCTAGGCCTGTAAGAGATGAAGAAGTAATAGTCGTCTTAAGTACTTGGCCAATCTTTTCCTGAAATATAAGAAACATCCATGCTTATGTCTAGCAAGCCAATTATCTTCTTTCCCTGTATTTTAAGTGTTTAGTTGGTTTGGAATATTTAATTTCCTGAACCCAGAAGGCCATATCACTAGAATCCACACCAGCAGCTCCCTTAGGCGCTGCCCTGTATGAATCTGAATTGTACAATGATCTTAATCTCTCCAGTAAAGTCAGAACCGCACATCCCTAGGGCAACCTTGTACAGCCAAGGAGCTACGGCCTATAATTAGCCCCAGTGTCCCTTCTGAAGCGGTCCATAGACTTTTGTATTAAGGTATACATAAGTTTATTTTTAAAGCCTATATATCTATCTCAGACCTCAATAAAAACCTTATCCATAGATCTAACTTAGGCATACATCTTCAATATTTTTAGGTTACTTATTGAGACTTATGTATCATTTTAACATCTAGATGTTTATATGTTATATTTCTTTATCCCAATTACTTGCGTTACATATGTAATAAATTATTTCTTAACGTTTTTAAACATTCTTTTTATCTAATCCTTTATATCCTATAAAAACTTTACATCTAAAAGCATTTTTGTATTTAATTTATCAGGAGATATAGGTGATTGATTACTGAGAGCAGCCAATGTGGTGAATTCCTTTAAACAAAGGAACAGTCAAAGTTTATTTTGAAATCTGTTTGGCAAGCTACCTTTTCTATGAACTTGGATAGCAAGGCAAATTATCTTTTAGGCCTGGTAAATGGGGATATAATCTAAATGATCTCAATGCATAGTTTGGACAAAACCCTGGCAATAAGAGGTATGGCAGTTTTGTCCAAAGCTTAAACATGTTAAATGCTAGGGGGCTAAGTAATAAATTGATTATATGAAACTTAGCATACTTAGCATGTATATAAATACGATTTTGTATACATTAGAAAATTTGATCATTTATGATGATTAACCCTTAATTTGTATCCTAATAATGATCTCTAATAGCTTATAGCTTAAGTACAACTTATCCTTAACAGTTTACAGTTTAGGTCAGCCAATCAATCAACAAGTTTTATTTTTTAATTAGCTTTAATTAAAGTAAACTTACTCTTAACAATTTTTAAGTTAGTTGTCTTTATAAACTTAGAACTTAGGTTTTTATACCCATCAGTTTAGCCTTAAAAATATTAAGTTTGTACTGAAGTTATTTTAATATAGAAACAGGAACTCTTATTCAAAAATATAATATATGAGGAGAGTAACACATTAATAAATCCTTTAAGGAGTATCATGAAATGAGATAAGCACAGTAAAACAAAGGAGGATTTTTTTTTTTTTGTAGCAGCTGCACCCAGTCTGTATCAAGCCAAATAGCCACCGGAAATGGCAAGGTGAGGAGAAGGGTGGAGACAACTCACAGGCAGAAGTGAGCTGAGATGCAGATAGCAGATAGTTAGGTTCAGAGGGAAGAAAGCAGATGTTTAGGATTCTAACCCCCAAACATCTTCGGGGGGTCTGATGAATCCATACAGGTCGTAGCAAGACGTCCCCTAAGCAGAACCTGTTTTTGCGATGAGTTAACTGAAGTTCTTGTAGTTGGCCAAGATTTTTGTAAATTACCAAGAACTTAAAAGTCAACCCAAAAAGAGGAAAGAGAGTGAAATAAGACACCTTTTTAGGAGAGCTGGGAGTTGCCATTAGTTTTTAAACCGGCTCTGGCTGTGGCGCTTGCATTATTTAAATGATGGCTGCTGGAGTGAGCTCCTAGTTAGCAATTTAGAAGTTTAGGCTCAAGTTGGTCCTTAGATCCATTTAGTTTGAGCACAAAAAAACCTGTTTGTAGCAGGACACTGCTGCTACGGAGAACATAGTGAACTTCATTAACTCCAGTTTACACTCTCAGGAGGTCTGGTAGTGTGATAATATTGTGTTACCTCCTTGTAAGACCCTGAATGAAATAACGGCAGTTTTCTCCCTAAAAGAGAGATTGGCAGCTTTTAGGGGGTCTCCTAAATCTTTTTTCTTTTCTTTTTTTTTTTTTTTAATAAACCTTTAGGATATCCTTAACAACAATCGTCCTTTCTTGGGGAAACCAGGAACAACAGTCCTCTAAGTGACTAAAGAATTTGTTGAGGTCTTTTTTTTTTTTTTTTTTTTTTTTTTTTTTTTTTTTTTTTTTTTTTTTATGAACCCTTATTCCTTATGTCTTGAGGGCCTCTTTAAAGCCCTTAAGGAAAAAGGTAATGGGAAGAACTTCCCCATCCCATGGTTAAGCCTAAATTTAGACTAACCTCGTCCTTCCTGCTCTCCTCCAGATCATCAAGAAAGGGCGTCGAGTCGGGCGGTCTCAACGGACGATCACCAAAAATCTCCACCAGACGTCTGGGCTTTCCTAGAGAAGGACGTTCAACTCCCAATGAGGCGAGGGTCAAGCCACCACGTTGGGCGCCAGTTGCCCCGGCCAGTGGGGTGTCAACGGAGGCGACCCACCTGTGGGAGAGAATGAGAGGGATGGGAGAGACTCGAGAGAAGACAGCAAGACAGGGTTCTGATCAACCTGTAAATTTGATTCTCCTCAGGAAGGCTTATATAGCATGGGAGGGGGAGGGAAGGAGGGAAGGGGTGCACGACGTGAAGGGGGATGTGCAGGTGAAGGGCTACGTGCAGGTGAAGGGCTACGTGCAAGTCTTGAGGCTGCTAGGTGGTAAGGTCACTGGTCAGGGCCCATTGTTCTGTTGCTATGCTACCTGACCTGCCTGACCTGTTCTTTATCTTTCAGGGCATCTGGTTTGGGGCAGGGGCTTGTTCTCTGGCCTAGCTAGTACTTTTCCATGGTCCATGTTTGGTCTCTGACATTCGCCGATGGTCCAGTGCTCGGCATCCCGGGTCCTGGAATCTTCCATATGTTGTCCTGTTGCACTGCTGAATGTAGGCCCAGGGCAACTCCATGGTTCCAGCCACATCTTGTTGTTGGGAGCTCAGCTGGGTTTCAGCAGTTCCTGCAGAGCCCCAGTCTGGCTGTTCAGCCTGGAGCATTCAGCAGTTTCCACAGAGCCCCAGTAAGACTGTTCAGCCTGGAGCACTCAGAAATTTCTGCAGAGCTTCAGTCTGGCTGTTTAGCCTGGAGCATGGCTCTCACCTCCAATTCTTCTTGGGTTCTCACATGTCTCAGCTGCTCATCCAGCACGGACACTGCTTCTCTGCTCCTGGAAGTAGTCTGGTTTTAACAGTCTCCGCTGCTCACCACTGCTCACTGTTCGTTTCCCACAGAGCAGCATCTCTGTTGGGCTTTCCAAGCTGCTCCCTGCTGTTCGCCTCTCTCATGGCATGGTGTCTCCACTCAGTTCCTCACCACGGCTTCCTCTTGGTAGAAATCTTGCAGAACCTTGCTTGTCCTGACACTGCTTTCACTGGCTCTTGGTGTCTGCTGCTTGGGAACCTATGACACTCCATGGGTTGCAGATACCTGGCTGGAGCAGCCGCTCATGCTCTGCTGCTGTTTTCTGAAGCTGGCAGTCTCTGAAGCTGTTTTATTCTGTATGGTGTACCCAGGGTCCAGGGACTTAGCTACATCCAGCATGGGATATCTGAGGGAAAAAAAAGTCAATGTACACTATGTTCTTATGTCTGTTAACTTTATTCCTCTAACACAAAATTCTATCAACACAGCTATAGCTCTACCAGGCATTCAAGGCAGGAACAACTCTAGACATACCAAGCTCTGTATCTGTCTACTTTATTTCTCTGGGATGAAATCCTGTCTCCATAACTACAGTTTCATCCAGTTCCCTAGCTCATAGTCCTGCAAACAACTAAACTCCTATGCTTCCAGCCTCATCTTCGTCCTCTGTATCCTCTCTCTCCATCTCTGCTACTCTCTACTCCTGGCACTCAGAAAACTCTACCTGAGATCTGCTTACCCTCTATGGAACCTCTGTCATCCTCTCCTCTCTTGCCATGCTGTTCTGTCCCTGTCTACAGAAAATGCCTGCCCTGTCCCATAGCCCACATATAAAATAAACATACAGACACTTATATTATTTAAACTGCTCGGGCCTTAGCTCAGGCCTACCATTGTCTAGCTCTTACTCTTATACTCAGCCCATTTCTATTAATCCATATTTTGCCATGTGTTCCATGGCTTTACCTGCTGCCTTTACATGATGCTCCCTGGACAGCAGGCTGGCATCTCCTCCTCTTCACCTTCCTGTTCCCCCAATTCTCCTCTCTGCTAGTCCCGCCTATACTTCCTTCCTGGCTACTGGCCAATCAGTGTTTTATTTATTCACAACATACAGGACATCCCACAGCAATTTAGGAAATACAAATAAAAGTAAACTGTTAGTTATCAAACCCAAAAATAGAATGAGAAGAAAATCTCACCCAGAGGTGCTGGCCAATCGCTTCTCAGTTGTTGTTTAGAAGCGGAGATACAATGCTAACAGAGGGGGTTTGCATTGCTTCAGGGGATCTTTGTGCTAGGGCGATTATGAGTGACCTTTTTATTCTGATAGTTGCCCACCCAGAAACAAAGCCCCTGATGCCTCAGCTGCAGCTTCAGCCTCAGCCAAAAGGCTTGGCTTTATTGCTTCTACCATACTTCCTGCCCCATTGGACTCTCTGTGGCTCTCCCCTTACACTTACCCGCATTTATGGCTAGGTCTTACCTGCAGGGGGATTTCTGGCTCAGGTCCAAAGTAACTGTTGTTTTTCCTGGCTTGAAAGAAAGACAGAACTTAGCAGAGAGATTTTGCCCTGTTCCAAGATGTTTGTTTTGGTTTTTTTTAGAGCGAATCATAGGTGATTTCCTGTACTAATATTTCCAGGTGATTCTTATTTTTGCATTTATAGAAAGAGGATCTGAGAGAGAAAATTCTGAAAGCTTCTTAGAGAGAGATTTTACTATATCTTTTTCTAAGAAAGCTTTCAGTTTTTGAGAAAGACCATCAAGTTTTTCCAAAACTTCTTTTTTTTTTTTTTTTTTTTTTTGGTTTTTTCGAGACAGGGTTTCTGTGTGTAGTTTTGATACCTGTCCTGGATCTTGCTCAGTAGACCAGGCTGGCCTCAAACTCACAGAGATCCACCTAGCTCTACCTCCCAAGTGCTGGGATTAAAGACATGCACCACCATTACCTGTCAAGTTTTTCCAAAACTTCTAAACTTTGGCTTCATGACCAAACAGAAACTAACTCTGTTGACATGATGTTTCCATATAGAGTGGCAGTATCAGCAGAGTGAAAGTTTTATTTCACTCGAATTCACCTGAGGGAAAATTCTCTCCTCTGCCACTTGGGACCAAAAGCTTCCCATAGGAATTTTTTTCCTGTTTTTTCTCTGATTTTTCCCAGTTTGCTTTCATAGCTTCATAGTTATAAAATTAAAGACACAGTTCTCTGTCTAGTTGCTTAACTTATTTTACCCTAAGATTTTTCTTTATGCAATATTTTATAGGCTACTTTTTTAAAGTTTTTTGTATTATATTATATTATTGCATTTTATCTTCCTTAGTTTTTATAGATAGAAATTAAGAGAGAGACAGAAAAAAAGAAACCTTGATAGAGAAGATTTTATGCTGCAGCCTTTTTTTGGACATCCTTCTAGTCTCTTTTTATCTTTTTCTCCCAAGGATAAAAACCCCTGCCTCATTTTATTTTGTTTATTACCAAACCAGACCAGTCCAATTGCTTTTTGGCAGAGTCTAACTCCTACATTTGCCAAGTACTCTGAAATTTTTGGGTTTTTTCTTTGTCTTTGTCCCTGTTAGGGCACCATCTGTGGGGGGCCATCCCACTCCCACTTTTCCCCAGGGTACTCTTGAATAGGAGCAGTCAGAAATAATAGATAGAAGTAAAGAGGGGAGCCGGGGGGGGGGGTGCACGCCTTAATCCCAGCACTCGGGAGGCAGAATCAGGCTGATCTTTGTGAGTTCAAGGCCAGCCTGGGCTACAGAGTGAGATCCAGGAAAGGTGCAAAGCTACACAAAGAAACCCTGTCTCAAAAAACCAAAAAAAAAAAAAAAAAAAAAAAAGAAAGAAAGAAAGAAAGAAAGGGGGGAAAGAAACAGATAGAAAATACAGGATAGCCTCAGGAGGACCTGGATCCTAATCTGTCAGGTTCTGACTGTCTCTGCCAAAGGGTTTTTAAAGGAATATGAAAGGTTGGAGCAAAAGCACAACCAAGTGCAGACCATCTCAGACACCTCGTACTCAGGCCTATGGTCCAATCATCCTCTTTATGCAGACTGCTGGGTAAAGCCACTAAGAAACCTAAATAGGCTTCAACAAGATCCTTCCTATTTTCTTGGCTGCCTTTTTGATCTATTGATGATGTCCTTTGCCTTACAAAACCTTTTTAGTTTCATGGGGTCCCATTTATTAACTGTTGAGCCTAAGTTACTGTCTGCACTATTGGTATTCTTTTTAAGTAGTTGTCTCCTGTTCCAATGCATTCAAGGCTATTTTCCACTTTATCTTCTGTTAGGTTCAGTGTATCTGGATTTATGTTGATGTCTTTGATTTTTTTTTTCTAGTTCCATGCATTTACCTTCAAATTTTATGATGTTACTGTTTTAACAGCTGAGTAATACTCCATTGTGTAAATATGTCACATTTTCTTTATCCATTCCTTGGTTGAGGAACATCTAGGTTGTTTCCATGTTCTGGCTATAACAAATAAAGCTGCTATGAACATAGTTGGGCAACAGTCCTTGTGGTATGATTGAGCATCCTTTGTAAAACTTAACATTTTCTTTGACCAATGAATCTATTTCCTCTATGGCATGTTCAATGCCTGATATTCTCTCTTCTATCTCTTGTATTCTGTTAGTGATGATTGCACATGTAGTTCCTGTTTACTTACCCAGATTTCCCATTTTCGGAATTCCATCAGTTTGTGTTTTCTTTATTGCTTCTATTTCCATTTTCAGGTCTTGAACCATTTCCTTCACTTGTTCATTTTTTTTCTTGGCTTTCTTTAAGGGATTTATTGATTTCCTCCAATTTTGGGGACATGTTTTCCTCAATTTCATTAAAAGATATTTTTTATTTCCTCATTAAGGACCTCTATTATTTTTCATAAAGTTATTTTTAAAGTCATTTTCTTCTGCTTCAGCTGTGTTGGAATGGTCAGGTTTTGCTGTCACAGGATAGCTAGGTTCTGATGCCCTTTCTATTACTGACTATTGTGGTAGTTTGAACATAATTGCCCCCATAATCTCATAGGGAGTGGCACTATTAGGAAGTGTGGCCTTGGTGAAGGAAGTGTGTCACCCTGGGGTGGTCTTTGGAGTCTCCTATGCTAAAGACACCATGAAGTATTTTAGTTCATTACCTATTGTTTGAGGATCAAAAATGTAGAATTCTACAGCACCAGGTCTGCTTGCACACCATATACTCCCACTCTCCATGCTCCCTGCCATGATGATAATGGATTAAACCTCTGAAACTGTAAGCTGCCACCTCGATTAAATGCTTTCCTTTATAAGAGTTGCCATGGTCATGGTGTCTCTTGACAGCAATAGAAACCCTAACTAGACAATTGTGTTCTTACACTGACATTTAGGCACCTGGATTTGGTATAATTACAGGTGTAGGTGTTGATTCCAGTGTTTGTCTTTGTTGAATGGGTGTTTTGTTCCTTGGTTTCTGTTTCCTCTCTGGTCTTCTGGTCTAAGTGGCCAAGGCTTCTGGTGACTGGCAAGTCTTCAAGTCCAGTAGGGTATCTCTGCTGGGGTTTTGAGGGCCTTGTGTTCCTTGATCTGTTCTGGCCTCTGATAAAGCCAAAATCTTTTTGGATCTGTAGATTCAGCCTGATATCCAGTATAGCCTGAGTCATCTTCTGGGGTACCCAGTACCAGCCTGGCTCTGGCAAAGCTGCTGGGGCTGTTCTTCTGACTGGTGTGTATGGTAACCAGGTCATCCTCTGGAGTCTTCCAGAGTTGTGGAGAAGGGCTAGACATGGGGAGCATGATGAGGTTGGAGGAGTTCAGTGGAAAGTGTGGTTCTTGGGGGAGCAGCATCCAGGGGTTGGCAGCAGTCAAGCTGGCAGGCAGGTCACTCACCTACTTGTCAACTGGTGAGAGCTGTGAGAGTTGGGGGCAGGGCCTAGCAGTGGTGGTGGTACTGAGATGGGAGGGGGTAGGCCACAGGAAGGAGGGTCACTCACTGTTTCTGGCTGGTATTGTCTGTGCCTCAATGGTAGAAGTCCACTGGGGTTGTAAGCATGGCCCAGCAGCAAGGTGAGGGATGAGCTGGGATGGCATAGGCCTGGGGAGGGGTCCCATGGGATAGTAAGCAGGGAGGAGTACAGTTCCTCTGGCAGGCAGGTCACTCACCCATTCTGGCTTGTGTGGCCTGGGCCTGCTTGGCAGAAGTCTTCTGGGATTAGAAGGAGGGCCAAGCAGGCTGGGACACCTTGGGGAAGGTACTAGGGGACACAATCCACAAAGAGGTGCAGTTCCACTGGCAAGCAGGTCACTCACTGGTTCTGGTTGGTGTGGTGTGCACCTCAGTGCATTTATGCATTTACAGACTTTTGTAGCTTACTTAAGCTCCCATCTCCTTAGACCTTTATAATTTGTATTTACCTGCCTTAAAATATTTCTATTAGACTGTCATAACTTCAGACCTGTATAACTTGGTGAGTGGGAAAAGTAATGGGTTGTATAGTAGAGGTAGAATTAGTTTGGTGACAGACATTGTAGCTTTGGGTTTGGCTTTGTAAAAAAAGGCTTAGGGTGAGAGTCAGATGTGTTTGGAGAAAGAACAGAAGGGACTTAGTATTAGAGTAAAATATTTGATCTAAGTAGCGAATGATGTCCTATATTGAAGCAAGGTTCAGTACGTTGTCATCTGGGTTATGTAGTAGGGTAGTCTTGAGGGAAGTGGGATGAGTCATAAGGGGTGAAAGGGTAGCTTGATGGGCTGTCATGTTGTCACGATATTGTCTTTACAGTTAAGAAATGTGATGGTCCATGGCCCATGTTGCCACCAAAGGCCATATGGAAGCCCCAGGGTCTGGGCCACAACCTGTGGCCTTGTTGGTGTCCAAGGGCTGTGCTGCTACTGGAGCCACACTGATCTAAGTGGCCTGTGCTGCCACCCAGGGCCATAATGTCATCCAGGCCCAAGCTGCTGCTGAGAGCCATGTCTGGGTCCATTGCCCTAGAGCAGCAAGAGTCTGAGTTGCCATCTGTGTCTCCTGTTGTCACCAAGGGCCATGTGGATGCCCAGCGTCTGGTCAGCCACCTAAGGCCATGTAGGTGTCTGTCTTAGTTAGGGTTTTTTGTTTGTTTGTTTGTTTGTTTGTTTGTTTGCTGTGAATAGACACCATGACCATGGCAATTCTTACAAAGAAAACATTTAATTGAGGTGGCAGCTTACAGTTTCAGAGGTTCAGTCCATTATCATCATGATGGGGAGCATGGCAGCATGCAGGCAGAAGTGGTGCTGGCTACAGCTTGAACAGAAGGCAGCAGGAAGTTGACTGTCACTCTGAGTGAAGCTTGAGAAAAGAAACCTCAAAGCCCACCCTCACGGTGACACACTTCCTCCAACAAGAGCACTCCTACTCTATCAAGGCCACACCTCCTAGTAGTGCCACTCCCGTTGGGGGCCATTTTTTTTTTTCAAACCACCACATACCACTCCCTGGCCCCCAAAGGCTTATAGCCATATCATAATGCAAAAATGCATTCAGTCCAACTTCAAAAGTCCTCATAGTTCATAATGGTTCCAAACTTGTTTCAAAGTCCAACATCTCTTCTGAGACTCATGCAATCTCTTAACTGTAATCTCCTATAAAGTTAAAATAAAAACACAGTTCACATACTTCTAACATATATTGACATAGGATATACATTACCATTCCAAAACACAGGGAAGGGAGCAAAGAGAGGAAATACTGGAGCAAAACAAGACTTGAAAACCAGCTGGGCAAACTCCAAACTCTGCATCTTCATCTGATGTTGAAGTGCTCTTCAGGTCCCCAACTTTGTTCAGCTTTGTTGACTGCAACACACTTCCTTCTCTTGGGCTTGTCCCACTCCCTGTTAGCAGCTCTCCTTGGCTGGTATCCCATGACTCTAGCATCTCTAACATCTTGGGTTCTCCATGGCAATCCAGGTTTCAACTTCACAGCTTCACTTAATGGCCTCTCTAACTAGGTCTCTATTCAGGAACAAAAATGACATATGCCTGGCCTCAGTGGCTTTATTCCATAACTTTTTTTTCTATCTTTAACTCTAAATCCAGAAACACGTTGCTTAAGCTGCCAAGTTCTGCTGCTTATTGGGGCTGGAACGTGGCCCCTTTGTTCAACTATATCACTAGCTTTTGTCCTTCACTGCCTAAGCTTGGCTGTCCTGAAACTTGCTCTATAGACCAGGCTGTCCTCAAACTCAGAGATCTGCTAACCTTTGCCTTTCCAGTGCTGAGATTAAAGGTGTGTGTCACTAACTCCTGGTTCTAAGCTTTTCTTTTCACAAGTTAGAAATTTAGAGGGGTGAGATCTTGCCCTGAGGTCATCACTCCGTTTGTTCCATTTCTCAATCTATTTCTCTCCTTGAACACAGGATTTAGCTCTATTCCACTTCCTGGTGCTCTTTTTCTCCTCAAAATTTACATTTTGTAATTTACTCTTCTCAACTTGTGACTTTTAATTATAAATCTCCATTAGAATTAACACTAATATCCATACAACAGAGTCTAAACTAGGCTGTTTTGAGATGTCTTCTGCCAATAGAATTAATCCAAAACTCTTTAGCCTCAGGCAGACTCTTTGGACAAGGGCAAAAGACAATCACTCTCTTTACCAAAATATCACGAGAATGATTTCTAGGCAACATACTAATACTTTTCTGAAACATCTTGAGCCAGCTCCCAACATTTCAAATCATTATCAGCACCATTGTCTTCCATGCTCCTAATAATATCCTCTATTAAGCACTGCTTAAAGCATCCTACTGCTTCCTAACCCAAAGTACCAAGGTCCATATTACTCCACACAAAGGCATGCATGGTTGGGCCTATCACAGCAATACTCCAGCCTCTGGTACTAACTTCTGTCTTAGCTAGGGTTTTTAATTGCTGTGAAGAGACACTATGGCTATGGTAACTCTTACAAAGAAAACATTTAATTGAGGTGGTGGCTTACAGTTTCAGAGGTTCTGTCCATTATCACCATGAAGGGGAGCATTGGTGGCATGCAAGCAGACATGGTACTGGCTACATCTTGATCAAATGCAGCAGAAAGTCAACTGACTGTCATACTGAGTGAAGCTTGAGAAAAGAGATCTCAAAGCCCACCCCCACAGTGACATACTTCCTCCCACAAGGCCACACCTACTGCAACAAGGTCACATCTCCTAATAGTGCCACTCCCTTTGGGGGCCATTTTCTTTCAAACCACCAGTGTCCAAGGGTCATGCTGCAGCAAGGGCCATACAGATCTGAGTGGCCTGCACTGCTATCCTGTGCTATGGTGACATCCTGGCCAGAGCTTCAGGTGAGGACCATGTCTGGGCCCATGGCCCCACTGCAGCTGGGGTCTGTATTGATGTGCATGGCCCATGTTACCATCGAAGATCATGTTGATGCTTGGAGTCTGGGTCACCACCTGGGGTCATGTTGGTATCCTGGCGCCATGCCGATTTGAGTGGCCCACACTTCCACTTGGGGCAATGGTGACATCCAGTCCTAGGCTGCTGACAAGGACCATGTCTGGGTCTGTGGTCTTCCCACAGCTGGAGTCTGTGTTGAAATCTGAAGCCTGTGTTGTCACCAAAGGCCACATAGAAGCCGCTGGAGCCATGCTGATCTGAGTGGCCTGTCTGGCCACCTGGAGCCATGGTGTCATCCTGGCCCGAGCTGCTTCTGAGGACCATGGTCCTGCTGCAGCTGGGGTCTGTGTTGATGTCTGTGGCCATGTTACCACAGGGAGCCATAGGAACCATCCTTGGGCCTTGGGGAAGCTGACCCTGTACCTCAATGGACTCCACAGTAGGAGAGCTGCCCCCACCTCCCACTCGGGAGACATGGTTCCACCCCTCATCAGAGATGTAGGAGAACTGGCCCTGTCAGCAGGGGCATAAGTGAGCTGGCTCTCTCCCTTGCCTGAGGTGGGCAGTCCCAGTGGCCTGAACTGTCCAGGTCAGCTACCACCCAGGTAAACATCCAAGGCCTTGGGTTGACCCACGCTAACTTCTAACCCATTGATGACCTGCTGGATTGTGTGAAGGGACTGGTCCTGTGGAATGATACCCAGAGGATCTCGTTGATTCTATGATTCTCCATGACTGCTAGATATCTAAGAGGAGTTTTGGTGAGGGTCCAATGATGATGGTATATTAGAAACTAGAAGCCCTGAACCAGATCAATGATTCATTGCAATGAACATTTACAAGTAAAGCTGATTGGAAAAAAGGGTATACTCTGTGACACACCTCAGCTCCCAATGCCACTAAGATGAAGAAGTGGTGGGGAAGATGAAGAAGTGAAGAGGGTTTTTTTTTCTTTTTCTTTTTCTGTTTGTTTTGGCTTTCATTTTTTCATTTTTTAAAAATTTCTTTTGGTGGGGAGGCTGCACAGGTGAAGGGAGAATATGGGGGGAATGAGAAATGAGTGGAATTGGGGTGCATGATGTGAAATTCCCAAAGAATCAATAAAGAAATTATGTTAAAAAATAGAAATGTGATGATTTTCTTTTAATCACAGAAATTTGGAAGAATCTGAGACTTGGAAGGAAATAGAATTCTCTGTAAGTTAGGAGTTGAGAGAGATAGTGGTGAGAATAGATTGAAGGGTATTTTGTTAAGGGTGGAGATGAAGAGTGGAGATGAGTAAGGCTGTCTAAAGTGAGGTTGGGGTGAGAAAGAATCCAGGATAGGTCACTTGGGAAAAGGAGAGCTGAGCTTTGGAAGGTAGTGCTGATAACTCCTGGAGCTGAGGAAATTGAGAAATGAGGTGGGGTCAGATTGGCTATCAGAGAAGGGAGGGACTGAAAAGGAGGTCCTCTACACACTGAAGCAGGTGGGAGGGAAAAGGGGAAAGGTCGGCCTGGCTAAAAAGGTGAGAGCTGTCTCTGTATCCTCGGCAGAGGGCAGTCTAGGTCAGTTGTCAGGAAAGCTGAGTGTCAGGATCCATCCATATGAAGGCAAAAAGGTCTTGGGAGTGGACATCCAGGGGTATTGAGAAGAAAGCATCTTTAAGATTTAGGACTGAAAAGTGAGTAGTGTTGTTAGAGATAATGGAGAGAATATCCTAAAGGTTAATGACTACAGGGTGTAGAGGGAAAACTGTAGCATTAATGGAGTGAAAGTCCTGGACTAAGCAAAACATTTTATTAGTTTTTTTTTAAACTGTTAATATGTTAATATGTGAGTACTGTAGAGTGAAGAGGTGACATTTATAAAGTTTGTATAGAAAGAATTGAATGATGGATCTGAGTCTCTGAGACTGGTAAAGATTAGGGTGGGGGTTGGGGAGTTTGAGCATGTAGGCAGAAGGGTTTTTTTAGTATAATAGAAAGTGGTTTATGATATGCAGCAAGGCAAAGAGATATGGTATCTCATATAGTACAGTTGACTAAAAACTAAGGGAGGTTTTGGGATTTTGGAGAGTGAGAGAGTGTACAAATAGAGGCTGAGGAAAGGAAGAAGTGCTGTGGGATGTCCTTCTGTACGCTGTGAATATGTGTTGCTCTGATTGGTTGATAAATAAAGCTGTTTGGGCAATGGTCAGGCAGAATAAGGTTAGGCAGTTCCAACTGGAGAGTGAGGAGAAGAAGGAAAGTGGGACGGACACTGCAAGTCATGTCCAGGAGAAGCAAGACATGAAAGTACCGGTGAGCCACAAAGCCACGTGGCAATGGATAGATTAATAGAAATGGGTTAAGCTGTAAGAGCTAGCCAGCAAGAAGCCTGAGCCAATAGGCCATAGAATTGGTAATTAATATAAGCCTCTGTGTAATTATTTTATAAGTGGCTGGGGGACCATGGGGCTGGGTGGGACTGGAGAAACTTATGGCTACAAATAGGTGGGATGCAGGGGTGTTATGGGAGCTGTTGCTGGGGGGAAAAGGCAAAATTTATGTCAGTTTGGAAAGGATATCTTTTTTAGTAAGATAATGGGACATGAAGGAATGTGGGGAGAGGAGTGGGAAAAGAAAAGCCTTTGAAGAAGTAAGTTAAGGGTGGAGTTTGGAGGGGTCTGGAGGACTGGCTATGTATTCCTACTATGGGTGAGGGAGATGGGTGAGTGGAGTGAGTGATATGGTTCAGGCTGGTCAGTCAATATCATCCGAGATCTGAAGATACATTGTAATAGGAGGCATAATCTAAATGGTCTATGTATTGATTAAAATCATAGAGACTTTTTTCATTAGCCATGGACCCGTTGCCTCCCATGGTCTTGATGGTTGGGCAGGTCTTCAGCTGTCATACAGGGCAATGGGTCTTTGGCTCTCAGACCCAGGTCTAAGAGATTTTTTTTTCTGTAGAGGAACTTGGGAGAATTGACCTTACTTTGACCAGGCACAGTTGTGCAAGCAACTCAAAAGTGCTTAGTTGAGCAGAGTTTTGGCAGCAGATGAGGGATTGGGTAGTTTATCCTAATGGTTAGTGTTACCACAATACAGGTGAAGTTGCCATCATATACTATCTGTCTTCTTTGGAGACCATAGGTATTGTGTTAGGCATGGTTATGTCCCTATAGTGGAAAGCTTAATCATTTTAAATGTCATATTCAGCAGATCTCTGAGGAGTTTGAGAACCATTATTTATTAATATGTCTGATTTTAGGCTTAACTTTTTGGTGCATGCTGCCCAAGGAGGGGGACAGAGGGCGGAAAGATGAAATTCTGCTGAAAGGAGGAGGGGGATAAGAGTGTCTTGGAAGTGTAAAACAGAGCAAGATATATTTTTGTATCTCATGTTTGTGAAAGCTGTAGGAGGAATAGACAGAGCAGGAAAGGGTTAAGCTGAAAAAAAAAAAGCAAACAAGAAAGGAGAAGGCAGAGGGAGGTGTAAGGTAACAGGGCCATGGAGTATATTGCAGCTTGTGGGGAGAGGGAGAGAAACTACTTGGTAATCAAAAGTGGAGAATTTGGCTTCAGGAAGGGGGCGGAGCAGAGGCAGCTGCTGACCATGGGTCTAACAGTGAATGTGGGACTGGTACATGAGTGAGTGTGGCTGGGTTGGGCAGATGAGCAGGGACACTGGCTGGCCTTGGAGACGGTGGCAGCCTTACAGGAAGGGAAGGTGGGGCTTTGGCTCTGGTGGAGGGCTGAAAAGAGGAGGCCTTTTGGAACACTCATATTGGCTGCAAGGGCTCCTGGAGCTATTAAGACCATGGCTTACCTGTGGAGGGAACGTCAAAGGAGGTTGGGGACATCAGAGGGGCAGCATGACTGGCTGAGGGAGGGGGCTCAGAGCCTTGGGCTGTCTGTTAGTCACAGTGGTTCTTTGGAGCTGTGACAGAGGTTTGGATGGCCAACAGGAAAACAGAAAGCTCACAAGAAAAGTTTGGAGTGGCAATTAGAAGCAAGTAGGACAGATGGAGCCCAGAAGTAGGCAGGAAGTCAGGAAGATGGGAGGTGGGGCATACGTGAGGTTATATGTTATATATCCTTCCTTCTGTCCATGCCCACAAAATTGTAAAGGCTATCATTTTCTTTTTTTGTTTGTTTGTTTGTTTTTGTTTTTGTTTTAGGGAGAATGAGGGCTAATTTTGAGTGTTAGTAGTTTTAGATGTGTGTTGGAATTTTCGGTTGGAATGGAGAGAGCAGATTCCCTTTGCTTGTGGTGGTCTTGAGCCAGAGTGGAGAACTGAGGACAATCCTCTGACTTCAAATGGCTTATAAGGGCCTCTGTGAGGAAGAAATCATCACCCAAGCTCTGTCACCAAGAGAAGGACACAATGGGTCTGAGGAGAATTCTGGGACCTGTCAAGAGGATTTTTGAATGGTTAGGAATGGACACTGGATTTCAGTGGAGTGGCCACCAAAAGTGAAAGGAAAACACGCAACCAGCCTGACTGGAATGTGCCAGTCAGATGTCCAAGGGAGTCCACCTTGGCCACCGAAGGCCATGGTGGCATCCTGGAGTGCGTTCTCCCGGCCCCACAAGACAGAGCATGGATAGCAGACATTCAACAGTCATCACTTGTTGTTTTGGGGAGTGTTTAGGATGGGTAGTAAGGGTAAACTCACCAATCAGCCACTGTTGGATGAAGTGAATAGCTATCCGTTCTCCAGGAAGTTCAAGAATTGGGTTGGAGGTTCTGAAGACCCATCCGAGACATTATAAGTCATGAAGCCACTGAAAGGGAGGTCAGAACAAGACACTCCAAGACCAAGTTCTCAGCACAAAAGATTTGGGGGACAATGGAGGGGCTACAAAGGTAACAGCAGCCGCAGCAAGGAAGCAAAAAAAACAAAACAAAACAATCAAGAAAAGCAAGATAATAAGAGCAAGAAAAGATGTTTCTATATTAGTGGGCTTTTAAGGGGAAAGTGGGGGAGTCTGTACTAGGGTGAGTTAGTAAGTCCTGACCGGACATATTAGCCAAATAATAAATTTTGATTGTTGGATCTTGGTGTTTTGTCTCAGGCCAAATAAGGAAACAGACCTTTAGGAATGTAACAGTTTTTAGCAAGGAAGAGAAAAATGGGTAAAAGAACAAAACTTGTCTGTAATATTTTCCATGCTCAGGACTGTTAGAGCCCCTTCAGTATGTTATTTACCACACCTTATTAAGCTATTTTAGTATGGAATATGTCAAAAAATTCTTTGTCTTTTATGGATTTGAGGTAGAGCCAACTGATATGATTTTACCCTTATTCATATAGATTTGATATAGATTTTGAGATAACTGAGGATGATGACAACTAAAATTGAGATTTATTGATACATGTTGTAAAATGTATAATGAAACCTCCATATTGTATAATTAATATATGCTGATAAAAAAGGTTATAAGGGGCTAGAAAGATATCTCAGTGGTTAAGAGCCCTTGTTGGTCCTATACAGGACCTGGGTTCCGTTTCCAGTACCCACATGGTGGCTCACAAACATCTGTAACTCCATTTGTAGGGGATTCAAAATCCTCTTCTGATCTCCTGAGCACCAAGCATACAGGTGGTTCATACAGATGTATGTGTGTGTGTGTGTGTGTGTGTGTATGCAGGGAAGACACTAAATAATATAAAATAATTTTTGTAAAAAGATGATGAGACTTTTGGATAGACAACATGAGTAAATCCCATTCATTGTTACAACTTATATAACTCAGTAGTTCTAGTAAAAAATACTCTCTGCACTCATCAATATTTGGTTATATTTTCTTGGATACACTGGGAGATTATATTTCAACATCATTTTACAGCCATCTGGGCTATGTCATTTTGGTCAGAATGAGATGAATTTCAGTAAACACACTTATTCCGGAGATTTTTTCCCAAATAGACAACTTTACATAACAAACTTTATATAAGACTTTAGATAATCAAATAAACATTACTTCCGTTAAACTAATGATTAGTTGAATTTGGGCATGAGATCAAGTCAGGCTCAGGTCAGATCTGGGAATCATCAAATATAAGTGATATTAAAGCCAGACTCTTCTATCTCATGAGTTACAGATATACATAATTTATTCATAGGTTTTATAGATTGATGATAGCCCAGCCCAACAACATTGCAGAGATAACCAGCCAATAACAAAATGCAACTAAACTCAGCCACTCAATGCCTTTTGCAGGATTTTTCAAGCTAAGACTAAAGGATACCACCTCTGTTGGAGCTAGACTGACCCAACATTCTCAGAGACCCTGATGAAAGGACATCAGTTCTGTGTCCTTTTCAAGAAACAGACTCTGCAACATCTAGTCTGGGGCTGGAACCTGGATCTGGAAGGAGTTAAAGTTCCTGTTCCTGGAAACCTGGCTTTTTCCCCACAAGAGCTGTGGGTTATCAGTTCTAAGGCTACTGTATTTGAAGTATCCTGTGCTCTGTGGGAGGCCTGCTCCCACTTTTTCCTGGGTACTCTTAAGGAGAGAGGGATAAGAAATTATCAGGTAGAAAGACAGACCTAGTTGATGAGAAGAAACACAAGATAGCTTTGGCAGGGCTTGGGTCAATACCCACTGGCCCAGAACTTTACTCAAAAGGGCTTTTTATAACAATGCCCAGGGGTTGTAGCTGGAGAATTTCTCTCCAGCTCCCGCCACCAAGTCCCGCCAGTCCCAGAGCCCATTTATAAAATAAACATACAGACTCTTACATTATTTAAACTGCTTGGCCATTAGCTCAGGCCTGTTATTGTCTAGCTCTTACTCTTATATTTAGCCCATTTCTATTTATCTTTACTTTGCCATATGGCTCATGGCTTACTGGTACCTTACATCTTCCTTGTCCTGATGGCGGCTGGCAGTGTCCCTCTCTCCGCCTTCCACTTCCCAGAATTCTTTTCCTTGTCCCGCCTATACTTCCTGCCTAGCCAATGGCCAATCAGTGATTTATTTACTGACCAATCAGCAACACACTTGACATACAGACCATCCCACAGCAAGGGGTGAGGCAAAAGACCTCCCCCTTACTAGATACAGCCATGTGCAGACCCTTTCAAATACCTGATAACCATGCCCGTGGTCAAATCATCCCCTTATGCAGCACTGCTGGGTAAAGCAAGCTCAGATTCTCTGACTCTGAGTAATTTGGGCCTCCAGAGTACCCTTTTGCCAACATTGCCTAATTTAACTTTCCAGTGGCCTTGCCATTTCCCCCTGCAGATAGTATATAAGATCAATACTTATTTTTTCTTTTGTTCTTGTTTTTTTCTTCTTTTCTTTTTGAGACAGGGTTTCTCTGTGTAATCCAGGCTGTCCTGGAACTCTGTAGACCAGGCTCACCATGAGCTCAGAGACTCACCTGCCTCTGTCTCCTGAATCGTGGGATTAAAGGTATGCACCACCACCACCCTACATGATCCTGTGCTTCCTACTAAGCTTTTTTGGCAAAAGACATAGCTTGTACAAGACCTCCCAATCCCAAATTTTCTGTTTTTCTTTATCTTCTCCTCTCCTGGCCTCTCCTGCTTAGAACCCTATCACTGAAGAACAACTTACTGTTTAAAGACTATGGAGTACCTGCAAGAGTACTACATACTAGTTATTAAATTTCAACATGAGGCCCTGAAGGACAGACTCAAACCAGATCCAAACTATAGCAGATACTTAAACTTTATGTGTGTGAGGCCGCTTCTTCAGGAAAACTTCATAGCCTTCACATGACTACCCTTTTGAAATTGAACTTGCTTTTGGAGACTGACAGAAGAAACAATAAATCTATTCTCAATATGGACTAAGTATAAAAGAAGAGGGTGTTTGGGAGGTTGTTACTGCTTTTAAGTTTTTATTACATTTATTTATTCATGGGAGAGGGGGAAGGAGGGAAGGATGGATAGATGGATGGAGGGAGGCAGACATACATAAATACATATGGGGAGGTCAGAGGATGATTTTCAGGAGTCAATTCTTTCCTTCTACCATGTCAGTCTCAGGGATTTGAACGTACACTGTCAGGCTTGGTGGCAGGTCATCTCATCAGCCCCCTTGTCACATTTTTATTACATGATTAAATGGGTAACACAGGGTGGCACATGGAGGGTATTATCATAATGTCATATGCTTGTTCTGGACATTCAAAACCCATATTCATATTAGGGGAAAAGCAGTCTCAACCCACAGTTAATATGCTGGATTATAGTTATCTATTTTCATAGCTGCACATTATACATGAATATTATACTACTTATGTTTTCATAAAAGGAAACACTATAATTAGTACTAGACATATAATAAAAATATTGCTTACTCTTATTTATATAAGTATTTTTAATTCTACGTTGTGTTGTTCTGAAAGCTTAAGGAGAAAGAGCATATGTCAGCAATTATTTGTAATTGCTGATTAATATTACCAGGTCTGTTCAAAGTTTGCAAATCAGAGTTTATGTTCAGGCATGGACAATTTTTCTCTTCCTTCATTAATTGCCCTAGTGAAATCATCATACTTAAGGAAAAAATACTTTAATATGACCTTGAGTATACATGTTAAGTACCAATGTCATAGCATTAAGTATCCCTAGTTTTCCTTTATGAATAAAAACAAAATAAGCAAATGATAAAGTTCTAACCATGCTAAGCTCCTTCTCTTGAGATAAAAAAATCCTAGAAGCAGAGATACACCAAATCCTTGGGAAAAAAATTGATTCCCCTCTCCACCCAGAATCCATCAATTGTGAATAGTTCTTCAGCTAAGGGTGGGAACTCATGACTACCTCTGCCCAACCATGCTAGGATTTTCACTGGCTTAATCTTATGCGGGTCTAATGCTACAGTAACAGCTTCTATGAGTTCATGTGAGAAAGCACAATGCCATATCCACACACTTTCACTAGATAGGTCCAGTACCTCTGACTCTTCCAGTGTTTCCACTTCCTTTTCTGGGATGATCCCTGAGCCTGAGGGCAGGTGTATGATACAGATGTTCCATTTAGGGCTGATCAATCCACAGTCTCTGATTTGTGTTTAATCACCATCAACTGCAAAAAGCAGTTTCTCTGATGAGGAGTTGAGAGATTTACTAATCTATGGGTATAACAGTAAGAGCTTAGGGATAGTTTATTACTTTGTCCATTTAATATTAGGTTCTCATCTAGGGTCTATAACATAGCCAGCCACAGATTCTTGGCCTGTTAATAGCACTAGATGTGAGTTCTGTGTTATTAAGTAGGCTTCAAATCCAATCAGAAAGTGGTCAATTACACTCCTGCTATTGCACCAGTGGACATATCTTTCCAGGCTGATTTTTTTTAATTTTTATTAAGAAATTTTCTGCTCACTCTACATACTATTATGTCTTTATTTGTGTGTGTGGTTTGTGTGTGTGTGAGAAGAATGTTGGAGCTGTTTTCTTTTTTTCTTTATTAAGAAATTTTCTACTCACTCTACATATCACCCACAGATTCCCACTCCTCCTGCCTCCCACCCTCCAGCCCTCCCTCCCAAGCCACCCCACATCCCCACATCCCCCAAATCAAGGTCTCCCATGGGGAGTCAGCAGAGCCCAGCACACTGAGCCTAGACAGGTCCAAGCCCCTCTCCACTGCACCAAGGCTGTGCAAGGCGTCACACCACAGGCACCAGGCTTCCAAAAGCCTGCCCATGCACCAGGGACGGATCCTGATTCCCCCGCTTGGTCCCCCCCCCCCCCCCGTCTTCCATATCCAGAGGGCCTAGTCCAGTCCCATGGGGGCTCCATGGCCTCTAGTCTGCAGTTCATGGGCTTCTACTAGTGTGGCCGGTCATCTCTGCATGTCTTCCCATCATGATCTCGACATCCCCTGCCTGGATTCCCAGAGCTCAGCCTGGCACCTGGCCATGGATCTTTACATCTGCCTCCAATCAATTACTGGACAAAGGCTCTGTGATGACGGTTATGGTATTCACTAGACTGGTCACCGGAGTAGACCAGTCCAGGCACCCTCTAGACCATTGTCCAGGCTGATTGTTACGGTAGCTTGCACGGTTCACAGCTGGGTAGGACTACTGATTATTTTCTCCTTCAGTAGTATGCATAGTACCTTTAGTACTATGAAAGCTAGTCAGTAGGGATGAAGTGTCCAGGTCTATACCAGCCTAATTTCTCAATATCCTACAACTCAAATACGTGGTTATCATTAGCAATAGGTTCTTGTTACCAAGTTCTAGAGGCTAACACAGAGAAATGGCAATGGGCTTTAATGTTTAGAGTATCTGTAGGATTACACTGACTTAAGGTTTCTATTGCTGTGACAAAACACCATGACCATAACGCAAGATAGGGAGGAAAGGATTTATTCAGCTTACACTTCCACATTGCTGGTCAACACTGAAGGAAGTCAGGACAGGAACTCAAACAAGACAGAAACCTCAAAGCAGGAGCTGATGCAGAGGCCATGAAGGAATGCTGCTTACTGGCTTGCTTCACATGGCATGCTCAGCCTGCTTTTTTATGGAACCCAGGACCATCAAACCAGGGATGGCACCACCCACAATGAGCTGGGCCATCCCCCATTGATCACTACTTGAGAAAATGCCTCACAACTGGATCTCATGGAGGCATTTCCTCAACTGGGCCTCCTTCCTCTCTGATGACTCTAGCATGTGTCAAGCTGACACACAAAACCAGTCAGTACACTGACCAACAACAAACCCATACCTGGCTTTTTTTTTTTTAAATTTAAAGTTCTTATAGCCCATGGTGTCTGGGGTAGGCATTATTCTCCCATTATAGGGTGGCTCTCTTTCTCTCTCTATGAGAATATATTTTAGGAAGCTTCTACACTATTAGATTTCTACGGGACATTTTCAAATGTCTTTAGTGTTCTCTCTCCCCATACTCACTCCTCTGCCCTGTTCCTTCCATTCCCCACTCCATTTAACCCTTCCTATTTCATTATTCCCCATTCTCCCTTCATATCATTTATGTTCTATCACTCTTCCCTTCAAATCCCACCCCAATGACCCATGACTAGTTTCCTGACATCTAAGGTACTCCACATCTCTAAGGATTCATAGGTAGTATCAACATATGAGAGACAATACTCAGCATTTGTGTTCCTGGGTCCAGGTTACCTCATTCAGAATGATTAGTTGCAGCTCCATCCACTTACCTGCAAATTTCATTTTTCTTTACAATTGAATATTGTTCTATTGTGTGTATGTTTCACATCTTCACTTTCCTTTAATCATCTGATTAAAGTATTGTGAATAGAGCAGTTACATAGCAATGGATGTACTCTCATAGTTTGTCAGGAAACAGTACTCAGAACAGTGTCTGACAAGCAGCAGATATGTGTACTTAAGATGATTATCATCTGCAAAAGTCCAAACAACGTGCTGTCTGAAACTTTTCTGACTTAGAATATCTACTCAACTTTGTAATTGGCTAAAGAGATACTTTAATCTTCAAATTAACCAGCAGTGCTAAAGACAGAGTGCTAAATGTAGCTTAGGTTAAGTCTCTTGGGCCATGAACCTTACACCTGATGTCAGTCTTGCCCTTTGTGCCCATTACTCTCTGACAGCTGCCTGTCTGACTCATGCTGTAACTGTCATGCACTGCCACGGTCCTGCTTGAGTTTCTGAAGTGGCATTTCAGTCTCCAGTCTATTTCTGTATCTCTGCTGTATTTGAAGAACAACAAAAGAACTGCCACTCACTTATCAGTTTGAAGCAACACTAAACCTACTGAAAATGAAATTGAAAATTATTTTAACGGAAACATGGTATGAATAGTAACAGTTTCACAATAACCTTTACATGTTTCTGTTTTGAGACAGTCTTCTATGTTGCCCAAGCTGGTCTTGAACTTCTCTAGCCTTAAGCATTCTTTTCACCTTAATCCTGTTGCTGGACTATCAGTGACACTGTGCCTAGTTAGTCAGTCATTAAATCTTTCAGATTTTTATTTGCTGTAAAGATAATAGTACTACAAGGAAGTCTCTTCAACATGCTCATATAAACAAAGAAATTTCAAATTTACTGACAACCTTTGAGAAATTCACTATTTATTGTAGAACTCCTAGAAAGCTTCACTATTTCCAGGGAAATTTGGTACATGTTTAGCCTAACACACAAAACCACTGAATTGTCATTATTTACCTTGACATATTTTCATTCATTTTCAGTTGTGGCTTTAGAGTCTCCTGTGGAAACTCCTTCCATTGTTGTTGTTTTGAGACAAGGTGTTTCTATTTAGTCTAACTTTGCCTTGAAACTCTAAACTTTATTTTCTAACTATTATAACTATAATTTCTGCGGTACTAGAGATTGAACAAATGCTCTCACACATGCTGGGGAAGTATTCTACCACTGAGTTACTTTCCCACTCCTTGAGTTTAAGATAGGGTCTTTCTTGTTACAAAGCTTAGTCTGCCTTTGGATATTTGGTGGCTCCAGAGTGGCCTAGAACTCATAATCTTCCTGCTTCTGCCTCCTGATTACAAACAGCTATAACTATTTGTTTGAAAAATGCTGTAAGTAGTAACGTTAGTAGACTTCTCATATTTATATATGTTAGCAAATTAAGAGTGTTGTGTTTTGGAAATAGAATTATCCCTGAAGACTCATATCTTGATCCTCAATACAACAGTACTCAGATTGCATAGCTTCTAAAGGTGATCAAACTTCTGATTATAAAGATGCTAATTTTTACTGAATTGTACATTAATGAATTCAAAGCTGCATGGACCATTAGGAGGTGGATTCTAGGTAGAAGTAGGTCACTGGGTATATTTTCTTGAAGGGCATATTTTGTCTTGGTTCCTTTACTCCCTCTGTCTCTTTTGATTTTCTGGTGGCCATGAGGTGAGCAGCTGTCTTCATCACACACCACGGTATTCTTGTTACCATGGTATTCTGCCTTGGCTCAGGCTCAAACTAAGAGAGGCAGCTGAACTTTAAATCATCTGAATCTGTGAACCAAAACAATCATCTCTTCCTTTTAAATTATTTTTCTCAGGCATTTTTCACAGTGTTGAAAAACTGACTAACACAAGGGATCATCAAAACTCCTTTGCAATCTCAACCTCATTAAATAAACCAACTTCTTTATAACCATTCAGAATTTTTAACAGTACAAACTCTTGAACTTAATAATTCAGAAAATAACTTTTGGTGAAACTAATTGCAGTTTGGAAGGGACTTCTTTTCTAGAAGCAGGAGATTTGGGATTTGGAGGATATGCAATAAAGGATTGGGTCCTGCCCAAAGATAAGACCTGGTTTTCCCTCAACCTCACAGGTCTGTATGTTTGCTTAGTGAGCTCAGGTCAAAGGGGATGGTCTGATGTGACCTGGATTTAGTTCTACCCATAGCCATGTGACCTTAGGTTAGAGGCTCACATCCCCCCCCCCAAAAAAAAAAATCCAATGTAAGGAGCTTCAGATTTGTGGTCCTGGAATCTGAGATTAATCACTCAATAAATCATGTATGTATGCTGAAGTCCCTCCAGAAAGTCCCCCTGGGCACCTAGTTCTGGTACATTTCTCCGACACAGTGTGCTGTGCATATTATCTACATAGGTGTCGGAACAGTACCGTCCTGACTTCACAACTTGAAGACAACTAAACTCCACGTTTGAAATGCTCTGCTCACCTGTACTTTCCTTTGAGCCTGAGTTTTCAAGTCTTCCCTTTAGTAATTCACAGCCACTTTCAGGAGTTTTGAGTCTTTCTGGCAAATTTTTACTCTAGAGATTTTATTCCCTTCTCAAACTTGTAATTGGTCTTAGAAATGAGGGTGGAGACTGTGCTTCCAACATTGTAGTTGGCCTTTAGCTCTCCTATTTCACCTGAGGTGTATCCACGTTTGATTGATTCACAGCAACTATTGGCTGTCATTGCGGAAGTAACAAGCTGTATAATGATGAAGTATGTAAGTTGGATAGATTTTGCTGATCCTTGATGTAAGCACAAACTTTAAAGTTTGAAGATCAGTAACATGGCTGATGTATATTACTATAATAAAACATTTTTCATAGTTTTTTTTTTTTGCTTCTTTCATAAGAAAAGACTTAAAAGACCTGAAGAAAAAATGTATTAAAAAGTCACACACAGCCGGGCGGTGGTGGTGCACGCCTTTGATCCCAGCACTTGGGAGGCAGAGCCAGACGGATCTCTGTAGAGACCAAGGCCAGCCTGGTCTACAGAGCAAAATCCAGGACAGGCACCAAAACAACACAGAAAAAAACCTGTCTCGGAAAAAAAAAAGTCTCACACACACATACACACACAAGCACATGTGCCCACACACATACATCACACACAGGGATAAATAAAATTAAAAATAACAAAAACAATGAAATAACCTCTCAATATAGACAGATAAATTGCTAGTTATCAGAGTGCATTTACTTTTTGCTTTGATTAGGAAAAACTTTCTAGACATTCTTCCTTCACCAAATTAGGAGTCATATTCAGTAGACTGTTTCTCAGTAAACATTTGGAAAACCTTCTTAAGAATACAAAGGGGTAAAAAATATTTCTAGTTTTACATTTAAAAAGGTGAAAACAGCTGGAATAATTATATTTCATTTGGCTTAATATACAAAAAATTATTTCAAAACAAAATAAAAAGTTGATAGTTTATATTTACCTTCTTCTTAAGTCTTTAAAAATATGGCATATATTTTGTATTTATTACCTGGACAAGTCACATTTCTATTTTGAACTGCCAAATCTGGCTGGTAGCTCAACCATAGGACAGAGACAGTTTCAGGTATAAGCTAAAATATCTCCTCTGTATTACGTGGCCTCCTTTCTTCTCCTCTTCCTTCTTCCTTTCTCTCTCTCTCAAACTCATTTATCTTGTCTCATTTACTGGGAAGGTTGGGGAGATAGAGAAAAATGAAACATATCTAATCTAACAGTTAAGCCTTACCTAAGGGTGCTGTGTGCCAGCCTATTACTTTCAAGTGTACTCTATACGAGTGTTACCTGAAGGCTGCAGGAACTCTGAAATCCAAAAGTACGGCCAGAAATTCATTAGCATCTCATTTATAGTTGCAGTTTTAATGTATACATCACCATAAATCATGTTGGTTCCATAATTCCATGTTTGATCAAATCACTCTTCCTTCCCTGCTTCCTAGAAATGCTCTCTAAATTTCTGAAAATTCCATATTTATGTGCCTAAGATTAGCAAAATATTACTATCCAACTCACAGCAGCTGTACTTGGATTCTCAGATTCGCCACCTCAGTCGGGAATCTGCTTATGCCTTTTTACTATAGTGAATCTTCTTTTGCGTAAGTCTCTTAAGTGTCTCTCCTAGAATTCTTTCTCTAGTGAGACCAAGAATCTTTAGGATCCCTAATTCTAGTCTGGTGGTAAAATGAGTTAGACTGTAGGCTTCTGAAAGGCTGCATAGAACCAGACTCCTCGAATCTTAAAAGTGGGATAACTTTTAACAAATCCAGTCACCAACTCTCTTGGTATGCTTCTCCCTTGTCCCAAATTTCTATTATGTAAGCATTTAGCATCTACTTAGAAATGTAGCGGCTGGGATGGTCATCCATTTCTTCTGTGGTGCATATAGCTCTTCGGATTGTGTTAGAAGAGTCTACTCTCTGAATCTGAAATCTTTTTTCATAAAGTTCAGGTCACATAAAACAAACCCGTATCATACGATGGGTCTTTCATATTGTAGACAGCCCAGTAACTTTTCCTTTCATTGAATCCTATCCAGTTTCATTTACACTTCACTTCTTCGCCTGGTTTATCTTCATTATTCTAATCCCAATAATTCTACCGTGATTGAGGTCTTCTTACAATACTCAGTACAGACTTTCCAATGAGTCTGGCAAGGGAAGCTTATTCGACCAATTCTGGCGGCTTCTATAAAACAGGTAAGTCTAGGGAAGAAGGGTACTAGAAGGGTAGGGAGACAACGTATGACATCCTGGCTCATCAAACTTACAACAGTGCAGCGTACTTTAGGTTAGCTTTCCTAAATTTGCCAGTTGCACTAGGGTAGCGCCAGGTGTTTTGTTTTGACGGTCAGAAATAACTTCAGAAGTACTAAGTCGAGAACACATGAAACTTAGGGAAAACGAAACTTGCACCTAGAGCAGGCGGGCGGAACCTTCTAAGGACCACGAGAACTCTGACTCACGGTTGTGTCCCCCCATGCAGTTATCAGGAGTTATCATTTGGGGTGGGGAAGACGAGGGGGTCTAGTTGGAGGCTCGCCAACTAGAGCTGGCCACGCGCTGACCCGGAGGCTCACGTCCCTCCCACGCCCGCGGGCCAGCAGACGGCGCCGGGGTGGGCGGGGCCCAGGGTGGGCGGGGCCCAGGGCGGCGAGGCGCTGACGCGTCGACGCTGGCGTCGCGGCCGGTGACGTGTGGCCGGCGCCCGCCCCGCCCCTCCTCGTCCCTCCGCGCCGGTCGGTGGATCTGTGGGTCTGTCCCAGCCGGGCACCCCAGCGCGCTACGCCGTGGTATCGAGCGACCCGCGCCCGTCCGCGTGGGCTGCGGAGGAGGGCAGGGCGCAGCCCTCCGCCCCGCTCCAGCGGGAAGAGGAAGCAGACCTTCAGGAGGCCGGAGGCGCGTGCGGCGGCGGGGCTGAGGTGAGCTGGGGAGAGGGAGGGCGCTGGCGGCCGAGCTGCAGTGTGCGGCCGGGCGGGTCGCAGAGCCCGGAAGAGCCGCGGGCCGAGCTGTCATCCCTCGGCCGCGCATCCGGCTCCCCTAAGTTTGTAGGTGGCGCTGGGATTGAAAACTCCAGAGCGATTGCTCACGTGTGCGGACACAGCGTGGCCACTAGACTAGATTTTTCTGTTCAGCGCGCAACCTGTTTTTCTTTCTTTCTTTTTTTGTATGTTACAAAGCCATGGCAACATTTCTTTCGCGTAGATTTTTGGAAGGGAAATCTGTTGGCTTAGGTTTTCCCCAGTACACAGAAAAGTGACTAGATTGGGTTACAGAGTTGAGGGTTGTGGGTGAATTTTAACAATCGAGGAATCTAGAATGTGATTTTTTTTTTTTAAAATAAATGAGTACGCTAGGTAGTTCTTTGTGGGATTCAGTGAACGCATGCGTTTGTTTTCCTTTGCTTTAAAAGAAACCTAAGTTTAGCCTCAAACCTGAGTTTGATATGTGTGCTATCATAAGTGCAGTTTAATTAGTAACCTTATTTTTTTGCCCGTGGGTTAATATTGGATCGAATAGTCCCTATATCCTCTTCATCTTTTGCAGATTCATAAGCGAAACATTTGTTTTCTGAATTTTAGTTTTCTCAAGTTCATAATTCGGCTCCTGAGTCTAGTCCCACATGCTCTATTATGCTGTGTATTTATTTTTTCACAAGTGTTGTATTACAATGTTCATAGAGATGTCAGTTAATGTAGGTTGGTGTTATTTTTATGAGTGAATTAATTTTTCAAGACTTGATTTTCTTGATCCTTGTTGAATAGTTTTCTTTTTATAGTTGGTTCATTTATTCATTCACTTGTCCACTCTTCATCCCAGCTGGGGTGTTCTCACAGAACTTTGTGCAGTTCAGTAGCAAGCACCTTTTTAGGAGGAATCTTAATTCAACAATTGGAAATGAATTTCTGTCTGAAACATTTCATCAGGAGCTTGTATGAGAAACACAAAGTAGATTTATTACTTTATAACATCTTTCTTGAGAAGAGAGTTTGTATAAGCCTTTCTGGAAAATACAGTTTTCAACTTTGAGAAGTTAGCTGTGTGCAATTAAAATTTTAGCTTGTGAACATGTAGAAAGAAATGTGAAGTACTGAGGAGAGAATAAGGAATTGATTGAACATCCTTAATCTGAAAACCCAAAATATGAAGTGCTTCCAAAACTTGTTAAATTTTTATAATTAAGACTTTATTATAAAAAACTTGTAAATTAAAAAAAAACTGTGCAGAGAAAATAGCAAGATCCAAAGTCTATACATCTCAGTGAACATTAGAGTATTCTGACGCTATAGGCTTCACATTGGATTTTACATTTTCAATGTCATATATTTTTTACTCACTTATCCGCCACAAAAAAATGAAAAAAAATCCATGACAGAATTAAAATGAAAAAAAAAAAAACTACATAATCTCTTTCAGGATTCAAGTATCAGTTACCTACATTCATTTCTTCCTCATTACCTAATATTAACCCTTTCTTCTCCTTTTTACATATTCACTGAACCTATGTTTAAAGCCATCCATTTTCCTACAAATTTTGTTAATTTGTGTCTTCTTCAAGAGCTGAGTATTCCACTTTATATATGTCTGTTTGTTTGTGGATGGACAGCTAGGTCGGTTCTGTTTTCTGTTTACGGTGAATAAAGAAGCGTTAGACATGGGGTGCAGATATCTCTGTGATGGTGTGTGGAATCCTCTGGGTGTATGCCCAGGAGTAGTAACTAGGTCATATGATAGTTCTATTTTTGAGAATTCTTCCAACTGATTTCCATAATGCCTGTATTAATTTGCATCCCTACCAGCAGTGAATAAGGGTTCCTTGTCTGTACAGTCTCTCCAACATTTGTTATCAAATTTCTTGATGACAGTCATTCTGATTAGGGTCAAGTATTATCTCCAAGTTTTAATTCACATTTCCTCATTGGCTAAGGATATTAAAGACTTCTAAAATAGCTATTGGCCATTTGTGTTTCTCTATTTGAAAACTATCTGTTCAGTTCATTAGCCCGTTTGTTGATTTTGGCAGTTTTATTTCCTTGTTATTTAATTTTTGCAATTCTTTGAAAGTTCTAGATACTAACTTCTTTTCTGAAGTATAGCTGGTAAAGACTTCTCCTGTTCTGTGGGGTTGTCTGTGCTCTGCTGATAGTTTCCTTTGTCACGTAGAAACTTTTTGGTATTTGGGGCTTTAAAAACTGACATGACATTAGAAGTGGAAAATTACACATCATGGGCTAAGTTATTAAAAATATTGAATAAAATCAGCTTCAGACTTGAGTGTAAAGTATAAAAGATAAATGAATGTTATTTTAATTGTGGATTCCCATCACCAACATATCTCATTCTTACATGCAGATATTCTAAAATCTAACAACAGCCTTAACCTGGGAACACTTCAATTTCAAACATTTCAGATAAAGACTTCTCAGTCTGTCTGTACTTAATACTTATTTAGCAACCATCCAGAAAGCATGCCTTTTACTCCAAATAAGCATTGTAGTAACTTATTTCTTGTGTGTTTTGCCTAGCTCAACACCTAGGAAGTAGTTCCTATATAAATACTACCGTTTTAAACATTCTTTATAAATATAGTTGAGCAAGGGAGGTTGGGAAGGCACTTAATTTCATCTTTTTCTGCTTTGTTGTAATGTTTTATAAGTTTTATTTCTGACATCAATAACTGATTAGGAGACTTTAGTTCATTATTTCATTGTTATTCTGCTTAATCAAGTTTTAATTATCTTGAAATAGTTTGTGGTTCTTTTTCATTTTACTGATTAGAAAATGAAGTTACTAAGAATTCTCTTTGGAGAGTGAATCACAGAAGTGAAGGAATACTAGCCAAACCTAATGAAACTAGGAAGATAAATGGGAATCTAACTTAATTTGTAAAGGTTCCTAGAATTCAGACAGACAGACAGACAGACAGACAGACACACACACACACACACACACACACACACACACACACACGCAGAGAGAAAGAGAGAGAGAGAGAGAGAGAGAGAGAGAGAGAGAGAATGAGAATACGATACATAGATCTGAATTTGAATGTAATGAATGTTTGTGTCATAGGACTGCCCTCTCTAGTATAAATATTCTTCTTTCTTTTGTTGAGTTTCAGCCAATCTTTCTTCATTTTTACTGTCTGAAGATAATTATTAGGAATTGTGTTTATTATCAAAGTTTGTACTGGCATGGAACATTAGGCTGAAATATGTATGGTAGGGCACTTATTACTCCTAGTAATAAGAAAAATTAATGGTTAACAGTAAACATTTTCATGATATGTTTTAATTTAATAATTGCTGGTCAGTGACAATTGATATTTAAAGAACAGGAAGCATATACTTCAGTACTGACTAAATACTAAATTGCCAAACTTCTGGCACAGTTTCCTGGGATGATTACAGAAATATGCTTAATGCACCTAGTTCATATTGTTGGCAACTTGTATTTTAAACCTATAATTCAAACCTCTGAATTTGCATAATACCTATTCTACCAAACTTGAACTTTAAAAGAAGGAAAGTAATCTATTTTGGGATTATTGGATAATTAGGGAAGCTGCTACTAAAACTTGACATTTTCAGAGGTTGCTGTGTCCTTTTAAGTTAAGTGAATGGATAGGAAGACATTCACTTTTCAGTAGTTAGTAAATATGACTTATGAAATTGATGTGGAAAACTCAATTTCTATCACAAAAGAAGAATCTTTTGCTTACTGTTAAGACTGCTTATGTTTTGGGCTTGTCAGATGGAATTATAAAAGTGTTAAATTCTCCTGTGTATAAATAGGAGAATGTACCTTTTGTGTTGATTAAGAAATTATATCTTCTATATTATATAATTATAAATTTCTACATGTTTTTCAAGAAGAAATTAACTTGGGAGTCTTGTGCCTGCATCATAAGACTCCCAAGCAAGACCACCACAGAGCCAATATCTGATGCAAGCATACAGAGGTTTTTTAAATAACAAAGCAAGCCCCAGGGTTTGGTCCCTATTCCAAACACTTGACATAGCAACATAGTGGGTGGAGGAGGACACCCCAGCACTCACTTGAAGGGGTTTATATAGGAAAGGTTTTCATCTAGAGAGTTATCTTGGGATTGGACGAGGGGGCTGGGGTGAGGTAGTTCTTTGAAGTTACTAGCTGAACTATAAGCATGAGGTTACTGATGGCTAACAGGATTCAGGGTATCTACAGAGACATAAATTTTTTACTCCCTATGTCCTGCTTTTGCTGAACCCAGGATATATAGATTTATTGTTTCAGCTTATCTTCCCATGAGTTCAACTTCTGGTCAGTTCTAAAACTGCTGGTCTGCAAATACCTTTAGAGGAGGGGGGTGGGGGAGTGTCTCTCAAGATGGCTGCTGATTTTTCCCTTGCAGATATCATACAAAAATAATTCCAGTGTATCTTTCCCAGTTTGACTGACTTACCTTCCCTCCCGTCCTCTTTCTTATGACCTGCTGTAGAGTAGTACCTTCATCACCAAATGTTTAGGCTCACTAAACATTCTTTGTGAAGATTTTTAATCATGTATATATGTATATTCACATGAGTGTGGGTGCCTGCAGAGGCCAGAAGACAGTGTTTATATCCCCTAGAGCAGGATGTGGTGTTTGAATCAGAATAGGCCCTATAGTCTCATATATTTGAATGCTTAGTCATCAAGGAGTGGCACCACTTGAGAAGGATTGGGAGATGTGGCCTTGTTGGGGGAAGTGTGTAATTGTGAGTTGACTTAGGTATTTCAAATGCTCAAGCCAGATCCAGTGTTTAGCTCTCTTCCTGCTGCCTGCAGATCTGGATGTAGAACTCTCCGCTACTTCTCCAGCAACAGTGCCTGTGTGCTGCAATGCTCTCCACCATGGTAATAGACTAAAGCTCTGAAATTGTAAGCAAGTCCAGTTAAATGCATTCTTTTATAAGAGATGCCATGGTCATGGTGTCTCTTTATAGCAATAAAACACTAACTCACTGGGGTTACCAGTAGCTGTGAGCTGCCTGAAGTGGGGACTGGGAATGGAACTTGGGTGACTTTTAACATTGAGCCATCCCTCTAGTCTGTGATCATTCTTAAAGGACTGAAAGTTTTTCAAAATTATTAGTACTCTCTACACCAGCAGCTCTCAACCTGTGGGTTTTGACCCCTTTGAGGGTCAAATGACCCTTTCACAGGGATTTAAGACCATCGGAAACCACAGATTACATTACGATTCATAAGAGTAGCAAAATCACAGTTATGAAGTAGCAGTGAAAATAATTTCATGGTTGGGGTCACCATAACACTAGGAACTATATTAAAGGATCATAGCATTAGTAAGATTGAGAACCACTGCTCTATATTTTGGGGACTGGCTGGTAGTAATAATAGTACTTTTCAGACAGATTAATGTTCTAAATATATATCATTCAATAAGTATGTTTTGAGTTTCTCTGCACAGGCCAACAAACCACATAAGGTAGTGTGTAACAGCAAGAAACACACTACTTCTACACTATGGGATTAAATGGGTGTTTTGGGAATGGTAGTATATTGATTTGTGACAGGACCTCTTACTGGTTTAGTTTGGCCTCCATATTACAAAAAGATGAGTGAGTATGTTAGGACACTTGAAGGTGGTTTCATTTTATTGTTTTTTTTTTTTGTTTTTTGTTTTTGTTTTTTTTTTTTTTGAGACAGGGTTTCTCTGTGTAGCTTTGTGCCTTTCCTGGAACTCACTTGGTAGCCCAGGCTGGCCTCGAACTCACAGAGATCCACCTGGCTCTGCCTCCCGAGTGCTGGGATTAAAGGCGTGTGCCACCATCGCCCGGCGGTGGTTTCATTTTAATGCCTTTTAAAAGATATTGTGCACATGCAGTATTAAAAGCTGAACTTGGGAAGAACATTGATGAAATAGTTCGGTGAGCATTTGACCACATATTTTCATAGTATTTTATATAATTGACTATAACCTCTATCTTAGACCTCTCTCTTTCCTTTGTTTTGGTGACGTACCACACTCCTTTGCTTCTGGACTCTGTGGCTTCTTGCTATTAAAAGAAATCTTTATAGATCTTTTCCTTCTATTTAATTCTTGCAAGTTTGTTCTTCACTTTCTGTTGCCTTTTCTTACTTCACTCACATTAATTTGTAAATGATTTTTAAATTTATTCCTTTGGGTTTGCTGGTGATTCTCATGTCTTTCTTAAAACTAGGCTTCTCTCCTGAGTTCTACACCTGAATAATCTTACTCCTATTTCTACTTGAATGTCATATCTGTGCTGGTTAGTTTTCTGTCAAATTAGATTCATCTCTCATTTGAGAAAATTGACCTGTAGGCAAGCGTGTGGGGACATTTTCTTAATAAGTGGTTGATGTGCGAGGGCCCAGTC
Organism: Peromyscus eremicus; assembly: GCF_949786415.1. Classification (NCBI taxonomy): domain Eukaryota; kingdom Metazoa; phylum Chordata; class Mammalia; order Rodentia; family Cricetidae; genus Peromyscus; species Peromyscus eremicus. The sequence continues at coordinate 1,452,778 of NC_081424.1, read as the reverse complement.
CACTGTGGGTAATTACCCCCTTAACAACCCCCACCCCACTCCCTACCCCCTGCAGGCAGTTCTGAGTTGTTTAAAAGAGCAGGCTGAGCAAGCCAGTAAGCAGTATTCCTCTATGGTTTCAATTCCTCCTGCCTTGAGTTCCTACCCTGATTTTCCTCATGGTAAAGTAAGCTGTAAGATGACATAATAAACCAGCTCCTTTCCAAGTTGCTTTTGGTCATGGTTTTATTGTAGAAAACCTGTTCCTCCCCAGTTTGTTTTTGATCATATTTTTAAATCACAGAAACAGCAAACTAGGACATTTAAAGAGAGAAAAACAAAATAATCACTCTGTTTTAGCCCTATGAATTATTTTATCTTCCTGTTTTGTTAAGTGTGGAAGTTGGGCACCTCTTTGCTTATCCCCTCCACTACAAATACAGTTAATTAGTAAAACAAATAGACTTGACTTACACAATCGCTTGGATTTATTCACCTTTCTCTAAATCACTGTCATTTTCAGGAACGATCAGCTTATCTTCCATTTAGAAATTCTGCAGACTCTCTAATCTTTCTTCTTCCAGTACCTTGGTTCAGTCTGTTCCTTTCACTGTAGTTTTAATGATCCTAATTAAACACAGTTCAAGTAAAACTTGGATTTAGAGGTGTTTTTTGTTTGTTTGTTTTTTGTTTGCTTGTTTTTTTGTGGCTATTATGATAGTTTCTAAATTTAACCAGGTTAATATGTCTTTTCCAGAGGTTTTACTCAGTCAGATGCCATTGTTTGTCGTATAGTTTCTTACTGCTATGCCCTTGAATGTGCTACGTTCCTTGAATGTTGCATGTCCTCCTCATCACACAGCTAATGTGTTTCCCTCTTTACCTGATTCACTCTTCACATTTGAAGTCTTAAAGCATCTCCATCTTGACCTCCTTTTGTGTTATGTTAAACACACCCACTCTGTGTTCTATTCATGTTCTTTATTGCTACTTTTTATATCAGCTTTTATGTTTATTTATTTATTTTGCTTTGAGTTAGCTTGTTTAATTGGCTTCTTTCCCCCTTTTGGCTGTGATTCAGTATTGTGGACACTAGATTGATTTTGCTCACCATGGTCCATAAACACTATGGTATTCAAAATGTAGTGGAAGTTCTAGTGAAGAAATGCCAATTAAATAAATGATAAAAACTATAACTGCCATGTGACTGAGATGTAGTATACCACTCCTGAGCAGATATCCAGAAGACTATATCCTGCTAACAGATAGTCGTGTTTATTCATGTTTATTGCTGTTCTAGTCACAACAGCAAGACAATGGAATCTGCTTAAATGTTCATCAGCAGGTTAATAGATAATGAAAATGTGATACACATACATAATGGAATGTTAATCAGCCATAAAGAAAAACAAAATGAAATTTGCAGAAAAACATGAAACTGGAAAATATATTGAGATAGCTCAGGTTCATACAAAACACTACATGTTCTCTCTCATGTTCATATCTGAGTTTTATATATGTCTATTTAGGTGGACGTTTGTGTATATAGGTGCTAGAAAATTAGAAAAGGAGCCCATGATAGGGGAAGATATGTAAGGGAGAACTGTAAGAGGGTAAGAGAAAACACATTATGAACGTGAAAATGTGACCATAAGGTGGAAGGGTGTAGGTTGTGGGAACTCTTGAAATTGGACTGAATGGTGCATTGGATAGGATTCAAGGGTGGCACAAGTGGGTTAAGACATATCTTTTACTGTAAATGGACCTTATAGTCTTGTTTGCAAGATTATTAGAAAATTCAAGTTTACAGTTGTAAAAAGAGAAAGGCTATGCTTAGTCTTATACTAGGACTTATGTATGATTCATTGCTATTTAACATTTTTTTATTTGTAAAGTCTTTATAAGAAAGGAACATTGTCACTATGTAGTCAACTTTTACCATCATAGATACTTTTACCAATCCAGAAGCTCATCAAAACTTTAATATTTTTATTTTTTTATAACTTTACTTTTAATTATGTGTAGCTGCATGTATCTGCATGTGGGTATGTACATGAGAGTAATGTATATGCTCACAGAGACCAGAGGTGTTGAATTCTCTGGAGCTGGAGTTACAGAAGGTTGTGAGCTACCTGTCAAGGGTATTGGGAACCAACAATGCTCTTAACTGCTAAGCTGTCTTTCTAGCCACAAAACTTTGAACAGTTTTAATAAGGTCTCATCTGCAGCCTTTCAACCTCCTCTTTCTAAGGAATTGTGGATGGGTTGGTGAAAAATCCACCCCTCTAAACACTTGTTCATTTTGGTACTGGCTACCCTGTCACCACATTAACATAAACTCAAGTATGATCAAAGAAATGTGTTATGAATTCAGGAAACATTTCTGTGACTCAAGAAATTACAGGATTGTTGGTTTTCTGTACCCAGGGACCAGAGACAGATACAGAGTATTTCTTGCTATAGCACAAAGCCATTGCAGGGAAGAGGTGATAATGGTGAGAAGTGGCTAGAGTCAGGGTATAGTTTGAAGGTAGAATTGGGAAAATAATCTGGTGAATGGAATGAAGCCCAGTAATTTTAGCATGAGAAAAAGGCAGTATAGATTTGAGATTTATTAATGAGGTAGACTACAAAAGGTAATTATTAGTGTGAGAATGTAACTTTTTAATGAAGAGATCTGCTTGATGGGGAAAAGGCAGTGAGTATGAAAATGGAGTACAAGGTAAGAAGTACAAGATGGAGATAGGAATTTCAAATTAACATTTAAAAAATATTCAACACCTCAAGACTGGGTGGAATCACCTGGGAAATGAGTGTAGATTGAAGTCTGAGCATTGAGTATTTTTAAAGGAGAGTGAGGAGAACCAACGGGAAAAACAAAAAGATACTGGTATCTAAGATGCCAAGTGAAGCTTGGTCCAAAACTTGGGGTGTGTGGGTTGGGGTGTGGACAGGTTGAGAAGTAACACTGTCCATAGCAATGGTGAGATTATTTGCTACCTTGATAGCTCTTTTTGTAGAGTAGTAAAGGTAACAGCATGGTAGACGTGAAATAAATATTTCTGTAGTTAGCTACACAGCAGAAAAGCAACTGAAGAGTGTCTTAAACTGGGAATTACTCTTATAAATGATCTAATGAAGAACATAGCACTGATAGAGGGAATGCTTCTTTACAGTAGTCCTTTGTCATAGCTTTTTATTTCCAGGTTTGAATACATTTTTCTTGGGTGAATTAGAGTGGTAAAATGTTTACCAGGTGCATTCTTACCATGCTACTTCAGATTGAACCTAGAACTTGGTCCATGTTGGCAAGCACTCTACCAGTGAGCTATGTTTTTAGCTGCAGATGCATTTTTAATTAAAACATTTTCATATTTCAATATTTTGATTATATTTTCTCTCTCCTTAATTCCTCCCAGATCCTTTCCAGCTCTCTATCCCCTCAACTTCATATTCTTTCTGTAGCTCTCAAAAAAACCCCCTAACTAAAATAAAAGAAAACTAGTAAGACAAAAAATATTTTAAAGATTAGTGCTAAATTAAAAATTAGAATAGCAAGTATTTGGTAATACATGCTCTTTTGGATTTCCATGAGAATTAGTTGCTGTTTTTCTTGGAGTATCTTGTGGATACTCCTTTGTTATACTACTCTCATGAGTTCAGTTTTTACTTTGCTTTTCTTTTCCCACTTAGATTTTTAATAGGTTGGTACTTTCAAAAATGGACATCTCTTATGGATTATTATTTCATATTAAGAAGACATAATCTTTTGTATACCGGAGACTTTTCAAATAATGTGTTTAGAACATACAAGTTACCAGACATCGAGTTTGATGTTTCCATAACCATTGTCTGTTATTAGCTTTTGTTTATTTAAAACTTAATTTTGGAGCATTTTAAGAAATGGAATTTTTCGGAAATAATGTAACACATACTCTTGATTCATAGTTAACAAATACTTGTATCATATTTTTTCCTTATTTTAAAATAAGACAATTTTTCTTGTCACTTTTTTCTGTCCCATAGCCTGCTGCCTTAAAGCTAGTATTTCTGTGACAGCATGTAGACCAAAGTATAAGAAGGAATTGATGGAAAGCAATGGAGCTAATGAACTTGAGAAGGCTTGAACTAGAATGACAGATAACCTCTACTCATGGAAAAGCGTGTTTATGTAGATTCAGGTACTTATGGAATTAGACAAACAATTTTCAAAGTTTTCTTCTTCCTTTCTTTTTTTCTTTCTTTCTTTCTTTCTTTCTTTCTTTCTTTCTTTCTTTCTTTCTTTCTTTCTTTCTTTCTTTCAGACAGGGTTTCTGTATGTCATCCTGGAATTTACAAGAAATACACCTACCTCTGCATCAAAGTGCTGGGATTAAAGCCATACACCATCACATCCAGCCAAAGTATTTTTAATACCAGAAAGCAATATCTGTTATTTTATAAGTCAATTATTATGTAATCTGTGCTTAATGGAAAAATGTAAATCATTGCCTGATATATACGGATAGATATCATCTTTATTAAAAAAAAAATCACCAAATACCATATTCTTAATATTTTAACTGTAAAAACTGTTAACCAATAATCTTCAGAGGAATAAATAACATTACTGTTTAAAGGTTTTTAAAGATCCATTTTATAATTTTTTTAAACAGCAAGATGTACATTTAAAATACACAATGCCTTTTTTTTAAAAAGATTTATTTATTATGTATACAGCATGTATGACTACAGGCCAGATGAGGGCACCAGATCTTATTACAGATGGCTGTGAGCCACCATGAGATTGCTGGGAATTGAACTCAGGACCTCTGGGAGAGCAGTCTTAATCTTTGAGCCATCTCTCCAGCCCACACAATGCCTTTTGAAGTCTGGTAATTTTTTTTTTTTTCTTCAGTACTTTTGAAGTGTCATTCATGCATGAATGACAAAATCTGGTTTTGCTCCCAATTGGGTTAATTTTAATTTGTTGCCAAGAAAAATGTCTTAGGACTTAAAAGTTAAGCAAGAATAAGAAGTAAGGGTTTGGCCTTTTCAAACATCTTTTAGTTTAGAAAACTAGTTGAATGGAGTGAAGTAGGAACTGACATTTCAGCTCAGAACAAGGCACAAAAATATTTTTGTAAGGGCATGGTTCTTACTGATCTAACATAAAAGCAACTTGTTGTAATTATATTATTATGGATTATAAATAGTGAGACAATTAACTTAGGCCAGAATGCTAACTAGGAGTCATGAATTTTATCATTTTAGGCATATTAAGTAAAGCGTGTACTTAATGTGCATTTATTTATTTATGCACATGTGTTTGTGCATGTGTGAATTTATGTGCACTGTGTGTATGCAGGTGCCTGAGGAGGATAGAAGAGGGCTTTCAATTCCCAGGAACTGGAGTTACAGGCAGTTGTGAGCTGCTTCTGAGTGCTAGAAGCTGGACCCGAGTCTTCTGCAAAAACAGTGCTCTTAAACACTGAGCCATTTTTCCAGCCCTTCGTTTATCTATATTTGAGAGACAAAGACAGAGATTTCACCTATTGCCACCAAGTATATACTAGCTTCATTTACATGTTAATATTAGGATGATTTAAAAATATCCACCTGTAGCAGGAATCTTAGATGGTCTTATTAATAAAATTATTAATAAAATCAAACCTGAGGCCAAGTATTGGGGTGTAGCTGGAAGATCAGAGAGACAGAACAAGCCACAGCTAACCTCACCTGGCCAACTTCTCAGCTGGTCTTGTTTCCTCAGACTGGAAGCCTGTGTCCTCATATCCGAATGGCTCTTAGCTGAACTGTGCTGCTAGAAGCCTGAAAGCTTAACCAGCCAAATGCTTAACCAGCCAAATGCTTCTAGTTTCTGGTTCTCACACCTTATATACCTTTCTGCTTTCTACCACCACTCCCTGGGATTAAAGGCTTGCTTTCTGGGATTAAAGGCGTGTGTCACCATGCCTGGCCATTTCCAATGTGGCCTTGAACTCACAGAGATCCAGAGGGATTTCTGTCTCTGGAATGCTAGGATTAAAGGTGTGAGTGCCACCATTTTCTGGCCTTTATGTCTATCTAGTGGCTGTTCTGTCTCTGACCCCAGATAAGTTTATTAGGGTGCACAATATTTTGGGGAACACAATACCACCACATCCACCATTATCCATCAAGCAAAAGTAAGTGATTAAGGATATCACAATTTTTGATTAATAATTCTTGCATTTGGAGAAAATGCTTTCTAACTGCAGAGCTCCTAAGGGGAATGGAGAGATGGTTCAAAGTTCCTTTAATTCCAAGCATCTAAACCTGTTCCTAGAACATCCCTAGAGTTTTGTGTATGTAATATATACATATATATTTTTCTTTTGTGAGAAAATATTTAGATTTTCATTTCAGGTTAATCTTTTTAGGTTTTTCTAAGGGGCAGACATAAACTCCTTGATTTTTTTCTTTCTAAGACTCATGGTTAGAGTTAAATGAAAATTTTGCCTTTTGAACATAATTTTTCCCAGACTCTGTTTAATGGACTAGTATGGGGAGAGTTAAAATACATATATGGCGGGGCAGTGGTGGCGCACGCCTTTAATCCCAGCACTCGGGAGGCAGAGCCAGGCGGATCTCTGTGAGTTCGAGGCCAGCCTGGTCTACATAGTGAGATCCAGGAAAGGTGCAAAGCTACACAGAGAAACCCTGTCTCGAAAAACAAAACAAAACAAAACAAAACAAAAAAAAAAAAATGAAATAGTATGTAGTGGGTCTGCTCCAGGATTTTTAAGAGGTGATGTATATGCTTGTTTGTTCTTTTTTTAGTTTTTGTAACTATTCTTTGATGCTGAAATAGTATTCTAACATCTTGTTTTCCCAAAGACATTTAAAATAAAAGGTTTCCTTAGGTTTTGTTAAGAGTCAAAAATGTTGAAATGTGGGATTTTCTAGAATGTGAAATCCTTTGGCTTCTGGTGTCAGCCTGTGTGGGCTCCCCACCCCCCCCCCCCTTAGTCTTTGAGTTAGTAACCCGGAGTTAATATAAATGAGTGATTTGTTTGTAAAATACACAAACATACATTTTGTATTGTGTGAGATGTATATAGATTTAATGATCTGTTCCTGTGCTTCCTGAGTTCTCCATGAGTCAAATGTGTGTCCTAATTTTTAAGTTTAAAAACTGTTTAAGAACAGTCACTTCTTGCTTAAGAGATACATAGGATCTATTATCAGTTTGGTAGGTAAAGCTAAAGCTATGGATAATTAAAATTACCCTTGAAATGTTGGCACAACATACTGTCAGTGCATTCTGCACAGCTGTGCTTTTTACTCTAGACTTGAAATACTCATTTCTTCAGATGAACTCTGGGTGAAAAAGTTGGTTTGTGTTTAATGGCTATATTGATGTTTATTTTTTGAAGGCATATGTTAAACACTGAAGCCGTGCAGCACAGAAAGATGTTCTTAGATTTGAGAAATATGTGGTGGTTAAAGGAAAACTTAAGGAGTCAACAGATTCCTGTCAGCATAGTTTGACACAACTGACCTAATTGTCAGTCCTTACAACATTAAAAATATATTTGTGTGAGTGCCTGCATGTATGTATGTGCACCACTTGTGTGTCTGGTGCCCAGAAATCACATGGCAGTCAGCATTACCTGGGTCTTCTGCAAGAGCAGCAAGTGCTCTCAACCACCAAGCCATCTTTCCATTGTCTAGACATTCCTTACTGAAGATTGAGAGTATTGTCATGTTTGTAAGATTGTCTAGATTTGTAAATAAGTATAAAAATCAATGAAAATTTTAAATCTTTTAAAAGAAAGGACAGGTAATTCAGGGTATTACTGTTAGATAAGTGAAAATTATGAAATTTGTGGTCCATTTATCCATAAGACCACACTGAGGCAGCGTATTCCAAACATTATATATTTCCTGTTTTGACGCTTACATTTTGAAAGCTGTGAGGTTCAGAGGCAGAAAATGTGAGTTTAATGTCAGGACTTTTTTTGAAGAGTTCTGGCTTTTGTTATCCTGAAGAGAATGTATCCAGCATTCTCCTGGTTTTGGTGTAAGCTTCAGTATTGGAAGGCATTCATTGTATGCCTTGCTTTTCTACTGATATTACCTATGTATAGTCCTTGTTAGAACTGAGGAAAAAAAATGTTTGTCATGATACTTTCAGTACAATTTATTCTTTTAGGGAATCTGGTTGAGAAAGGCTGGTAGGAGACATACTGAACTGAAATGGAGGCCATTGATTTCTTACTAGATGGATTTGGTGGGGGGAGGGGGGGAGGCAGTTTTGACGGGTGCAAACATTGAATGCTGATTTAAGAATAGGTAACATCTTGTCTTAGGACAGTCATTTTAAAAGTTTGAGGTTTATGCTTCATCTTCTGTGAATTTGGTGGAAGTGTAGCTCAGGGCCCTGTCATCTGATGAATCAGATAACTGGGAGGAAGGAGGAGGTTGAAAGGGCGCAGTGATTTATGCTTTTTGAAACCCTCAGGGCTGGAGAGATGGTTCAGTGGTTAAGAGCACTGGATGCTCTTTCAGAGGGATCTGGGTTTGATTCCTAGCACTAATATAGTGGCTTAAAACTACTCTAACTTCAGTTCCAGGGGATCCAAGGCCCTGCTCTTGCCTCCACAGGCATGTAGTTCACAGACATACAGGAAAACAAGACACCCATGGTTTGGGGAAAAAAAAAATCCTCTAGGTCACCAGTGCACAATAAAGTTTGAGAAGCTGTCCACTAGCTCTTGGTTTACTTTTTTTCCCCTTTCAAATGCTTCAAGAGTGTATTACTCAGTGTTAGAGACATTCAATTATTACTCTCAGGATTATCTTGAGACAGAAGAATGGGATGTGAGGTTCAGCAAAACCTCACTCAAAAGACAGATTGACATATGAAAGAAAGCATTTGACAGAGAGAAATGCTGCCTAGGCTGGCATGTAACTGATAGAACATAGAGGTGAAAGTTGGAGAAATAAGGCATAAAAGTCCTCATCCTTTCTACAACATTAACCATTTTCTTGAAAGATTTTCTTTTTACATTTTATTTGTGTGTGTGTGTGTGTGTGTGTGTGTGTGTGTGTGTGTGTGTGTGTGTGTGTGTTTGCAATGTATGTGGCAGTCAAGAAGGAACAATGATTCTCTCCATCATGTGCCTGGGTCTCAGGGATCCAGCTGAGGTCATATACTTTTGCAGCAGGCACCCCTGACCACTGAGCTATCTTGTAGGCCTGCCGTTTGGTTTCTAATATTCGTCACAGGTTTGGTCTGCTTCCTCCTTTGTGTGATTATTCATTCTTTTTTTTTTTTTTTTTTTGGTTATTCATTCTTAATAAACTGTTGTGCTTCTATTGTTAGCCATGTGTCCCTGTCCAGGCTTTTGTTCTATTGCACAAGAGCTTGGAAATCCTGCAGGTACACAAGGATTTGTTTTCCACCCATGTTATCACAAGTGCTCACCTGTCTAGATTCCCACTGAGTAGCTGAAACTTGAAGTCCTCTAGCGGGGGGAGTTTATTTACAAATTGAGTCCTTTTACTTTCCCTGTAGAAGTTCTCCATTGTGAGGTACAGTTCTTTCCTTCAGCTATTCTAACAGTTTCTCACTCATCTTTATGCAGTCTCCTATGTTTTTAATATCTTGCATTTTGTTTCTTACTTGTAATTTAATTACATTTTGTTAAGAGAATGACTTCTGTGAGGTCAGCAAACTAACTTGGTCGCATTGAGCTCAAGAGTAGATTTAATACTTCTAAAAGCATTGTTCAAATATTATTTCCTGATTTATACAATACCAATTGAAATTTGTTGAGACTTTATACTGTTGTATATATACCATTTTAAAACTATTTCATGGTCAGCAAGATAGATGACTCAGCAGGTAAAGACTGCTAAGCCTGATGACCTGAGTTCAATCCTGGAATCCAGTAAGGTAGGAGAGAACTGCCTTCCACAAGTCAAGTTACCCTTTGATCTTCCTGAACCACGGCAGGTATATGCCTGTACACACAAACACACACACACACACACACACACACACACACACACACATGGACACACACACACACACACACACACACGCTCACATAATTAAAAAATTTCAAATGTCCATGATGATGTATATTTTTAATTATAAAGTATAGGTTTCTGTGTGTATCTTTATTGAATTTTACCAAAGATAGGGTTGGGGCATGACATGTGGCTTAAGCCATCAGTAGTTGACATTTTTGTACTGCATATTGGTACTGGACTTGCCATTTCCTTCTGGAGGTCTGTTTTAATTCATTTTTAATTTTTTTAAGCCATGTATATAAACTAAGAACTTTTATGGATTAGTTGTCTTTTATTACTGTTTAGAATCTTTGTTGTTTGTTTTAAATCCCTTCTACCTTTTGCTCTAAAGTCTATTTTGTCTCATGTGATATATTTGACACAGTTTCCAGCACTTTGGGTTATTATTTGCTGGGAGATTTTATTCTGTACTTAAGAAACTAACATTGGTAGCAAGTGCTTTTGGAGCTTTTTATTTTTCTTGTGTAGGTCAGTTTGTTGAGTTTGATTGCCTGTGTCATTTCTAAACAGATAAATATCATTATGTTTTGTTTCAGTTTCAAGTTTCTTATTTCTATGGATCACTGATTGAGTAAAAGATGGCTTTACCTCGACTCACAGGAGCCTTGCGCTCCTTTTCAAATGTCACCAAGCAAGATAATTATAATGAAGAAGTAGCTGACTTAAAGGTAAATGTTTTTAGGTGAAAACCATTAAAAACAAAGAGTATGGGTGAGTATTTGACATTTCTTTTTTTATTTGTATGTGCTTAAAATGGACATTTTATCTTGTTTCTGTCTTGAGAAGGAGATTGAGTATACTGTTTTCACAGAACTATACTTAAGGACCTCTGTTATCAAAAGGAATAATCAAATACAGGCCTTCATGTTTTCTGTTGTTTAGGCTTCTACCACAGTTAATTTTGTGATTTAGTTTACATTTATTTTGAATCAGCTGGGTGTGTTTTTAGGTATCCTGTTAAATTACTTACATATGAAAAAAAACACTGTCTGTACCTTAGCATGGGACATACAAATATTAGTTTCAAGCTCCATAGTTGGTCTCATAGTTGACTTGTCCATATAATTGGTAAGAGTACATTCAAAGCTTAAAGAAGTTAATTGTAAGGCCTTTTTATGATCAAAACTTTAGAAATAAATAGTAGTAATAAAAATTTATGGAACTCCAGATTCTTTTAACTGTTATATAACTAACTGAAAATGACTGATGTGGAAAAATTCCCTTACATGAATCAGCTTTATAATACATAACACTAAGTTTACGTTCACTGTAAACATAGTTTCCACCTGGACAATGAGGATAGCACTTTGGAGCTTTATGGAAAGAATGCCAGTCACTTTTCAGATTGATTCAATGACTGAAATTTCTAAGCCACATATTAGGGTTTATGGTTTCATAGTGAATTTCTTCTATATGTGAACTTACTTATGTAAGTAAGTTTATAAAATAAATCACATGGAATTATAAATGTAATGTTATAAAAAGTAAAAGTATATTATACTAAGACTTACTGAAAATTCTATGTAAAATATTTGTGAGACTCTTAGAAAAGTCCTTAATCTATGATACATTAATTTATATAGAATAATATAAAATACCATAGGCTAGGTAGCTCTGCCAACAAAAATTTTGTGTTCTATAGAGCTGGAGCTGTAAGTTCAGGATCAAGACAGAGATTCTCTTCCCTGAAAACTTCTCTGTGGCTTATAGATAGCAGCCTTCACACTGAATCTCCCAGGACTTTTCCTATGTAGAAACATATCCCTGGTATCCATGAGTTTTCATAGTTTGTTTTTCTGTAATTAAACCAATCAGGTGGGATTATGACCTGACATTAATGGCTTTCTGAGGTAGTGGAGGTTAGGATTTCAATGTGAATTTTGAGGAGAAGCAGTTAAGCTCATGTAGCAGGAATCTTGAATGGTCTTATTAATAAGGTCAAACCCGAGACCAGTTATTGGGGTGAAATGCTGGATGGTCAGAGAGACAGAACAAGCCACAGTTAACCTCACCTGGCCAACTTCTCAGCTGGTCTTGTTTCCTCAGACTGGAAGCCTCTGTGTCCTCATATCCGAATGGCTCTCAGCTGAACTGTGCTTTAATCCCTGGTATTAAAGGCTTGCTTTCTAGGATTAAAGGTGTGTGTCACCATGCCTGGCCGTTTCCAGTGTGGTCTTGAACTCACAGAGATGCAGAGGGATTTCTACCTCTGGAGTGGCCTTTGTATCTAGTGGATGTTCTGTCTCTGACCCCAGATAAGTTTACTAGGGTGCACAATATTTTGGGGAACACAATACCACCACAAGCTCATAATATAGATTTTTACTAATTTGCAAATGCAAGGAGTTTACTTATTTTAATCTTTAAATTGCAATATTTCTTTCTGAATATGATTATTTTATATACTGTTTCAGAAATTAATGATCAAAATCTGTAGTCATTTATATATGTAAATATGCATATATACATACATATTTCATATTAAGAATGAAACTTATGGAGACTTAAATCTGTAAGTAATAGATTGACTTCTAGTAGAAAAATTAAATGTTTGGCAGCATGTTCAAGGTTTATAGTCCTCATGTATCCATTATGTGTGGGAATATAGGAGGTAGTTTATGAATACCTCAATGCTTTTCTTTAAAAGAAAAATTTAAAGCAGTTTCTATAAATTTTTACTTCTCAATTGACTGTATTGTAGAGTGAAAAATCTGATTTCCTTATAGGCAGAAACTTCATTGATGCAGTCTTTATACAGTGTTACAGTTAATCTCTTCACCTACAGATTCACCCAGAAAGCAAAAATTATTTATTACCGGTCTTTTGGTAGAATTCCCTCTACTGATGCAGAATTGTGTCAGACCATAAAACAGTCTTCACAGTGATTCTTACATTTCTCACAGTAATTAATATAAGATTGTAATCTATATTCCTAATTAACATTAATATCATATACTTTGTTTTTACCTTCCTAGGACCTTGCAAATTATTCTGAACTGGTAATAATATGGAAGATTTTTGCAATCCAAAAACATAAAGATTGCATACTTTCCCCCCATGTCATTTCATTTATTATTGTAAGATTTTAAATACTTTTGCCTCCTGAGGAAGGAAAATGCATGTATAATGAACTTTATTTTAATGTGAAAATGTTCACCATATACAAAAGTATGGATGAAAGTAAAATGAATCATTTTACCTGTGACCTTATTATAACAACTGAAGCCTATTTCAGATGCACCTTTTCCTGCTCTCTTCTTAATCCAGATTGACTAACCTCATTTCAAATTAGAAAATTGAATCAGGAGAGTAATGATTAATGAGCATCGTCAGTACAAGCAAGAGTAAAGTTGCAGTTTTTTACTTGACTTATCAGTTCTTTATTTTGTTAGGTTGCTTCATGACTTTTATCTATGGATCAAAGCCAGAGATCTGACATGAAATTTATATTGCATTCTGTAATCAATTCTTGAGAAGGAAAAGATTTATAGTTTCAAGAAAAGAGTGTATATAGAAAACAATCTATGTCTAACCTTTAGTTCCAGGGTCATACTTTGGAAAACAGTCCTGTTTAAATGTGTTGAACTGATTAATCAGGGGCTCTAATAGTCTTCAAATGTCTTCTGTCAAAATGTATTTTTATGGTCATTATAAACTGTTAAAAACAAACAGAAAAGGGAAGGAATATGTGGGATGTTTTCATGTTCGCTTAGGAATGTTGAACTTTCTACTTTGCTATATGGATGATCTTGTTTTATAATTAAAATAGTAAACATGTTTATTTTAAAACATTTTTTCCTTGTACAGCTCAGTTTGTAACCTATAAAATCACAATTCAATTATATTTAACAATTATATTTAATTGTGAATAATTAATTTACATATGAGTAGATACAACTTTGAATTCTGGGTAGTGCAAAATTGATATTATGTAATGTAAATTATACATGATAAATAATGGATTGGAGAAAAACTTTAACCAGAATATCTCTATATTATACTCTCTTTTTCAGATGAAGCGATCCAAGCTTCATGAGCAAGTTTTAGATTTGGGCCTCACATGGAAGAAGATAGTCAAATTTTTGAATGAAAAACTAGAGAAGAATAAAATGCAAAGTATAAATGAAGACTTAAAAGATATACTGCAAGCTGCAAAACAGATCGGTATGATCCTTAACAAAACCAATAAATAGATTCCTTATAAGCTGTATTTTACCATATACCTTAGTAGTATATGGTAAAAGTCTACTGTTTCCTACTAAATATTCACAATTATATAAGACAATCAATCTGTTAATGAATGTAGGACAGTGTGGCAGGGGTAGAAGTAAACAACCAATTGTATATAATTAATAGCCCCATGAAACATTGAAAGTTCAGTATCCCAACAGGTAGGATATAGTGACCACCTAGTGCACAAGTGAATGGTGGGATATACCTTGTACATTGACCACTTCAGTTCCCAGTTTCTACTTACATTCTCATTAATTGATTATAATTAAAGAAACTTGTTATTTGAAATTATAATACTTGATACTTAATGCAAGCTTACTCTCAAGGTTAAAAACAAAATTAAGTAAAATAACTGAATTTGTAATAAAATTTATAAGTTTGTACATTGAGATTTGTGGTATTATTATACAGTTTTTTGATAGTTAACACTACTATAGTTCCATCTTTTTCAAATTTATCAGGTTTATACTTCCAGAACTCTGAACTTATTTTCTGTCTCATGTATTCCTGGCTGCCCCCAAATCATCCTTGCTTTCACCAGTGAGCTGCTGACTGGTGACTTTCTCTCACTTCCTCACATTTTCCATGCCTGTACTGTACATGCTACTCACTGTACTGTGAAAAGTTTCCTTACCATACTGGAGACAGATGCTCCTTGTCATTTGAACTCAGCTAGAACATTGCTTCCTTGCTGTAACCTTCAGTAGCCATCCAAGTCCAAGTTGTCATGTAGCAATTTTTCTTTTTCTTTTCTTTTTTTTTTTTTCAGTACAGGGTTTCTCACTTTAACAGCCCTGGCTGTCCTGGAACTCACTCTAGACCAGGCTGGCCTTGAACTCACAGAAATTTGCCTGCCTCTGCCTCTCAAGTGCTGGGATTAAAGGTGTGTGCCACTACTGCCCGGCTGCAATTTTTTTTCCCATTGTACAGCTCTCCAAAATATTTATCATTATATTATTTTTCTTGTTGATATTTAATTGCTACCAGGATGTAAGTTTCATGGATCTTATTTTGCTTGTTCATGCTCTGCTCAGCTTGGACTAGAGCCTTAATTAGATTTACTTGGCAAATCAGTGGACAAGTTTTTCTCAGGGGATCTCTTTGAAGAGAGAGTTTAGATCTTTACACACTGAGGTTGGTAATTTTCTTCCTTACTCCAATATTGGTGAGTGTTTCAATTATATTTCTTTTAATTGAAGACTATGATCATCAGATGAAAAGAAATTAGTATCTGGGCTTCAGTATGTCATTTAACTATTATTGGTCTTTAATCCAGTATAGTATTGAATTAAATATCCTCATTGTTAGACTGAAAACACAAAGTAAAGGATATGCATGTTTTTGCCTTTTATCATTTTCTGAAGTTGTAGATCTGTAGGAAAATTTAGTTTGCATGAATCTGGGGGAGAGAGAGTACAATGTGAAGACATTTGTGATAGCATTTGACAGAGTCACACTGTATTTTAAAAATATTGAAAAAATAATAGTAAACATAGAAAATGCATAGTTTGCCCTGATTTGATTTAACCCTTCTGCCTTAGTTATTTTCATTTATAAGATATTGAGGCTATCAGGGTCTGACTGAAGTCTTTTAAAATACTATTCTTAGCTCTACTATAGTAATACTTCAGAATACTTAATGAAATCACAAGTGGAATTTTGAGTTTACTAAGTACCAATTTTTTAAAAAAAATTTTTAATTATATTTAAGAAAAATAAAATTAGACTATTTGTCCTTTTACCACTGTTTGTAAGTCAAACAAACAACAAAAACAGTTCAAGAGGCCAAAAGGATTCATACAGAACAGATGGAAACTAGACTATAGGAATCACAAATGACAGACAAATGGGTCAAAAGAACCTATAGTTTCCTAATTATCTCTAAATGCATATCTTCCTCAGGAGCAGAATAAAGCATTTGACTTTAACAATACAGTAACTCAATTGTTTTATTCCAGTCAGAATACAAATCATGATGCAGTGAGAACTGAGCTACCTTGTTTCAGCATTCAAAGTCCATTGCATGGAAAGAACTGTTGGTTTTGCCTTTCTACATTTGTAACCACTAGTTTCTTTGGGTTTTGACATTTGTGTATCTTAGTTTTCATAAAATTAAGAAAAGTTAAATTAGATATGAAGATCAATTGAGGAAGACACTTAGGCCTCCACGTATGTACCACCCTGCCACACTCTGACCCATATAAACATGTATACACATATACTCATGAAAGTAAAATACTGATCAGATGATAGGTTGGGCAGCAGTGATTTACATAATTTGTTTAGGTGAGTCCATTATGGTTGTACCTGTACTGGTAGCCATTGGTCAGCAAACAGTGTTCGTAAGCATTTTGATAGATGCATGTGCCCACAATGTGGTTGTACAAGAAAGAAGTTCCCCTAGGCAAGGCAGTAAAGGGTTCATAGAGAAGCAAACTTTGGACAGGTTAGATTGTGTTTTAAATATTTCAAAGTAAAGTGTTACATGTGTATCCATTTCATAAGCTATTATAAAATAGCAGAGCAAATAGCTATGAGATGTAAGGGGACTTTGTAACATTTTCAGATGTATAAATGGGAAATTTAGATTACTTAAAATGTAGTAAAACAGTTGTAAATTGAAGATTTACCAATACTCGGGGTTGAGAGGATCAAGAGTTCCTAGATAGTTTTAGTTATCAGATTATGTACTTTGGTATATATGTAGTATTCTAGGAAAGTTGATAGTTTGGATGTCTTAAAAATAAAAAAATCGGCCGGGTGGTGGTGGCACACGCCTTTAATCCCAGCACTTGGGATGCAGAGCCAGGCGGATCTCTGTGAGTTCGAGGCCAGCCTGGGCTACCAAGTGAGTTCCAGGAAAAGGCACAAAGCTACATAGAGAAACCCTGTCTCGAAAAAAAACCCAAAAAACAAAAAACAAAAAAATAATAAAAAAATAAAAAAATCAGGGCTGGAGAGATGGCTCAGAGGTTAGGAGCACTGGCTGTTCTTCCAGAGGTACTGAGTTCAATTCCCAGCAACCACATGGTGGCTCACAACCATCTGTAATGAGATCTGGAGCCCTCTTCTGGCATGCAGGCAGAATACTGTATACCTAATAAATAAATAAATAAAACTTTAAAAAAAATAAAAAGTAAAAAAATCAGGCACCTAATCTCTATTTTTATAAACATGTTTATGCCAAGTTGCCTGTCTGACTTTTTTTTAAATAAATGAAACAAATTTAAATAAACAGTGCAGGATTATAATGTAGTTTTCACATATGAAAATCAATTATCAGAGGGTAAAACTATCATTTAAAGTTTGAACATAACATACAAAGCAAAATAAATTTGATTGCATTGAACATTTCATTATTAAAAATATAAGCTAAACAGTGAAGCTGTAACTCATTAGAGAACTCATTTATTTTTGACTGCTTTTAACTTTAATGCTTACTCTTTGAGGGCACAAGTCTTGATAGATATTTTAATTCAGTCTTTAAAAATTTCTCACTTTTTTGAAGAATTTCTTAACTACTAGGAAAGGCTATTGAAAAAGTCAATTTTAAAAATAAGTAGTCTTCACTCAAAGGAAAATATAGATTTTGCTAAGGATGATTTAAAGTTGTAGCCATCACTGTTTATTGACTCTTAAAAGTTCTATTATTTATAGTCACAAATGAATAATTGTATTGTTTTATACAGTAAGCTTCTCTTAATGTTTAGGAGAGCACCAGCTAGCCAAGCTGAGTTCTGCTCATTCTCTGCCAGGTAATAATGATTCTGAGAAACATTGTTAAACTTCCACTTTTCCTAAGCATTTTGGGATGTGCTTTACAGTTTACTGTTCATTTCACATCCTATTTCTTCTTGTCATAATTGTTAGGCAGGGCAAATATTTTATAATACAGCATTCCTGTGACCTTCTAAACAGCTCTTTAAACTTGTTGCTGTTGGCAGGGTGCATGGAGATGGTTTCCTGGCTTACAGATTATATAGTAGATAGAAAATTAGGTATCCATGGTGATTTGAATGAGAATGGCCTCCATAGGCTCATAAATCTGCTTAGTCACCAGGGAATGAAACTGGGAAGGACTAGGAGATGTGACCTTGTTAGAGGAGGTGTGATGTTCTTAGAGGATATGTGTGTTACTGGGAGTGGGCTTTGATGTTTCAGAAATTCTAGACTGCTCTCAGTCTCTCTGTTTCTGTTTGCTGTTTTTGGATCTGGATGTAAAGTTGTTAGCTATTGTTCAGGCGCCAGGCCTGGTTGCTTCCTGCCATGGTGATCATGGAACCCTCTGAAATTGTAAGCTAGCTTCCAACTAAATGTTTTCTTCTACAAGTTGACTTAATCTTGGTGTCTCTTCAGTTTCTAGACCAGTTCTTTTTACTTACAATTCTAAATTTTCATACAAAAGCTTGCTAATTGATTAGTAAATAAGCTTTATTGAAACATTGCCTTCAGACAATTTCCTTCAAATTACCAGATTGTTATGAAGCTTATAGAGAAAACTTGAAGAATTGCATGTATATGTTAACTGAAAAGCATCAGTTTAACCATTTTAAAAGACCACTTAGTACTAAATTATATGTAAACTGTAAAGAGGAATGAGCAAGATATTATTTGGGAACAAGACACTCAGTTAGAAAATGTCTTCAATATTGTGAGTTTAGAACAAGAAGGTGATAATTATGTGCATAATCCAGAGGTGCACCCCTCCTAGTCCCACTTTTCTTTTTTCAATAGAGCGTCTTGAATGATTCACCTAGAAAACATTAATGCTTATGGTTTCTTTGTCAATTCTGTTTTATAGAAGAACAATGGAACCTGCTAGACTGTTTTGGATTAGGTTGTGCCTTCAGTATTTGTTTTATAAGCACCCAAAATGCTGATTGCTGGCTTAATGAATATGCTGTACCAGCAAATTTGGAAGGACTCTTTGCCTCCACCATTCCAGTTTCCTTCCAGGACTCCAGTCCCAAGCTATGCTTTTGTTGTTGAAGGTGGCTAACAGTTTTCCCTGGTCTTCACATACAGCCAGAGCGTAGGAATGCATGTGAATGTGGGAGACATTCTTGTATATTCTGAGAAAGGCAAGTAGTACACCTGAAGTCCTCCTCAACTGTTCAGTGACCTGGAAAAGCTCATTGTTTCAGGACGTTATAGTCTATGATTTTATCAGCTAGTGTGCGTAGCCACCAGTGCTACTTGTCAAATTCCCCAAATTTGGAACTCCCAGAGTAGTACTGTGTGATTCATAACACTGTGATATGAAGGCATGCATTTAGCCACTTGACACCTGGCTGAGTAGGTTACACAAGAGAGGTAGTGTACGTAAAGCCATGAGAGTCTGTTAAAAGGGTATCAAGGATTTATTAAGATATAAAATGGGGAAAATACACGCACAGATGCAGAACAAAATAAACAGCAGTCATTGACCTCCATTCTGCCTGGGAGTGAGTGGATCTGGTTGTGCAGTTTCCTGATCATCACCCTAAGAGAGAGTGACCACGCACGCCGCCTCAGATTTTAAGAAGTCACATAACCCACCAAGATGTCATGCCCTAAGGCTGGTACTCCAAAGCTACTGGTGGAATGAATACTCACAACACTTCACCTTTTTGTCTAAATAAGAAGGTTATAAACCTAATACAAAACTAAATACAGTAAGAACGATTATCAAGTATTGTAGCTGAAGGTTTCCTAGGCGCTCAGACCCAAGTAAACGCACAGAGGCTTATATTAATTAAAACTGCTCTGCCATTAGTTCAGGCCTACAACTGACTAGCTCTTACACTTAAACTCTGTCCATTTCTGTTACTCAATATGTTGCCATGTGTTCTGTGGCTTTACCTGTGTGCTATTACATGCTGCTCCTTGGACAGCAGGTTGGTGTCTCCTGACTCAGTCCTGTTCTTCCCAGAATTCTTGTCTGTTTATTTCACCTATACTTCCTGCCTGGCTACTGGCCAATCAGCTTTTTATTTATCAACCAATCAGAGCAACACATTCACAGCATACAGAATATCTCACAGCAAAGTATTATCCAGGATAAAGAAAGGGTAATAACATTAAGGAAGAAACACATACTAAATGTTCAGACCACAGGTAAATGGCAAATTACCTAGATTATTTCAATAGCTGTCCTATCCTGGAGATTCTAAATCTAGCTAAGATATGAGAGGAATGTAACTGTAACCATCTAGTCTCCAGCCCATCAAAGACCTGAGAAGGAAAATAATATTACGTGAGTAAACAGAAAGTGCAACCAAGCAACTTCTGAAAAATGCAAGAAATGACAGATAGCTCGCTGCCTGGACAGTCACCCAATATTTCACTGCAACGGTGGTACATCCACTTTTGGCTATAGGCCTACAATTTCTGAAAAGCAGGAAAATTTGAAAGACTGTCCTACACTGTCTTGGTGAGGTTCAATAGTCAAATTTCCTTGTGTTCTCTTCATCCAGATTGGACAGTGTGCTTACTGTCAGCAGTTGAGGCAAGGGCAGTTCTTTTTCCAACAGGCCAAGAATAAGACAAGCTCCATACCATATGAAGTGAATTTGATGCCCATCATCCTCTCAGAGTAGATCAGTGATGCCAGGAGCAATCGTGTCTCATGTCAACAGTATTAAGTTATTAAAACATTTAATTGGACTCCCAGAGATCCACCTGGGGCCTAGTCATGGATCTCTGCATCCAGATCCCTCAGTAGTTGGATGAGGTTTCTAGCACGACAATTAGGGTGTTTGGCCATCCCATCACCAGAGTAGGTCAATTCGGACTGTCTCTCGACCATTGCCAGCAGTCTGTTGTGGGGGTATCTTTGTGGATTTCTGTGGGCCTCTCTAGCACTTTGTTTCTTCCTATTCTCATGTGGTCTTCATTTACCATGGTCTCCTACTCCTTGTTCTCCCTCTCTGTTGTTGATCCAGCTGGGATCTCCCACTCACCCAAGCTCTCTTTCCCTCGACCCTCGCCCTTCACTACCCACACTCATGTCCAGGCTGTTCATGTAGATCTCATTCCATTTCTCTGTCATTGGGCAATCCCTGTGTCTTTCTTGGGGTCCTGTTTTCCAGGTAGCCTGCCTGGTGATGTGAGATCTCTGGGAGTCCAATTAGCGAGAATGAGGAGGGTTTATATGAGAGAGAATTGTTGAGACCAAGGTCGGATAAAGCACAGAGACAAATAGCCAAACGAACGGAACACATGAAATATGAACCAATGGCTGAGGGGTCACCAACTGGATCAGGCCCTCTGAGTGGGTGAGACAGTTGATTGGTCTGATCTGTTTGGGAGGCATCCAGGCAGTGGCACCGGGTCCTGTGCTCATTGCATGAGTCGGCTGTTTGAAACCTGGGGCC
Source organism: Peromyscus eremicus (assembly GCF_949786415.1). Lineage (NCBI taxonomy): Eukaryota > Metazoa > Chordata > Mammalia > Rodentia > Cricetidae > Peromyscus > Peromyscus eremicus. Next base: position 1,431,149 of record NC_081424.1, on the reverse strand, counting down.
TATGCAGGGTCCCTTGGCTCGGCCTGGGAGGAGGGGACTGGACCTACCTGGACTGAGTTTACCAGGTTGATCTCAGTCTGTGGGGAAGGCTTTGCCCTGGAGGAGATTGGAATGGGGGGCGGGCTGGGGGGAAGGTGAGGGGGGGGGGAGGGGGGAGAACAAGGGAATCTGAGCCTGTATGTAGAACTTAATTGTATTGCAAAATAAAAATTAAAAAAAAAACATTTAAATGCCATATTTTCTAGGTCTATGAAGTGTTTGATGATTATCTATCCATCTGACATACATCTCTGTAATATCTAGAAAACCTAACTGAAATGACTATAAGTATGATAAGCATGAGTGACTAATAACCTGTATTTCTTACCAACCTAAATAGATTAAATACTAAAGCGTCACATATAAACAATCTTCAAATAGATATACAGTACAAGGACAATAACCTCAATTTTGTGACAATATACAAAAATATCTTAATCTGAGATAGTAATGTATAGTGCAATATGACAACGTCCTTAATATGTATCAATATACAAAATATCCTAAACAGAAGTAGAACATACATATAGTATAACAAATATAATTTTACATTTTTATCAATATACAATAAAATTTTAAACAGGAGTAGGAACATACGTACAATATGATGAATATAGTTTTGTATTTGTATTAATATACAAATTATCTTAAACAGGAATAGAAAAATAATTTTACATTTGTATCAATATACAAGAATTTAGTTTACAATTAGATACAATAATCTACCTTTTATCCTATCCTATCTATTCCCCCTTTTTCTTCTTCAAAGGAGATTCCTGAGTCTAAACATCGTTGTTCCAACCCCTAAACCTATTACAACTTATAACCAATCCCTTACAGATGACAATTATCCAAAACCCTGAGAAAACAAAAACCTGTTGGGAGAAGTTGCTTCCTGCTGTCTGTAGGGCAACGGCATTTCTGTGGGATCCTGTAAAAAAAAAAAAAAAAAAAACAAAAAAAAAAAACAAAAAAACTAAAGCAGTGGTTAAGTCTCATTAGGACCAGTTGTAGCATTTGTAGCCAGTCTCAGAGTGGTGGGTGAAGCTTGTTCTTAAGTTATGGCCAGAGGTGTAAGATGGTGGACCATTTCAGGTAGCCACCTTGGAACTGTCCTGAACAGTTTATAGTCCAAAGGGCCACTGAATGCAGGAGGGGCTAGCCCCATGTTGCTGGCGGGGCAGGCCTGTGGCTCAGTGTAGAGTGCCCAAGCATCTGTGGTGGGTATTAGCAAGCCTGCTATGGGAGGGGAGAGTCCTGTGAAACAGGGACTGGCAGCTGATTGCTGGCGTGGGAAGTGCACCAACAGCCTTGGAGGCGGTGGCGGGAAGCCATGCAAGTAGCCTTAGTAGGAGCCTGTGGGGTCTGTTCATCTGGGCACCGTTTGTAAGGGAAGTAACGAGAGTCTGTTAAAAGGGTGTCAAGGATTTATTAAGATATAAAATAGGGAAAATACACTCATGGATACATAACCAAGTAAACAGCAGTCTTTGACCTCCATTCTGCCCGGGAGCAAATGGATCCTGCTGTCTGGTTTCTGATCACCACAAGATAGAGTGAACAAGCACTCCTCAGATTTTAAAGCAGTCATATAACCTGCCAAGAGGCCACAGCGTAAGGCTGTTACTCCAAAGCTATTGACAGAATGAATACCTACAACAAGGTAGTGGTATTGACATTTATGAAACACCATGCCCAAGCTAAGTTTAAAGTTTTAAAGTAATTAATTTTGAAACTTTGTAGACATAAGTCAGTTGTATTTGAAATTTTGAAAAAAATGCATTTCATCTGTGTTTATTTTTCTGTTGAATGTTGACTCATGGATTTTTCTCCTGCTTAGCATACATGTTAATATTATTTTTTATGATGACCTTGATGGTTTGAATAAGAATAGCCTCTATAGACTCATAGATTTGAATACTTGATCACCAGGGAGTGGCACTATTTGAAAATATTAGCCAGTGTGGCCTTGTAGGAAGTGTGTCCCTGGGGGTGGCCTCTGAAGTTTCAAAAGCCCATGCCAAGCCCAGAGTCAGTCAGTGTCTCTGTCTCTTTATCTATCTCTCCCTCTCTCTTTGCTACTGATCAAGATTGATCAGAATGTAGCTCTTAACTATTGTTCCAGCACCTATCTGCATGCCGCCATGCTTCCCACCATGTTAAATGCTTTCTTTTATAGAAGTTGCCATGGTCATGGTGACTCTTCACAGCAATATAACACTAAGACAATAATATGCATGATTTTTCCATATTATACCAAGGTTGTTCCATAACTTTACCAGTAACTTACCTATTATTGGTAAATTAAGTTAATTCCACTTTTAGTAATGTAACATGTTTCTTCCATATTTTCTAAAGTGATTTATTTATATTAAGATTTATTTAGTAAACAAGAATTAGAGAAACATTGACATTTTTTATGTTATTTCTTTTTTTATTTTATAATTTAATTTAATTCTACATATCAACCATGGATTTACTTGTTCCCCCCACCCCACCCTGCCTTCCTCCCAGCACACCCCCCCATTCCCATCTTCTCCAGGACAAAGACTCCCCTGAGGATTGAGTTCAACCTGGTAGACTCAGTCCAGGCAGGTCCAGTCCCCTCTTCCCAGGCTGAGCCAAGTGTCCCTGTGTAAGCCCCAGGTTTCAAACAGCCAACTCATGCACTGAGTACAGGACCCAGTCCCACTACCTGTATGCCTCCCAAACAGATCAAGCCAATTAACTGTCTCACCTCTTCAGAGGGCCTGATCCAATTGGGGGCTCCTCAGCTATTGGTTCATAGTTCATGTGTTTCCATTCGTTTGGCTATTTGTCCCTGTGCTTTTTCCAATCTTGGTCTCAACAATTCTCGCTCATACAAACCCTCCTCTTTCTCGCCGATTGGACTCCTGGAGCTCCACCTGGGGCCTGGCCGTGGATCTCTGCATCCGGTTCCCTCAGTCATTGGATGGGGTTTCTAGTACAACAATTAGGGTGTTTGGCCATCCTATCACCAGAGTAGATCAGTTTGGGCTGTCTCTCAATCATTGCCAGTAGTCTGTTGTGGAGGTATCTTTGTGGATTTCTGTGGGCCTCTCTAGCACTTTGCTTCTTCCTATTCTCATGTGGTCTTCATTTATCATGGTCTCTTATTCCTTGTTCTCCCTCTCTGTTCTTGATCCAGCTGGGATCTCCTGCTCCCCTAAGCTCTCTTTCTCTCGATCCTTGCCCTTCATTACCCCCACTCATGTCCAGGCTGTTCATGTAGATGTCATCCATATCTCTGTCATTGGCCGATCCCTGTGTCTTTCTTGGGGTCCTGTTTTCTAGGTAGCCTCCCTGGAGTTGTGAGTAGCAATCTAGTCCTCTTTGTTTTACATCTAGTATCCTCCTATGAGTGAGTACATACCATGTTTGTCTTTCTGAGTCTGGGTTACCTCACTCAGGATGATTTTTTCTAGATCTATCCATTTTCCTGCAAACCTCATGATGTCATTGTTTTTCTCTGCTGAGTAGTATTCCATTGTGTATATGTACCACATTTTATTTATCCATTCTTCAGTTGAAGGGCATCTAGGTTGTTTCCAGGTTCTGGCTATTACAAACAATGCTGATATGAACATAGCTGAGCAAGTGCCCTTGTGGTATGATTGAGCATTCCTTGGGAATATGCCCAAGAGTGGTATAGCTGGATCTTGAGGGAGATTGATTCCCAATTGTAGCTGGAGAATTTTCCTCCAGCTCCCACTGCCAAGTCCCGCCAGTCCCGGAGCCCACTTATAAAATAAACACACAGACTCTTACATTATTTAAACTGCTTGGCCATTAGCTCAGGCCTATCATTGTCTAGCTCTCACTCTTATATTCAGCCCATTTCTATTAATCTTTACTTTGCCACGTGGCTTGTGGCTTACCAGTACTTTACATCTTCCTTGTCTTTGCGGTGGCTCCAGTTGGTCTCTCTTTCCTTCCTCCTTCCTCAATTCTCCTCTCTCCTTGTCCCGCCTATACTTCCTGCCTGGTCACTGGCCAATCAGTGCTTTATTTATATAGAGCGATATCCACAGCACCCAATTTTCTAAGAAGGCGCCATATTGATTTCCAAAGTTGTTGTACAAGCTTGCATTCCCACCAGCAGTGGAGGAGAGTTCCCCTAGCTCCACATCCTCTCCAGCATAAGGTGTCTTCAGTGTCTTAGCCATTCTGACAGGCGTAAGGTGGTATCTCAGAGTTGTTTTGATTTGCATTTCCCTGATAATTAGGGATGTTGAGCAATTCCTTAAATGTCTTTCAGCCATTTGAGTTTCCTCTGTTGAGAATTCTGTTTAGTTCTATAGCCCATTTTTTAATTGGACTGTTGGGCATTTTGATGTCTAATTTCTTGAGTTCTTTATATATTCTGGATATCAGTCCTCTGTCAGATGTGGAGTTGGTGAAGATCTTTTCCTATTCTGTAGGCTGTCGCTTTGCCTTGTTGACTGTATCCTTTGCTCTACAAAAGCTTCTCAGGAGAAACATCAACTTTTTAGGAACTTACAGGGAACCTAGTACAGTGGGAACAAGGAGATTTTTTTTTAAAGAACAAAGTAAGATAACTTAATGAAGCAGTTTGAATAAATTGTTTTTATAAAGAAATGTTACGTGCTGTAATGTTGGATATAGGCATGAATTCCATTAAAATAATTTAAAACTTTGTTTTATGTGTGTGGGTGTCTTATGTATCTAAGTGTTTGTGCAACATGTGCATGTAGACCAGAAGAGGGTGGGGAGTGCCATGGAAGTGAAGTTAGGGATGTTGTGAGCTTCATGTGGGTGCTGGAAATCAAAAGTGCATCTTCTGCAAGAGCAGTCATTGCTCTTAATTGCTGAGCCATCTCTCCAGTGTCATTAATTCCTTTTTATGTTTAGAGTTTAGTGTTAACAGTACCAACTTGGTTGAATTACCTATAGAAATATCCAAAACCCCAATCTCTAAGCAGTGCCCATAAGAGAAGAAAAATATATGCAGAGAACTTGTTAGTTTACAAGCACAGTATAACTTAAAAAAAAATTAGTCATGTTTTCTTAAATACCAGTAAAACATGTATACAACAGTGTTCTGCAAATTATAGAGTCATACTTGAAAAGCATTGGGATTGACATGGTGAAATTGCTTACTCACACATATGCTATTGGCATTCTAAACTTGTAAGTTACATTGAAACATTTACTTTCGCCTTGTGATTTAGTCTAGGAATAACTAGTTTGGTGTCTATGTGGGCAGGATTTAAGTCAACTATTCCTTGTTGAACTATCCACCTGGGACAAGTAGAGTCAGAAAATACAGAATTAAGCACAGTGTTGCTCTCCTTGGAAGATGGAGCTAAGAGCTGAAATTGAAAAATCAATAGGATTTGAACAATCAGGATTCCAGGGGATGATAAGTAAGGATGTGAAAATAGACAAAATAGGACCTGGCTGGTTTTTTATTTTTATTATATTTTTGTTTTATTTTCTATTTAAATAACAACTTTGGGAATTTTATTTTGGGGGCATAAGATCATGCTATGTTGTGTAGGCTAGTCAGTTCTGGACTCAGGTGATCCTCATGCCTCAGCTTTCTTAGCTTAATGGATTCCATGGTATCTGGCAGGGACCTACTCCTGAATATTAAGACGTCTGTTTTTGATTAGAGTAGAAAATGTGTACTAGATAGCAGGGCTGGAGGAAAACAAACAGTAAAAGTTGGGGTCAGTTCATGCTTCTGTAAGAATTTAGATCTAGTTATCCAAACTGTTCAGTATTTTGAAGGATGATTTGAACTAGGCTTTTAGGAAGATTCAGATGTTCCTTGTATTGACAAGTTTAGGGCTTATTGAAGATTTAAATTCTTATTTTTTAATTTCCTGCTATAAGAATATTCTCTGAAATTTTTTGAAATTCAGTCATTTTCTCTTTTTATTTAAGATAATTGTTTATGGGAAGTCAATGCTTTAAGAATAGGATCTGATCATTTGCCTCTGTGAGGTTTTCCTTCTTCTTTAACATAGCATCCTTTCATATTTTAAAGTATGGTAAATTCACACATATCCTGGTGGTATGAAATGTTTTTGGATGAGAGTTGTTTAGATTCATAGGCAATTATTTCTTGTCATGTAAGTCTGTTGTACAAATTGGGAAGAAAGGTATGAGTGTGTTGAGGTTTCCTTTAAATTTCATGTCTGTAATTCTGAGTTTAAAATCTTACTATAGTTTATCATCAAATTAGTGTTTAATTTTTAAATAAATTTTTATTCATAGTTCATTTTTAGAAAGAGGCAAGGGTTTTTATTATGTAGCTTCTGTATTTAATATAGACTACAAAATGCTCTTTGTTGATCAAACATCATTCTTTGGGAACTTGGGAATGGACTTTTTTGGTCCTAAATTGATTTAACTCAAAAAGTGGAAGGATTTTTTTTTAAGCATCAAGTTGGATGATGGATGATTCAATTGAGCTAATACTTTTCTTGTTTTTGTCTTTGAATAGTTGGAACAGATAATGGGAGAGAAGCAATTGAAAGTGGAGCTGCATTTCTCTTTATGACATTTCACTTGACGGACTCTGTTGGTCACACGGAGACAAAAGCCATAAGACAGATGTTTGGTCCCTTTCCATCATCATCTGCTACTGCAGCTTGTAATGCCACTAATCGAATTATTTCTCATTTTAGTCAGGATGATCTGACTGCTCTTGTCCAGATGGCAGAAAATGAATGTAGTGATGTAGTGTTTTTTGGTAAAAACTTAGCATTTTCCTTTGAAATGCATGATCTGGACCACTTTGATGAATTGCCAATAAATGGTGAAGCCCAGAAAACTATCAGCTTAGACTACAAGAAGTTCCTGAATGAACATTTTCAGGAGCACTACACCCCAGAACTCAAGCCAGTGGAAAAAACAAATGGTTCCTTTTTGTGGTGTGAAGTTGAGAAGTACTTGAATGCAACTTTAAAGGAAATGACCGAAGCACCGAGAGTTGAAGATCTTTGCTGTACCTTATATGACATGCTTGCTTCGGTTAAAAGCGGTGATGAACTTCAGGATGAGGTACAGTTGAAGTTTTGAAGTTGTATATAAACATGAACTGTTTAAATGAAAAGCTCTTTAAAAATTTATTTCTTCTTACACTATTGGTCGTGAACCTAGAGCTTTGAACATACATATTAAATGTATACGTTAGCACTGAGGTACATACTCAGCCAAGAATAACCTTTTAAACATAGCATAAAAGTAATCCCTTTAACATTCTGATTTGTCACTGGTACTGAGATTTCTAGCTAAGTGCTTTTACGTAGGAGGCACATATACTATTCCAGTTGGTTCTTTCAGGAAGACTGAGTGCAATGAGTAGTGAAAGTGGGATACTCTTACTTTAAAGTATTGTTTCACTGCAGTAATTAATACTTTTACTCCGAGAAATATGTAGATTTAAATGAGAAATTATGTGGGTGCTTTAGGAATAACTGTTTATACTGTTTTTACAGCATTATATATTTCTAAGCATTGTGCTACAAAATATCCTCAGAGTATTAGAAATATTATTTATATGTTAATTAACGTTGATTAAGGAAAATTTTGAGCAATTTCTGCTTGAAACAATAACTATTGAGAATCAATTAATTGGCTGACTAGATTTTTTTTCCAAAATAATTACATTATTTCCCTCTTCCTTTTCCTCTCTCTAGTCTTTCCCATGTACTCTGCCTCCCCTTGCTCTCTCACAAATTCATGGCCGCTTTTTCTTTAATTATTTTACACACACACACACACAACTGCGTAGTCTATATATTACTTGTATGTACATTATTTCATTAGCTAACCAATTGGGGACTTTCAGCATTTTTAGTTGCCTGTAGTTCTTTGTCTAGGATTGAGGCTCCACGAGATTTCCCCTTTTTCAGGTTAGCGTGTCATCCTTGTTCAGGGCTCTTTTAGGCAGCTATGTTGAAGATACTTCACAGGTGTGTCATCTCATTTCTAGAAGACATAGTCTCACAGCAACTTCCTGTTTTTCTGCTTTTTACAATCTTCTTGCTCTCTCTTCCCCAATGATCCCTGAGTCTTAGGTGCTGGAATTGTATTGTAGATCTATCAGTTGGGACTGTGAACACATGATTACTTGTACTTTGCATTTTAATCAGTTGTGGTTTTCTGTAATGATCTCCCACTATTGCAGAGAGAAGTTTCTTTGATGAAGAATAAGAACAACACTTACCTAGTCTGTGGACATAAGGATACATATTTAAAATGTAGTTAGGAATTATGTCAGTTTAGTAAAAAGGTAATTACAGTTTCTCCATCAAGATCCATGTGCATGTGTGGAGGGCAGAGATTGATGTCTTCTTGCACTCTCTGTCTTATATTTGAGACACTCACTGAACTTGGAGCTCATCTGTTCAGGTTAGACTGGTTGGCAGCAGGGCCCCATGACACACTGGTGCCCTTGCTCCCCACCAGCCCTGAAGTTAGGGACACTGCTGCTGTGCTGAGCTTTTACAAATTCAGGTCTTGATGTCTGACAGCAGGTACTTTACCTGCTGGGCCATTTCCCCAGCCACATCACTTTATAGTTTAAGCCATTTGTACAGTATAAAGGGATTACCTTAAATTTTATTTTTCTGTCAGAAGACAGAAAACATTATTGTAGTTCCATTCTCTGCAGTAATTTGGTTATATTATTCAAAGTGATGAATTAGTCTGAACAGCCACATGGAAAGTATATTATGGGGGTTTTAGTTTTGTCCTCAGTATGGCATCATTTCATTTATAAATTACAGTGTCAAAGCATTTTTAGTACTGGACTAATTGAGTGAGTAACATGTTTGCTAAAAGATTAGGTGATATATAACATACTATTTAAAAAAGGCAGAGACTTTGAAATCAAATTTTTATACCCGTCCACTCATTGTTTGTGAGACTTGAGGTAACAGACTCTCTAAGAAGCCCAGTTTTCTTGCTCTGTATCTCAAGGGGATACTAATAGAATGATAAAGGGTTTGTATAAGCATTAAATGAAAATACTCAGGTGGTAGATATCATTATTTGGCCTAGTATTACTATTAATACTTTTGCTACTGTTGCTGCTAATTAATACTATTAGTACTATTGCCACTATTAATACTACCAATGCTACTATTACTACTACTATTGCTATTAATACTATTAATAAGAGTTTTAAAATCATATAGAATGTTACAAATACAAAGAAATTGTCTTAAATTAATTTAGAGAATTAAGGTTAGCTTTTTGAAAGTAAAGGATTATGTGTTTACTTCTATGGTCAGTCTTAAGTCTGTAGTTATTTTTACTTGGGTTATTTTATATCAGATCTGTTGTACATTATGACATGACATGAATTTTTTTTAAATATTATACAAATAATATTGTTTTAAAGTTTATGATACATAAAACTTTTTACTGATTTTTACTTGATTTTTTTTAGCTTAGTGTGCTGCCTGTAATGAAACTTAGAAACATTGAACTCATAGTTTTTTTTGTTTTTTTTCTGAATGAGCGATACATAAAAACTATCTTATTTTTTACTTCTGAATATCTAGAGTGAGGTTTATATTTCTTAGTTTTCCAGCATCCATTTTAAGTATGTAAATGAAGGCATTGTTGAAAGGAGGATACTTCCCAGTTTCCTAGAATGTTTCATAATTTGCTTCATATGCAAGGTCAAATTGAACTTGTACATACAACTGTTCACCACCTGCTTATTCTGCTTATTACTATGTTTCTAGATACATTGTTAGTTAAAGGACATAAAAGAATGAATGCAGGCTATCAAGATGACCAAATGCTTGCTGCCAATCCAGACAACCTGAGTTCAATACATGTTGAGTCCAGTGTACATGTTGGAAGGAAGGAAATCATTCATGCCTGTTTGTACACGTGAGCATGCACTTGCATGTACACATACACAGAAAAATGTAAATTAAACATTGTTTTCTTTTTTTAAAGAATGAGATAGAAATTTTGCTTTGGTGGATAATTGCTAAATAAGAGGCGACATGCTGACAAATAACATTGGTTTTATACTGTCTACAAATGTGGGAACAAAAACAGATTGTGTAATGGTTCAGTGGAGTAGGAAAACTGTTCAGAAAGGTGGTTATGCTTGAACTTAGTCTTAAAATATGATGAATTTTAACTATTTCATGTTAACAGAACATTAGGTGACATATTCAGGCTGTAGAAAAAATAGTGTGTTTAGAGACCTACAGGATATACTGGGATGTCAGAGAAAAAAGGATGTGCAGACAGCCAGGAGCCAAACAGCAAAGCCTGGCATAGCTTGTTGATATATTAAAAGCTACTATGAAGCTATATTGTCTGATTCTGTGATTTTTTTTTTTAAATCTGATCTTAATGGGCTGCTTTATATGAAACATATACATATTATTTTTTATATATACATATTTTTATATATATATATATATATTGCCATTGCTTTGTAGGGTTGAAAGTGGTCTATCCTCTCTATTTGGTTTCTCTATCTGTAAATAAAATGAATACTCATTGAGGATGGCTTCTGTTCTGTAGTAGAAGTTATACAGGTTTGTACTTTGGATGCATTTCTTTGTAATTGAGTTGGAGTATATTTTCTTTTTTAATACGCTGTGTGTGTGTGTGTGTGCGCGCGCACATGAAGGCAGGTGTTGAGGCCAGAAGATAATTTGGGGGAATCAGTTCTTTCTTTCCAACATGATCCTGTACACCAAACTAGGTCATCAAGTTTGGCAGCAAGCATCTTTACCTGGTGAGCCTTGTGCAGTCAAATTTTTTTTTTTTTATATAGTTTCACTTCAGAATGTGCTGTATCTTATGTGTTATTATTTATTTTTTAGGTATATCTTAATTTCATATTATGAGCTTTTATTACAGCATTTTTACATATGCATATAATGTACTTTGATCATAATTTTTTATTGCCTTTTCTTACCCTTTTCCATTCCACATCTGTAGTAGTCCAACTTTTACTTTACTTTCATGTTCTTTACTCTTCCCTAAATCCCATAAATGAGATAAAGCATGTGATGCCCATCTTGTGACAATGACTTATTTTACAGTTTACCTATTCTACAGTTCCAGCCACTTTATCACCGAAAGAAACTCTCCTGTGTGTATGTGCATGCCACACTTTGTTCCTCCATTAGACACCTGGCTGATTCCATAACTTAGCTTTTGTAAGTACTGTAGTGATAAACATGTCTGGGGTTATTTTAGCTGTAACTGTATATACTCAGAGTTAGGTATAATTATGTGGGAGTTCCATGTTGAACATTCTGAGGAATTTTCATATTGATTTCTGTTCCTGCAGTGGTGTATAGAGGAAGCCCCATACCTATGAACTTTTCTTTTCTGCCTGGGCTGAACTAGAATCTCAGTTTTCTTTTGATTTGTGCTTCCCTGATGGAGGAATATATTTTCATGTAATTCATTGGTCATTTATATTTCTTAATTTGAAAAGTGTGTATTCAATTTATTTACCCATTTACTGATTGAATTATTTTTTTGTTCTGGTGTGTGACTTTTTGATTTCTCTATATATCCTGGAATTGATCCTCTGCTAGATGAATATCTTGTACTAAAGATTGTATTATTTGTTGTTCTTATGTGTACTTTTTGATTTCTATGTATATTCTGGAATTGATCCTCTATCAGATGTGTATCTAGTAAAGATTTTTTTTTTCATTATGTGGACTGTCTCATTACTCTCAATTAATGATTTCCTTTGCTGGGTAGAGCTATTTTATTATTTTAGTATCTCAATACTACTTTTATTTGAATTTCTTTTTAGATTTACTTAATCTTTCATAATTTCATACAAATACAGATGTACTTTGATCACATCCTCTCCTGTCCTCCTCCCCTTGTCAGACTCCTTCATCTTCCCAACAGGTCTTCTTCATTCATGTCTTTGTGTGTGTGTGCTCTATTGCATTTAATTAGGGTTGCTTTCATGAACATGAATGAAAGGTTACAAGGGCAATTTACCAGAGACTGTACTGTTGCAGATTAGGACTACTCATTCAGCAACCATTAACCTTTTAGCTACCCAAGGTGGGGTAGAGCTTTAATGAGCCTATTCTTGTTCATGATGGAATGTTGATGGGCCCAGTCTTGTGCAGTTTTTGTGCAGGTAACCACTACTGCTATATGTTTGTATCTACAACAACCAGGTCATATCTAGAACACAGTTCTTCACTGTATTCCTTCTCACCCTCTGACTCCTACATTCTTTCTATCCCCTTTTACATGATGTTCCTTAAGCCATGGGATGTCCCCAGTTAGGGCTGAACATTCAGTAGTTACTTATTCTTACTACCTGGAGCAGTTAAGAGTTTTTGCATTGATTTTTTTTTGCCTACTGCAAACAGAACATTCTCTGAAGTATGCTAAGGTAGTGCTAATTTAATAGTACATCTATTCTTAAATACTTAGAATGAAGTTTGACACCTTAAGGTGTCAGCAGCAGGTTATCCCTAGGGCCTATGACCTTTCCAAACATGAGAATTTGACCAGGCTTATAGTATAAGGCAGGAATTCCTCCAGTGGAGTGAGTCTCAAATTTTAATGGAAACTCAGTAGTTACCTCTGTGGCAGTCATGCCATTGTTTTTACCAGTGAACATATTTAGAGTTTTTAAAAACTTATTTAAATTCTTACGTTAGTTTATTTTATTTTATGAGTGTTTTGTCTACATGTATGTATATGTGCCATGTGCATACCTGGTACCCATGGAGACCAAAGAGGGTGTCCTATCCCCTGGAATGAGGACTACAGATGGTTGTAAACAACCACATGGATTCTGGTGAACCTATCCTCTGGCCGTGGCAGCAACGACAAGTTCTCTTAACTGTGAGCCATCTCATCAACCTCAAGACAAAGCTTTTTAAATTATTTCCTGAACTGTTGCAGTGTTTATTTTTGGTTCTGTGTATTGGATTCAGAACTTTCCACTATTTACTTTTATCTCTCACATAAGCCTGTAAAGAAGGAAGTTAAAAGGGTAGTCATTTGATAACAAAGTTAATTCCATCTCTTTTATTTTTATTTTTGTCTGTCTATCTATGTATCTATCTATGTATCTATGTATCTATCTATCTATCTATCTATCTATCTATCTATCTATCTATCTATCTATCTATGTAATGGTCCTGATAATCAAACCTAAGACCTTTCACGTGGTTAGTCTTGCACGCTCTTTACTGCAGGCTTTGTCCTTAGCCCTGGGATTTCTGAGACAGAATTATAGTAGGTAGCATTGGCTGACTCTGAACTCTTCATGATCATCTTGCTGCCTCCTCTGAGCGCTGGGATTGCATGTCACACCATGCCCAGCCTTTAAACAGTCATGCTGTCTACTGTTGTAGAAATTTATTGGAACTATGTAGACGTATTTCACATGTAACTTAAGCATGTAAAAAGCTACATCTGTACTGTTCCTTAATGTGTGCTTTTCTAGCTTTGAACATAGGTTATCGATCTAGTGACTAATTGACCCTTGACTGAGTAATTTTTCTATTCAAGCTGTTGTCAGTATGAGTAGAAAAACTTTAAGATTCTTTAACATGTTGGAATTAATTATTTTTAAAGTTATTAAAAATGAGCCCCCTCCCCCAGAGTATAGTTACACTAGTAACAGAAAAGCTACCATGTTTTAAATGACTGTTATATGAGCATGAATCATGCTCTCTCTCTTGACATTACCATTTTCCTTGCAGTCTTTCATGTTGTGTATATATGAAAATGGAAACAACATCAAAAACCAACTGAAAAAAGAGCCCCAATTCAAAATTCAGGCTCAAGTCACAAAACAAGACAGTGTTAGAAATTCTGGAACTTTTCCCCACAGCATAGATCATTCATTTACGTGTTTGTTTGTTTGTTTATGTGTATGTATCTGTGTGAGTATATGCACATCTGTGTGCCTGCATCTGCCAGAAGAAAGTATAAAGTATCCTCTATTGCTCTCTGCCTATTTCTTTGAGGCAGTGTCTCTCCCTGGACCTAGGGCTTCTGTTTTCTCTGTTAGGCCAGTAGCCAGGAAACCTCAGTAATCTTTCTGTCTTTGCTACCCTTGGTGGTGGGGTTAGTGGCATACACAGGCTTGTTTTATGGGCCTTGTGTTCTGAAGTACAGTCTTTGTGATTGCAGTCTTGTGCTCTTAACTACTGAGTTGTCTCTTCAGCTTTCGTTATATTTTTAAGAAAAGAGCATAAATTGAAAAGTTGAAGATTTTTTAAAAATGTGAAGCCAGGTAAATCCTGTCTCTATCTTGATGTTAGGCAAATTGCCAGCACCTTAAAAAACTGCATTTCAAATATTTACTTAATAATATTGTGAGAATTTGTTGGCTTTATATATATAAAGCATCCAGCACAATGTTCCCCAAATTGTTAGCACCATAATGTTTGAACATATCCAAGTTTTGACTTTATTCCTTATAAATTATAGAGTAAATTTTTATCTGTGGCTTCAGATGAGTTCTAAAGGGATGGTTGAAATATCAAGAAAGGCTACCATGTTCTAGATCTATTGATAGTATACATATTAGTATTATTCTAATATTAAGTGCTATTTGCAGCACAATTAGTGCCAGTATAAATATTGATGGAGTTGCTGTGTAACCAATTCCTAGGGAAACAGTGAGTTTTGAATTTATTTATGTTCACAGCTTGTTTTCATGCAGATGGCATGTTCTGTAGCATTTGTAATCTGACATTTGCTGTTGGCACTATCTCTTGTATCTATGTAGATGGTATTTTTTGACCCATAGCACATTCATTTCTGAACCTGTCTCTTTTCAGATTTTTACTGATTCCTGGAAATGAGAATTATTTGGTTAGGTTATCTTCTGAGTGGAGACTGATTTCTTTTCTGTATTTATTTGTATCACACACGTTTTTTATGAGAGTAATTAGCATGGTTTAATGTAGTGGCCTAAACTTCATGTTCTAAATATTCCTTTATATTCTTTAAAGCTATTAAGAATATACAGTTATTTTTTGATATTTAGCACTATTGATAATTATTTTATTTGAAAATAAGAATAATCTGACATTGATTTACTATATTTACAAAATAATATTAAATCTGTTATATTTATATTTTGTAAGAGATACTTTTGATGGCTGGGAAAGTTGTTCAAAGGGTAAGAACACTTAGGATGTATTCTTAGCATTAGGACCTGAGTGTAGCTCCCTAGCACCCACACGAAAAGATAGGCATGACCACAGGTACATTCTACAGTGCTGGAACGTGGGAACAGACAGAAGGATTGGTGGAGCTTGCTGGTACCAGTTTAGCTCCAGGTTTAGTGAGAGACCCTATTTCAGAGGAGTAAGGTGGAAAGTGTCTGAGCAGGTGTTATGTGGGGAGACTCAACACACACATCTTCTCACCACAAATGCGGAACCCACAACAAACCAAAGTACAGATACCATCTAAGTCCAGTTTGGTAAACCAATGAATTTTATTGGGATCACCTACAGGAATGTGGGTGAGGGGTTACTTAGAGGAGCAGAAATGACCCAAAGACAGCTGTGTCATCACCAGATCCCACCCAAGCACTGGTGACAGCTCACAAAAACTGGGAACCTGAAGCATACTGCTCAGTCTGCATACAGTTCAAGAGATTTGAGAGTGTCCTCTCCAAGTGACTCAGTTGTTCTAAACTTCTTCCAGACTTCTTGGCTGGTCTCTGCTTCTTCCAGCCAGCTAGTATTTTCTCAGGGTTGTCTGTACAGCCTGACTGGTCTGAGAGTGACCCTCAGCTGGTCTTTATTACTTATTTTGGGAGGGAGGGACCTAGTGAATCTGGTCAGTTTCATGAACTTACTGAAGCTATTTATAGTTGTTTATCTTTTATCTTAAAGACCTCTGCGATATGGAATGTTTCAGTTATGATGCAATTGTTAAACAACAGTGAGACATTGACATCCTTCCATGGCCTCCATACGTGGCATAGACATAACTCCATACACCAACACCACAACCACACACACCTGCCAAAAGTAAAATGTCTAGTATGAAGTGTCACATTGTATTGTGTATTTGTAAATCACATCAGTCTTGGACTTTATTAAGAATAACCAGATTATCATATGTTCTTCTGCATTTAAGCTATTATGATATAACGTACTACCTTATATTCTTTGTAAAGTTCTACTCATTTTATACTCATAAGATAAATGTTTCCCTTCAGCTAGGAATATAGAATATGTATTGCTTTGAGTTTGATACTCTTCATTCATTCATTCATTTTTACTATGTGGAATGAATTCTTAAATTTTTGGAAATTAAAGATTATCTAACAAAATTTATCCACTCAGCACCATTGCATTTCCTGAAGTTTCCACCTCTGGAGTGAGTGAGTGTGTGTGTGTATTTTAAAAGGAGAATGAAGCCGGGTGGTGGTGGCGCACACCTTTAATCCCAGCACTCGGGAGGCAGAGCCAGGCGGATCTCTGTGAGTTCGAGGCCAGCCTGGGCTACCAAGTGAGTTCCAGGAAATGGCGCAAAGCTATACAGAGAAACCCTGTCTCAAAAAACCAAAAAAAAAAAAAAAAAAAAAAAAAAAAAAAAAAAATTAAAAAGGAGAATGAACCAGGAAATTATATCTGATGCAATGAAATTTGTTTGGACTAACTTGGAATAGCACATGGAATTATTCTTGAAATATATTTATCCAGCACAGAAAGAAGAAATATATTTCATTAGTAAAATAAATGATAAGTTTCTGGTAATATTTGAGTTTGATGACAACATTTTTAATATTTTTGTCAGTTTGTAAACAGCCATTAAACTTAGAAAATGACATAAGCGTTTGGATAAATATTTCAGATAGTAGACAGTTTTGGTCAGTTATCTGTATTCACATTTATTACTGTTAATTTTTCTTTTGAGATGAAGTTAGCCTATTTTCTTTCTACAAATTAGAAAACTGTCAATAATGCTATATATATGGAAATAAAAACTAAACAGTTCTTTCTAGTTTTAACTTTACTAATTGCCTATCTTGTTATTTTTCCATTACTGTAATAGGACACCATGACCAAGGCAATTTATAAAGTGTTTAATTTGGCTTTACAGTTTCATAGGGTTATAGTCTATGATGTTGAGCAAGGATATCATGATAGAAATAGCTGAGAGATCACATCTTGATCCACCATGAATAAGCAGAGAGAGAGGGAGGGAGGGAGGGAGGGAAGGAGGGGGAGAGAGAGAGAGAGAGAGAGGGAGGGAGGGAGGGAGGGAGGGAGGGAGGGAGGGAGGGAGGGAGGGAGAGAACACAAACACACATGCCAACTGGGAATGGCCCAAGTGTTTTGAAACCCCAAAGCTCAGTTCCCAGTGACGTACCACCTCTAAAAGGCCACACCTCCTAATCTCTCCTAAACAGTTTCACCAACTAGGGAATATTCAACCACATGAGTCTATGGGAGCCATTCTCATTCAAACCACCACCCTGCCCATCTAATTATTTCTAGTATGTGAAAATAAATCGTGTTCATATTCCAAATTGTTTTAATTAAACTTGTAAATGACTTTGGCTTTAGGGTTGTTAAATTGTTATGTTAGATTAAGTACCTGTAAATAGTGGTCATTAATTATTATGAAAATATAATTTATCTAATTCTTTGCAAGCAGCAACAATTTGCATTGCTCCTTCCCCCTAGAGATAAACAAATGCTGTCCTATTTTCATGTTCATTTTTTTTTTTGTTAGTTGTGGCTTTATTTCATAGTGTATGAATATTTACTAATTTTCTATGCCACAATCCAAATGAGGATTAATTTATAAAATTTTAAGTATTATCTACTTACTGTAATTATTCAGTATTTAATTCTACTTGAGCCATGGCTCCAAAGTCTTTTGTCAGAGTTGCTTGGGTTTTTAACATTTTCTTTTATTATTTTTATTATCACTGCTTTAGGGCTTCTATTGCTGTGATAAAACCGCATGTCCAAAAGCAACTTGAGGAGGAAACAATTTATTTCAGCTTATAACTTTCAGGTCTCAGTTTATCACTGAGGAAAATCAGGGCAGAAACCTGGAGGCAGGAATTAAAGCAGAAGCCATGGAGGAGTGAGTGCTGCTTACTTTCATGCTCAGCCTGGTTTCTTACACAACCCAGAACCACCTGCCCAGAGATGGCACCACTTGCTGTAGGCTGGACCTTTCCACAGCAGTCGCAAATTAAGAGGCTTGCCTACAGGCCGGTATAAGAAGGCATTTTCTCAATTGTGGTTCCCTTTTCTCAGATAACTATAGCTTGTGTCAAGTTCACACACACAACACACACACAAAACCAACCCCCCCCCCAAAAAAAAAAAAAAAACAACCACTAAACAAAATCAGGACAATCACATTGTCTATACCAATGCAAATTGAAAATTGCTTATCACCTCAAAGAAAGCCATGAATAATTTTGCCTATATGCTCTTTATTCTTTTGATGTGTAGAACATTCTCAAAATTTAAAATGCATGTCTTGTATAATTAAAATGGACATGGATGAATTTTCTTTAATTTGTGAGGTCCAGAATTCCTGTTCTCTTTCTTCTTGAGCCATTATTTATGCTGTAAAAAACTTGTTTTCAAATCTTTAAATGTTGCTTAGTGTACTAGCCTGAGTAGAGAATTTATAATTTATCTGCTTTTAAAACCTAACATTACAACTTTATAAAAGAAACTTGTGAAGCTTTCTTCCATTTTCAGAAAGGGTTCAGTAAAAAAGAAAGAAAGGTATTTGTTGCAAAAACGTTTAATGCTGGTGTGCCTGTACAGTTGTATCAAAGGTCAGAATTACCTGTCAGTTCAAATTCTCCAGTGCTTACTGGCTTACTCAGACATTCTATTTCATTGTTAAATTAGGCTTGACAACTATATTTTCCCACATAATAGCTACTTGATCCCAGTATATAAGCCTTTTTCTACGAAATGATTGATAGCTGTGTCTTTCTCCCGCAGTAACTTTTAGTCATTTTGCTACTAATCTCTGGTTTTCTCCTCACTTTTTTTAGTGTTTGTTTGTTTTTAGAAAATCAGATTTTGGTAGTGTTGCTTTTTACTTTTACTTTTCGATGTGTAGTTTAACTTTTATTGATAAAGCATGCATTTGTTTTAAATAATTAGGCCTGAGAGTTTTCCATTCTTTAGTTACAAAAGAGTTGAAATAAGCCTGAGTTCTTGTTATACCTGGTTTTCAGTTGTATTTACTTTAGAATGGAAATGATGTTTTTATTTACATATTTTAGCTGTTGATGTCTACGTTGGTAATGATGTGCTACAATCACTAGCACCCACTCCTTAGGCTAAGCAGGAAGATTGCAAGTTTGATCCTAGCCAGGGCTACAAATTTAAATAAATATAAATGTCTCAAATGTAAATAAATTGGGCAAGGAGCAAGTCTCCCGGTATAGATTAAAAAAAAAAAAAAAGAAATGTTTACAAGTACTATTCATATGCGATCCATAATAATTGATTATAATAATTGATACTTGTTTGAAATACACTAAAATATAAGTGGCATGGATATTTTTATTTGAAAGTAAAGTCCAATTAATTCATCCAGTTATGAACATTTAATGATATCATATCTAAAGTTGATTAAAAACAATACAATATTGATGATAGTTTCTCTCTTTTTGTTACTTATTACTGTTTTCTACAAAGATTCAAGCATCTCTAGCATAAATACATTTTGCTGCCTGGATTGTGTTTAACCATAGTGAATAATCTTGCTGCTTTACAAAATTTACCAATATTCAGAGAAAAATAATCTTTATTCCATAACTTTAGGCTTTATTTTGTACTAGTTTTCGGTTTTCTGAAAAAACAGAAATATATAGTTTCTGAATATGTTTTCCACCGCAATTTTCCTTATATTAACATCTTGCATTAGTTTGGCACATTTGTTAGAATTGATGAGTCAGTATATTGATTATTAGTATAAGCAAAGGCACAGTGCAGTCACCTAACTGTACTGCTCCGTGGGTAGAAGATAGTTTATTTGGGAACGTAAACTGCCAGATGACCAGGAAAACCCTTGTCAGTTTTATGGGTACAAGTAGTGCAGAAAGAGGTGTGGGGCAGGACAGCCTGGGAGTTAGCATGGGGGCTGCTTGAGTTCATCAAGAACTAGGTGCCCTTTGCAGAATGTAGTTGACCATTGTGGGTGGATAAGGCAAATACTGACTCTTCCTGACAAACCTGCTTCAGGAGACTTCTAAGGAATTCTTAGTTTAGGTATCTATTTACCCCATAACAATTCTTCTGTTTCCCTGCCATTTTGGGTCATGCTTTGGCATAACAATATCAACTGAAGTCCATAGTTTGTTATGACTCAGTTTTGTATTGCAGAGACTCTGGGTTTCGACTAATGTGTAGTATAGTGTGTGTCCATCAGTAGTATACAAAATAGTTTCATTTTCCTGGAAGACTTTGGCCTCTGTCTTTTGTCTCCTGTTGTTTTTTCATTTTTTAAATCTTATTTTGTGTGTGTGTGTGTGTGTACAGTCACACATTGAGGGAGAGGTCAGAGGACAACTTTTGAGGTCATTCTCCCACCATGTGAGTTCCCAGATTGAACTTGGGCCCTTGGGCTTGGCAGCAACCCTCTGACCCAACTCATAGGTTTTCTCCTTTCCCATTGAGCCCCTGGCAACCTTTGATAGTTTTACTGTGTCTATACTTTACTTGAAGAGCATTTTCTTTGCTTTTTCCAAAACGTCCTGTAGGTGGAATCATAAAATATGTATCCTTTACAGACTCCTTATTTTACTTAGCAATGTTCATTTCAGATTTTCCTATGTACTTTTGGGGTATAATAGTGTGTTTCTTTTTAATGCCAAACAGCACTACACTGTTTGTTTATCCATTTACTTATTGTGGGACTTTCTGGTTGCTTACCAGCCTGGACAATTAAGACTGAAAATAAATATTTTCTGTTTTATTATTGTTATTTATTGTTTCTGTTTTTACATTTGCCCAACTGTTTATTTCCCCTCCTTGCAAACTCTCTTTGAAGAAGTACTTTAACTTTATTTGATTTGAAATGTACCTCTTGTTAACTGCTCTATCTGAGCATCTTTCAGGCTCTAGGTTTACCATTCTTTCCAGACCTTTGCTTTTCTTCTGTCATCAGCTGCTGATTGATTTTGGTAGTTGGTTTGCTTTTGGTGTGGAAGCTAATTGAGCTTTGTTTTTTGTTTTAAGTCTAAGTAATTACACATATTGTTTTTTACATTCCTTATTTTGTGTATGCTCTTTCATCCTCCTTTTTATTTCTTACTCCCCATGTACCCCTTTTTGTTGTCTATTTAGCCTGAGCTAGCCTCTAACTCAGCATCTTCCTGTCTCTTGCTTCCAAATTTTGAAGTTATAGGTATGTATCCCTGTGCCTACCAATTCAGTACTTTTAAAAGAATTCTTGTTGTGAAATCTTTGGGTTATAAAAGATAAATTGTATTCATTTTAACACATACTATAGTTGGGGTTTACATTCTATTTTCAGCATTTGGCTTTAATGTTCCAGTTGCCTTTTGCATCATTTGCAGTTGACGAAACACTCACTGCAGTTCATTTTGTCATACTTTACAGGTATTCAGTATGAGTATTCATTTCTCCTGTTGTTCATCTCTTAAAATCCTATTAGCACTATTTTGGAACCTCTCACTATATAGTCTGCATGTCTGTCCATGGCTTCAAACATACATATTAAGTACTTGCTGTCTTGCATCTTAGGTGAACCCCATCTCTGGCAGCCTTGTTCTGTTTCTAGAGCTCTGCTTGGTTCCTTTTGCATGTTATCACTTTCCTTGTTGTGCTTTTTGTCTTATACCTAAGCAGCTTTTTTGTTGGCCTTTTTAAAAAATCTATTTTTATAATTTTTTTTACATTTATTTATTTTGTGCCTATGAGCAACTCAAGAAGCAACATTCCTGTTTTGAGTTCCTATCTTGACTTCCTTCAATGGTAGACTGTAACTTGGAGGTTTAAGATTAAATAAACCACTAGTTGCTTTTGGTCAGAGTGTTTTATTACTCAGAAGTAACTAGAAAAACTGTTTTCATAATTTTATTTTTATTTGTGTGTGTTTAAAATTTACTTACTATTTCCCTGGCATGGCTAATTTATGTATGAGTGTTTTGCCTGCATGTATGTATGTGTGCCTCATGGCCCAGAGAGACCAGAAGAGAGTGTTGGATTTCTTGGAACTTGAGTTATATGTGTTTGTGAGCCACCACGTGGGTCCTCTGTAGGAGCAATGAGTACTCTCAACCACTGAACCATTTTTTCAGCCCCACATTTTAATTTTAGATTGACATGAATTTGAAGCTTTTCCCTTTCACGTTCCTCTGAACCCCTCCTAAATTGTTAAGAGAGCTGTGACCCCTGCTGTCAGTTTGTATTCGTCATTGACAGGGAAGGGAAGTCGTGTGCACTTCCTTATTTCAGCTAAGTACAGCTCTAGCTGCCACTCTGTACTGAGCAGTTTTCATCTAGGTTACCCCAAGGAGAAAACTCCCTAGCCTGTGTCACAATCAGAGCTCACGTGAATACAACTCTCTTTTGCTCAATTTTTGTCGTAGGGATGTGTTTGTCTTCTTTTTATGTGTGTTTCTGTCTCTTTTGGGTTTTCCTTTTTTTTTTTTTTTTTTTGGTTTTTCGAGACAGGGTTTCTCTGTGTAGCTTTGCGCCTTTGCTGGAACTCACTCTGTAGTCCAGGCTCTACAAAGTCCTCCGAACTCACAGAGATCCGCCTGCCTCTGCCTCCCAAGAACTGGGATTAAAGGTGTGAGCCACCACCGCCCGGCTAGGTTTTCCTTTTTTTATTACCACCACATAAACTCCATCTGCAGTCTTCATAATTGGAAATGGTAATCTTTTCAGAAGGTGCCCTCTTACTTTCAAGCATAAAAGTGAGATTTTTTCAAGATAATCTTATGAAGACATTAAAATAAAATAGAGCCGGGCGGTGGTGGCACACGCCTTTAATCCCAGCACTCGGGAGGCAGAGCCAGGCGGATCTCTGTGAGTTCGAGGCCAGCCTGGTCTCCAAAGTGAGTTCCAGGAAAGGCGCAAAGCTACACAGAGAAACCCTGTCTCGAAAAAACAAAACAAAAAAACAAAACAAAAAAAAAAAATAGAAATGAATATAACTAGAGATAAATATATTAAACTGAATAAGTCAGCCTCAGACAAATACATTTTCTCTCATTTGAGGCTCCTAGAAATTTATATATAAATAAAACCATGCATGTTTTATATATATGCATATATATTTCTGTATATACATACATACTTACACATACATGAATTAAAGTAGAAATGAAATTTTGTAGATCTGTATACCTTAGGAGTGTCCAGCCTTTTGGCTTCTCTGGTTCACATTGGAAAAGGAAGACTTTCGTTGGGCCAAACATTAAATGCACCAAGAATGTTTATTCCGTGGCTGCTGGATTGGAGTTGTGAGAATATGTATACATTTATTTTGTGTGATATTGCAACATGATTTTGTCAGTTTTAACACTCAAGAAATACGCAATGAAGTTAAAACCCCCTCCCCCAAAATACTTGTTTTAAGTCAGTTTATGATTTTGTGTTCAGCCATATTCATAGCTATCCTTGCCCACATGGCAATAGGAGTAGTTATGGGAGGAATAGGCTCAGTGTGCAGTATATACATGTGTGACAGTGTTCTTATATTACAGTACCATATACAATGAATATAGGCACCGAAAATAAAAATAATAATTTATCAAAGTAAAAAATAAACATGGTGGTACATACTTATAATCCCAGCACTTGGGAGAGACTGAGATAAAGAATCATAACTTTTAGAAAATCACACTATCTCAAAAGAACCTCCCCCCACAAAAAGGGCTAAATAATATGCTGGAATTTTTATTTAAAAAGAGGTTTAGTTTCTACTTCCAATATATGACACTTTGTATGTATAGAATGCTAGAAAAGATAGGATATTTGTCTTTGTTAGTCTGACTTGCTTCACTTAAAATGATGACTTCATTACATCCGTGTTCCTTCAAATGGCATAGCTTTATTTTTTATGGGTGAAAAAAAAATTCGCCGGGCGGTGGTGGCGCACGCCTTTAATCCCAGCACGCAGGAGGCAGAGTCAGGCAGATCTCTGTGAGTTCGAGGCTAGCCTGGGCTACCAAGTGAGTTCCAGGAAAGGCGCAAAGCTACACAGAGAAACCCTGTCTCGAAAAACCAAAAAAAAAAAAAAAATCCATGTGTATATAACCTACATTTCTTTATCTAGCTCTTTCAACAAATAGTGCTGCCAAAACTAGACATCCATATGTAGGTAGTCTTAGTCTTAATCTAAATATTTTGAATACTTTCTAACACTTTGGACATGTCTTTTTTATCATATATTTGAAATTATGTACATGTTATATACCTATGAATATTATAAAACATATACAAAATTGGAAAATTTTCAAGGATGCTATCATAAAAATATTTTTTTGTAGAGCTAGCAATTGAACCCAGGGCCTTGTGTATGTTAGGTAAGCATTCTACCACTGTCCTATGTTCCCATCCCTAACCTTATTAGCAACATTAAAATCCTTCCCATTAGAGCAGTATGTCTAGATATTCTTTAATATTTTTGAATCTTGAACTCGTTGGGATGTTTTGAGGTACTAATTGTATGATTGATCCCATTTGATAATTAATGTTTAGGACAACTAGAAATTATTGGTTTTTTTCCTTTCTTTTTTTTTTTTATATACAAGAAGTGGAAGGGAGGCAATGGTGACAACATATGTTGATTAGATCTGAATTTTATCAGTAGTAAAATGCTTTGGATCATGCTGTAGATGAATTTAGAGAAGTTATTTACAAAACCTTTTGAGTGGTCTAGGCAGCAAACGGTGAGCTTAAAGGAGACAAACAGAAAGTCTTTAAGGCCATTTAGTTGTTAAATCAAGAGGCCTTGGAAATGGGTTTGATGACAGTGATGAAGTGGGTGAAATAGGGTAGGGTGTAGGTGGAAGTTTCTCTCCTGCCTGCCTGTTCCCAAATGGACAGCAGCCACTTCCCAAATAATTGACTCAGAGACTTAGTATTACTCATAAATGCTTGGCCAGTAGCTCAGGCTTATTACTAACTAGCTCTTACACTTAAATTAGCCCATAATTCTTATCTATGTTTAGCTACATGGCTTGGTACCTTTTCTTGATTCGGCATTCTTATCTTGCTTCCTCTGCATCTGGCTGGCGACTCCTGACTTGGCTCTTCCTCTTCCCAGAATTATTCTAGTCTGATTGCTCTGTCTATACTTCCTTCCTGGCTACTGGCCAATCAGCGTTTTATTAAAACAATTTGAGTGACAAATCTTTACAATGTACAAGAGTGTACTGCATTATCCCACAGCAGTAGGGAGTGTTAAAAATGCCTTTGACTTGGGGAGGAAGGTTAGCTATGCCATTTATAAATATAAAGAGCCTTTAGAAAGGATGGAGTGGGTAGAGAACTATGGACAGTTTTACACATGAAGCATTTTAAGAGACTTTTAGGTCCTGTAAGTGGAAAGGATAACTTGGGTATTTAACAGGCAGCTTAGAGTGGAGAGATGTATAGATTTAAATTTTCAGTGTGTACTTGCTAAGAGTTTGATTGTAAACAGATAATGAGGGAAGATGAAGTGAAGGCAGCCTTAAGGAATGGACACTTACTAGATGAGCGTAAAGAGGAGACAGGAAGTATCCAGGGTGCTAGAACATATATCAAAAGAATGATACATCAAGAATATAAAAGGAAATGTAGGTTTCAAGAAGGATAAGGAATAAGAGTAAGCAGTGTGGCATGTTGTTCTCATTACTGAACAAGATTGGGGATGATAAAGACAGAAAAAATTATTATTATTATTATTTTTTTTTTCAAATCTGTGAGTGAGAGTCCTTCAAGTAGAATGGCTGCTAGTAGACAATGCTGATTGAAGAACCCTAGCCCAAAACAGTAGTGTTCTAAACTTTGAAACTTTTGAGAACCAACATGTTAATCATGAATGGGAAAGTCTACAGTTTACCTCATGCGATAGACTGAAGTCATAATGTAGATGTTCTAAAAATACTGTACAGCTAGCTACTTTGAGCCTACATATATAAGGTATATATGAAACAAGTGACTTTCATGTCTGGACTTTGGTCCTGTTCTGAAGGTATTTTACCATGCATATGGAAATTTTCTCAAATCTTAAAAAAGTAAAATCAATCCCCTATTGGTCCCAAACATTTTGGATTGGGGGTACTCAGTGGCAATAGATCTTATCCTGAAAGTGGTCAGTAATGGAGCTTTGTATTTCCTTGCATTCTATATCCTGTACTTTAGTTTCTAAAAATGTTAATCCAATAGCTCAGTTGTTCAAGTGCTTGTTGAAGAATACTGAGGACCTGAATTTGATCTTTTGAGACAGAGATTTGTGGAGTTTGCTGGCCATTGTGCCAAACATGCTTGGCAAGTTCCAGACAGTAAGAGAGACCTAGTCTTAAAAAACAAGGAGGATTGCTGCTTAAGAGCAACACTGGAGAGTGACCTTTGGCTTCCATGTATATCGTTGTGCAACACAACATGTACACACACACATGCACACTAGTTATTTAGGCAGTCTGGTTTCTGAATTTAAAACAAAATGGGTCACGGAAATTCTAATTAAATAATACTATGGAGAACCACAGATTGAATATACAAATTACATACATGTATGCATTTATCATTCCTGTTATATTTAAAGTGAAAGCTTAAACAGTCTGTGGTATTACTTTGAATAAGGATGAATAGCATTGTATTATTTCAATAGATTTTCTTACGTATTGGAATACAGCTGTATTGGATTTTTCTAATGTTTGATCACTTATCCCTTTTGTTGTGGTTATTCATACTTGTTTGTTTACATTTTTCATAATAGAATTATATATGTATGCCTGTTTCAGTATTTTCTATAAGAGCCCTTCAAGTATTTTACAGTGGTTGCCTTGTTATAGTCAACTTGTATTCTGTCTGTTGTACCAAAAGTTATTTCAGTTTCTTCTTATAACATTCCTTGTAAACATGCTCTTTCATTCTGGTTCAGTTTTTGTGCTTTGCTCATGTGCTTTAATTGCTCATTGGAACTCTCTTAAAAAGTATAGACGGAATTTAGCTTGGAGCGTCAAGAGTTTCTGTCAGTGTGGTGTACTTTAGCTTATTAAGTGAAATGTTAGAAATACATTGATTAAATAAAAAAGTAGTCATCCAGGCTTTCCTAGAATTTATTTGTGATATCATAGTTTTTATATAGCTACAGATGGAGTTTTTGTGTTTTTTAAAAATGTGATTGTAAGATTTTTATGTACTTAGCCCTAATATATTTTAGATTGATTCATATTATTTAGGAAAATTTAGAACATTGATTTTGTAATGTTCCATTTAACGATACACTTCTAGTTTACATATTATAATAAAAATGTTGAGGAAATTCTATAGTTTCTGACTCTCTGTGTTGTCCCATTGCTGGTCTCCATGTAGATCATCATCTGTTGCAAACAGAAGCTCCCTAATAAGGGCTGAGAGATTCCTTAATCTGTGTGTATATGATAGGTCGTTAGGAGTTGGCTTAATACTCTGTCCATTTAGCAGAATGTAGGAGATTTTCTCTTAGCATCTATGATCTTTCTAGTCATAGCTTTTTGGCCCAGTAATGATGCTAGATAGTGGCTTTAGCTTGTGGAGCAGGTCTTAAATCCAACCAGAAAGTGGTTTGTTACTCCCATACATTTGTGCCACTATTGAACCAATGGGCATGTCTTGCCAGGCCAGTCATTATTTAGCTCATAGGATTCACAATTGGGTAAGATCAGTGATTACTTTTTCCCTTTGATAACATGCAGGATATCCATCCCTATGCAGAACTTTATTATATACTATATCCTCTTCTCCAGAGGCTCAGGGATCACTATGAGAGAGATGCTGGGAAGAGTGTAAAAACCAGACGTGGGAGATGACTGAAAGCAGACAGCTACAGTGGGACTCACAGCAGTGGGGACACCATGCACAAAGACCTATATAATTCTAAACCAGAACAGACCTCAGCATGGAGAGGAGAGTTGGCCATCAGAGTTTACTGTTAATTATTGTTTCCTTTTATGACAATATAATGCATGTTGCACATTTGTTTATTAATTAGGTTGAGAGTTTAGTCTCCACTGTTAATTCTGCCCTTATTTTTATTTTCAATTTTGAGTGTGTGCGTGTGTGTGTGTGTGTGTGTGTGTGTGTGTGTGTGTGTGTGTGCGCGTGTGTGCGCGTGCGCGCGCCCCCCCCCCTCCCCCCCGAGGCCAGAAAAGGGCATTGGATTCCCTGGTGCTGGAGTTACAGGAAGTTGTAAGATGCCTGATAGGGGTGTTGTTTGGTCATCTCCAAAAGCCAAGAGTGGTAAGTACTCTTACCTGAGCCATATCTTCATCCCTGTTTAGTTTTCTTGAAAGATGCAAAAATTGTATTCATCTGCCAAACTATCACAATATCGAGAAACATGGAAATAATGCTACTTTAAAGTTTTAAAAAAGCTTTTTAATCTAAGGAACATAGTGTTTTTATTTATTAATTTAAAGGAAAACTAGTAATGTGGCCAAAAATATTTTATTGTAGTAGCAAGAACTTGAAGAGTGTTTTGTCTGTTCCCAAATAATTTTTTTTTAATTTTTATTTTGCAATACAATTCAGTTCTACATATCAGCCACAGATTCCCTTGTTCTCCCCCCTCCCCCCCCTCACCTTCCCCCCAGCCCGCCCCCCATTCCAATCTCCTCCAGGGCAAAGCCTTCCCCACAGACTGAGATCAACCTGGTAGACTCAGTCCAGGTAGGTCCAGTCCCCTCCTCCCAGGCCGAGCCAAGGGACCCTGCATAGGCCCCAGGTTTCAAACAGCCGACTCATGCAGTGAGCACAGGACCCAGTGCCACTGCCTGGATGCCTCCCAAACAGATCAGGCCAATCAACTGTCTCACCCACTCAGAGGGCCTGATCCAGTTGGTGACCCCTCAGCCATTGGTTCATATTTCATGTGTTTCCGTTTGTTTGGCTATTTGTCTCTGTGCTTTATCCAACCTTGGTCTCAACAATTCTCGCTCATATAAACCCTCCTCATTCTCGTTAATTGGACTCCCAGAGATCCACCTGGGGCCTAGTCATGGATCTCTGCATCCAGATCCCTCAGTAGTTGGATGAGGTTTCTAGCACGACAATTAGGGTGTTTGGCCATCCCATCACCAGAGTAGGTCAGTTCGGACTGTCTCTCGACCATTGCCAGCAGTCTGTTGTGGGGGTATCTTTGTGGATTTCTGTGGGCCTCTCTAGCACTTTGTTTCTTCCTATTCTCATGTGGTCTTCATTTACCATGGTCTCCTATTCCTTGTTCTCCCTCTCTGTTGTTGATCCAGCTGGGATCTCCCACTCACCCAAGCTCTCTTTCCCTTGACCCTCGCCCTTCACTACCCCCACTCATGTCCAGGCTGTTCATGTAGATCTCATTCCATTTCTCTGTCATTGGGCGATCCCTGTGTCTTTCTTGGGGTCCTGTTTTCCAGGTAGCCTGCCTGGTGATGTGAGTAGCAGTCCAGTCATCCTTGTTCCACATCTAGTATCCTGTTATGAGTGAGTACATACCATGTTTGTCTTTCTGAGTCTGGGATACCTCACTCAGGATGATTTTTTCTAGATCCATCCATTTGTCTGCAAACCTCATGATGTCATTGTTTTTCTCTGCTGAGTAGTATTCCATTGTGTATATGTACCACATTTTGTTTATCCATTCTTCAGTTGAAGGGCATCTAGGTTATTTCCATGTTCTGGCTATTACAAACAATGCTGATATGAACATAGCTGAACAAGTGCTCTTGTGGTGTGGTTGAGCATTCCTTGGGTATATGCCCAAGAGTGGTATAGCTGGATCTTGGGGGAGATGGATTCCCAATTTTCTAAGAAATCGCCATATTGATTTCCAAAGTGGCTGTACAAGCTTGCATTCCCACCAGCAGTGGAGGAGAGTTCCCCTAGCTCCACATCCTCTCCAGCATAAGGTGTCTTCAGTGTTTTTGATCTTAGCGATTCTGACAGGCGTAAGGTGGTATCTCAGAGTTGTTTTGATTTGCATTTCCCTGATGATTAGGGATGTTGAGCAATTCCTTAAATGTCTTTCAGCCATTTGAGTTTCCTCTGTTGAGAATTCTCTGTTTAGTTCTATAGCCCATTTCTTAATTGGACTGTTGGGCATTTTGATGTCTAATTTCTTGAGTTCCTTATATATTCTGGATATCAGTCCTCTGTCAGATGTGGGATTGGTGAATATCTTTTCCCATTCTGTAGGCTGTCGCTTTGCTTTGTTGACCGTATCCTTTGCCCTACAAAAGCTTCTCAGTTTCAAGAGGTCCCATTGATTGATTGTTTCTCTCAGTGTCTGTGCTACTGGTGTTCTATTTAGAAAGTGGTCTCCTATGCCAATGCGTTCAAGACTATTTCCTACTTTCTCTTCTAGCAGGTTCAGAGTAGCTGGATTTATGTTGAGGTCCTTGATCCACTTCGACTTAAGTTTTGTGCACGGTGATAGATATGGATCTATTTGCAGCCTTCTACATGTTGATATCCAGTTTTGCCAGCACCATTTGTTGAAGATGCTTTCCTTTTTCCATTGTAAACTTTTGGCTTCTTTGTCAAAAATTATTTGTTCATAGGTGTGCGGATTAATGTCAGGGTCTTCAATTCGATTCCATTGGTCCACATGTCGATTTTTATGCCAGTACCAAGCTGTTTTTATTACTGTAGCTCTATAGTACAGCTTGAAGTCAGGGATCGTGATGCCTCCAGAGGTTGTTTTATTGTACAGGATTCTTTTGGCTATCCTGGGTTTTTTGTTTTTCCATATGAAGTTGAGTATTATTCTTTCCAGGTCTGTGAAGAATTGTGTTGGTATTTTGATGGGGATTGCATTGAATCTGTAGATTGCTTTTGGTAAGATTGCCATTTTTACTATGTTAGTTCTGCCTATCCATGAGCATGGGAGATCTTTCCATTTTCTGACATCTTCTTCAATTTCTTTTTTCAGGGACTTAAAGTTCTTGTCATATAGGTCCTTCACTTGCTTGGTTAGTATTACCCCAAGGTATTTTATGTCATTTGTGGCTATAGTAAAGGGTGATGTATCTCTGATTTCCTTCTCCGCTTTTTTGTCCATTGTATATAGGAGGGCTACTGATTTTTTGGAGTTGATCTTGTATCCTGCTATGTTGCTGAAGGTGTTTATAAGCTGTATCAGTTCCTTGGTGGAATCTTTGGGGTTGCTCAAGTATACTATCATGTCATCTGCAAATAGGGAAAGCTTGACTTCTTCCTTTCCAATTTGTATCCCCTTAATCTCCTTATGTTGTCTTATTGCTCTGGCTAGAACTTCAAGTACTATATTGAATAAGTATGGGGAGAGCGGACAGCCTTGCCTCGTTCCTGATTTTAGTGGAATTGCTTTGAGTTTCTCTCCATTTAATTTGATGTTGGCTGTTGGCTTGCTGTAAATTGCCTTTATTATGTTTAGGTATGTTCCCTGTATTCCTGATCGCTCCAAGACCTTTATCATGAAGGGGTGTTGGATTTTGTCAAATGCCTTTTCAGCATCTAGTGAGATGATCATGTGGTTTTTTTCTTTGAGTTTGTTTATATGGTGTATCACATTGACAGACTTTCGTATGTTGAACCATCCTTGCATCCCTGGAATGAATCCTACTTGATCATGGTGGATAATTGTTTTGATGTGGTCTTGGAGTCTGTTTGCCAGTATTTTATTGAGTATTTTTGCATCAATGTTCATGAGGGAGATCGGTCTGTAGTTCTCTTTCTTTGTTGTATCCTTGTTTGGTTTGGGAATCAGGGTAATTGTAGCCTCATAGAAGGAGTTTGGTAATGTTCCTTCTGTTTCTATTGTATGGAACAATTTAGAGAGTATTGGTATTAACTCTTCTTTGAAGATCTGGTAGAATTCTGCACTGAAACCATCTGGTCCTGGGCTTTTTTTGGTTGGGAGACTTTTAATGACTGTTTCTATTTCGTTAGGGGTTATTGGACTATTTAAATAGTTTATCTGGTCTTGATTTAATTTAGGTATGTGGTACCTATCCAGAAAATTATCCATTTCTTTTAGGTTTTCCAGTTTTGTGGAATAGAGGTTTTTGAAGTATGACCTGATGATTCTCTGGATTTCCTCAATGTCTGTTGTTATGTCCCCCTTTTCATTTCTGATTTTGTTGATTTGGATGCTCTCTCTCTGTCTTTTGGTTAGTTTGGATAAGGGCTTGTCTATCTTGTTGATTTTCTCAAAGAACCAACTCTTTGTTTCATTAATTTTTTGTATTGTTCTCTTTGTTTCTATTTTATTGATTTCAGCTCTCACTTTGATAATTTCCTGGCATCTATTTTTCCTGGGAGACTTTGCTTCTTCCTGTTCTAGAACTTTCAGGTGTGCTGTTAAGTCACTAGTGTGAGATTTCTCCAGCTTATTTATGTGGGCGTTTAGTGCTATGAATTTCCCTCTTAGTACTGCTTTCATAGTGTCCCATAGGTTTGGATATGTGGTGTCTTCATTTTCGTTGATCTCTAGGAAGTCTTTAATTTCTTTCTTTATTTCTTCCTTAACCCATTGGTGATTCAGGTGGGTATTGTTCAGTTTCCATGAGATTGTAGGTTTTCTGTAGTTTTTGTTGTTGTTGAAATCCAACTTTAGACCATGGTGGTCTGATAGAACACAGGAGGTTATTTCAATTGTTTTGTATCTGTTTAGATTTGTTTTGTGACCAAGTATGTGGTCGATTTTAGAGAAGGTTCCATGGGGTGCTGAGAAGAAGGTATATTCTTTTTTGTTAGGATGGAATGTTCTGTAGATGTCGATTAAGTCCATTTGAGTCATGACATCAGTTAAGTCCTTTATTTCTCTGTTAAGTTTCGATTTGGGGGATCTGTCCAGTGGTGAAAGTGGGGTGTTGAGGTCTCCCACTATTAATGTGTGAGGTTTTATATGTGATTTAAGCTTTAATAATGTTTCTTTTACATATGTGGGTGCCCTTGTGTTTGGGGCATAAATGTTCAGAATTGAGACTTCATCTTGGTGGATCTTTCCTGTGATGAGTATGTAATGCCCTTCTTGATCTCTTTTGATTGATTTTAGTTTGAAGTCTATTTTGCTGGATATCAGGATGGCTACACCCGCTTGTTTCTTAAGACCGTTTGATTGGAAAGTCTTTTCCCAGCCTTTTATTTTTAGGTAGTGTCTATCTTTGAATTTGAGATGTGTTTCTTGTATGCAGCAGAAAGATGGGTCCTGCTTTCGTATCCATTCTGTAAGCCTATGTCTTTTTATAGGTGAATTAAGTCCATTGATATTGAGGGATATTAATGTCCAGTGATTGTTCATTCCTGTTATTTTTTGGTGGTGATTTGTGTGTACTTTTCTTCGTTGGGGTCTACTGCTGTGGCTTTATCTATTGCCTGTGTTTTCGAGGTTGTATCTGACTTCCTTAGGTTGGAATTTTCCTTCTAGTGCTTTCTGTTGGGCTGGGTTTGTGGATAAATATTGTTTAAATCTGGCTTTGTCATGGAATGTCTTGTTCACTC
This sequence comes from Peromyscus eremicus, assembly GCF_949786415.1. Classification (NCBI taxonomy): domain Eukaryota; kingdom Metazoa; phylum Chordata; class Mammalia; order Rodentia; family Cricetidae; genus Peromyscus; species Peromyscus eremicus. Next base: position 1,397,430 of record NC_081424.1, on the reverse strand, counting down.
CATCTATGATGATTGAAAGTTTTGCTGGGTATATTAGTCTAGGCTGACTTCCATGGTCTCTTAATGTCTGCATTACATCTGTCCAGGACCTTCTGGCTTTCAAAGTCTCCATTGAGAAATCGGGTGTTATTCTGATAGGTTTGCCTTTATATGTCACTTGGCCTTTTTCCTTTGCTGCTCTTAATATTCTTTCTTTATTCTGTACGTTTAATTGTTTAATTATTGTGTGGCGAGGGGACTTTTTTTGGGGGTCTAGTCTGTTTGGTGTTCTATAGGCTTTCTGTATCTTCATAGGCATTTCCTTCTTTAAGTTGGGAAAGTTTTCTTCTATGATCTTGTTGAATATATTTTCTGTGCCCTTGAGTTGGTATTCTTCTTCTTCTACCCCTATTATTCGTAGGTTTGGTCTTTTCATGGTGTCCCAAATTTCTTGGACATTTTGGTTCATGACTTTGTTGACTTTAGTGTTTTCTTTGACTGATGAATCTATTTCTTCTATTGTATCTTCAACACTAGAGATCCTCTCTTCCATCTCTTGCATTCTGTTGATTATACTTGCATCTGAAGTTCCCAATCGTTTTCTCAGATTTTCTATTTCCAGCATTCCCTCTGTTTGTGTCTTCTTCATTTTTTCTATTTCCCTTTTCAGGTCTTGGACTGTTTCCTTCATTTGTTTCATTGATTTTTTCTTGATTTTCTTTCAGTATTTTATTGTTCTCTTCCAGGACTTTTTTGATTTCTTCTAATTTGTTTGCCCTTTCCTCTAGTTGTTTACAGCGTTCTTCACATTTTTTTGTCTTTTCCTCTACACGAGCCTCTAGCTTTTTCATGATGACATTCATAAGGCTATTTTCTTCTGCTTCTTCCAATTTCTGATGTTCAGGTCTAGGTGTTGGAGGAGGGCTAGGGCCTGGTGATGGTGTATTGCTATTCATTTTGTTGTATGTGTTTCTGCCTTGACGTCTGCCCATCTCCTTGTGGTTCGTTCTTGGCCTTATCTGCACACTTGGTTCAGACAGAGCTGACAGATTCAGGAAGTCTCTCTCTCTTGTCCAGATGGGAGCTCTCTTGTCCAAATTGGAAGTCCGGGGCAGGATGGGAGCTCTTGTTCAGAAGGGAAGTCCGGGGGAGGATGGGTGCTCCCCCCCCCCCTCTCTCTCTCTCTCTCTCTCCCTCTCTCTCCCTCTCTCTCCCTCTCTCCCTCTCCCCTCCAGCTGGGGGCCAGCCTCTAAGTCTCAGGAAGAGGCTTGGGGCTCAGGCGGATGGGCGTGGGGGCAGGGCGTGGAGACTGCAGGGTCTGCCAGGGGTCTTGGAGAAGGGGATCCTTCCCGGTGGGGCTAGAAGGGAACCTGCCCGGGGACCAGAACCTGGGGCCAAGTTGGGCAGGTCTTCCCTGGAGTGGCTGGTGCCCAGGGATGGGGTCCGGGCAAGCTAGGGCACTCACCTGTGCTTCAGAAGGGAAGTCCTGGGCAAGATGGGAGCTGGGGGCCGGCCTCTAAGTCTCAGGAAGAGGCTTGGGGCTCAGGCGGATGGGCGTGGGGGCAGGGCATGGAGACTGCAGGGTCTGCCAGGGATCTTGGAGAAGGGGATCCTTCCCGGTGGGGCTAGAAGGGAACCTGCCCAGGGACCAGAACCAATTTTAATAGATATGACTATAATATTTATTAGCACTGGGCATATGTGACCTGTTGAACAGCACCTGAATAGGAGAGTGAGGATTAAGAAAAGAAAGAGACATAGGATAGATTCCAGAAAACTGTTAGTGAATACTGCAGCCTGGAGTTTATACTGCCCAGTGCTTATATACAGCTTAGAAATAGGAAAAGGAGCATCAGAAAAGAATACTTCATTGTTACAAATTTCTTTATCTGAAAGTACATTGGGTTCAAGGAATAGTCAAACAACTTCCCTGTTCTCAAGGAGGTAACATATGTGCTGTTTTTCTTGGCAAAACATCCTGTTTGTCCTATTTCAGCAAGGTTAGCAAAACAAGTGTGCACTTTTGAGCCATCAGACCAAGATGGAGTCACTAAAGCTCCCACACACATACTTAGTTCCAGCACTTGGGAATCTGAGGTGTGAAGTTTGAAATTGGAGGCCATATAGCTTTTCAGAAAGACTTGCTGTTTAAAGCAAAATAACAACAGCAGCAAGGTAAAATTCCTTAAGTGGCACCTGCTGAGGGAAGCATATCAGCTGTATCTATTAGGTCTTAATTAAATCTTTGATCCTGTAGTTCACTCTTTCATTAGTAGCTGCATTCTTCTAGGTTTTAAAAACTTCTTTGATAGATATCTCTCTGTACTCTCCTCCCTCTTTGCTTCTTAATTTGGTGGTCTCGGGTACTTGTGTTAGTATATTGAACAATGATCCAGACAGCTGTACCTTTGCAAACAGTAGTCAGTGCCACGCTAGTTTGCAGTGCAGATCTTGACTGAGGAAGTGCACCTGTTCTTGGAGTGGATGGATGTGGCAGGTGTTACAGAAAAACATAATTTTGGATAGTTGTTAAATCTGATAGCAGCTTATCACAGCATTTTGCTAAGATTCTTTGGGAGTTACAGAAGCCTTGTGTTCAGAACAGAGTCATTTTTTATTTTTTGTTTTGTCAATCACAGGAATCTCTGTGCCATTATTCCATGTTATTTCATTAGAAATTAGTTTCCAAGTATGCTGGTGGTTTCCTAAAATGATTGTCTAAAAAAATTCTTATTAGAATTTGCCATGTGTGAACAACACAGTTTGGATTAAGTAACTGAATGACTAAGAATATATGTAAGGCTAGCTCTGGCAGGATTAAATATTTTCTTATAGAAGAAATTACCTCATGTTAAAATTTCACAGAATTTTTAAGACTTGAGGGAATTTAAAGAGTAGTCCATACTGTATATAGAGTGTGTTTCCTACTATAGTTTGTGTGTGTGTGTGTGTGTGTGTGTGTGTGTGTGTGTGTGTGTGTGTTGCATTGGGGATTATGATATAGATACGTATTGTGTTATCACTGCCCTCCACCCATCCTCCTCTTTCTATAGAAAGGTCTTTAATACTATTCTTGAATTTTGAGGCAGGGCTTGTGTCTAACAACAGTCCAAAATAATCATTTAAAATGTTTTATGGAAAAGTTGGCATGAATGTAGAGATTGTATAGCTAGGGAGGAAGTAAAATGGGAAACTATATTATATCAATGGACACTGTATACATGTGTTGAAATATCATAGTGACCCCCATTAACTTGTACAAAGAATAATATGAAAAAGGGAAATTCTCATACAAGGAATTTGTATGAGAAATACAAATATTAAGCAATATTTAAATTACTCTCAGCACTTCAGGCAGTTGTGGCTCATAAACATCTTTCTTGTAGCTTCATTGATATAATTTTTCATATATTTAAAATGTATAAATCATGAGTTCTCATATATGCACAGATACATGCAATTATGACATTTTTTTCCTACTCTTAAATCATCTAAAAAGGAATCTTAGGCTTTTTTCCTCTTACGTTTCACTTCCACCATCCTTAACCAATTTCTGTCTCTAGAGATTTCCCTATTTTGGACATTTTACATAACTGGAATCAGTCATACAATACAATCTGAGTGATTTTTTTTTTTATGCTTAACAGAATGTTTTCAATGTTCCTGTTGTATGCTACTTCATTGCTTTTATCACTAAACAGAATTCCATTTTATGTATTATATCTATATCTCGTGTGTGCATGTGTGTGTGTATGTATGTATGTATGTATGTATGTATGTATGTATGTATGTTGTGTGTATCACCTTTTGTTCATCCATTCATCATTTGCTAAACTTTTGGGTGATCTTTACTTTCTGACTATGCAGACTAACCGTAGTTATATACATATTTTGTTTGTATTCATAATTTACTTTTCTTGTATATATAACAGTTTGAATTGTAAAGTTCTAAAGTATTTTTATGCCCACTTTACTGAGGAACCAGCATATTATTTTCTCAGTAGCTGCACAACATATGAAAATTCCAGATTTCCCGCATTTTTTTAATACTTGGTGTTATCTATTTCTGAGCCTTTCTAGTTGATGTTAAGTGGTAGGCCATTGTGATTTTGATCTATCTTTTCCTCAGGCTGTATCATATTGGGTGTCATCATACTTAGCATATATTGGCATGTATTTCATAGAGAACTTAAATGCCTTGTGCTTTTGTTTTGTTTTACTGCTCCTGAATTATGCTTTCTTTATATGTTGTGAACAAAAGCATCTTGTCAGATGTGTATATGCAAATATTGTTTTCTGTTACATTCCTTGTCTTTTTACTTTCTTGAATGTATTCTTGGAAGCATAAACTTGCCTTATTTACTTCCGATGCAGTATTTAGGCATCCTTTCCATGAAGATTTATTTCTGTTGTCTTTTTAGAGTTTTATAGTTTTAGATTTTCAGGCATTTAGGCCATTGATTCGTTTTGAGTTGATTTTTGTTTGTGTTTTGAGATAATGGTCTAGCTCCTTCTTCCTTGTCCTTCCCCTTCTCTCTCCTTTCCTTTCTCCTCTCTCTCCTCTTTTCTCTGCTTATTCCAATGTTGCTTATTGAAAGACTGTTTCTTCCCCTTGCCTTGACACTCTTCAGAAATCAATTTACCATAGACACATAAGAGTTTTTATTGTTGTTTTGTCTTGTTTTTCTGGACTCTGAGTTCTATTCAACATGGTGTTTATCCTTGAGGCACTATGGCATAATTTTGATTACTTTGTTGTAAATCTAGGGACCTAAACTGTCTTTTTCACCCTCCTCCCAAGATTTTTTTTTTCACTATTCTGGGTTTCTTCCAATTCCATATGAATTTTAGAGTCATCTTGCTACTTCCTGATAAGCCAGCAGGGACTTCGAGAGACATGGCATTGAGTCTAAGGACTAATATAGGTTGTATCAAAAATCTTAATATTATGTACTCTGGTTCATAGATGTTGATTTTAAAATTTACTTAGGATTTTAGTTTCATTCAGTTGTATTTTATAGTTTCAGTGAGAACGTCTTACTCTTCCTTTTTTAAAAAATTTATTCCTAAGTAATTTTTGATGACATTGTAGAAGGATTTGCTTCCTTAATTTTTATTTTCAGATCATTCATTGTTAGTACAGGATGCAGTTGATTTTTATATATTGATCTTGTGAAATTTTGAAGAAAGTATTAGTTCCAGCAGTATTTTCTCTATGCAAGATTATGTCATCTGTGAATAAAATAGTTTTATTTCTTCTTTTTCTATCTAGATGTCCTCTATATCTTTTTCTTGCCTAAATGCCCTGGCTAGAACCTCCACTGCAATGTTGAATAGAAGTGGTGAGTTGAGACTTTCTTGTCTTATTTCTGATCTTCATGACTAAGCACTTACTTTACTTTTATGAAATGATGCCATAGTTAGCTACGAGTTTTCATAGGTGTCCTGTATGAAACTTTAGAGCTTCCATTATTACTGGAGTATTTTTTGCTTACAAAAGAATAAAATTGTCTTTTTCTTATGTTTAATTGCACAATTTGCTTTAATTTCATTGATAAGGTATATCAGTTGATTTTTGTTCTGTTGAGTTAGTCTTGTATTGCTGACATTGGTTTCGCTTTGTCATGATGTCTAACGTCTGTTGTCTGTCCATCTATCTAATCTTAAAGTTAAGACATTTGAATATGTTATTGGGTTTATTTTGCAAGTATTTCATGGATACTTTCTGTTCCCATATTCCTAAGTCATTGATCTGTAGTTTTGTTGTTATACATTTGGCTTTTGGTGATCCTGGTATTGGCTTTGAAAATCAACTTAGAAATGTTTTTGTAGATTCTTATTTTGTGCATTTTGTTAAGAACTGGTGTTAACCTTTTTAAAGATTTAGTAGAAGTCACCAGTAGAATTTAATTTCTCCATAAATTGGTTGGCTCTCAGTGAATTCTGGACTGGTTTTGGTCACTAATCATCCTTTCCCTTGTTACAAGTCTATATAGATGGTCTGTAAATTCTTGAGTTAGTTTTTGAACATTGTATCTTTGTCATACATAATACATTCCAGTCTTTTTTCCCCTTTGTTAATCTAGTTTTAATGTGTCTTGGTTTTCTTGGTTCTCTCTATTGTTTTTCTGTGCTCTGTTTCATTCATTTGTGTTGAGTACTTACTATTTTCTTTTTCTGGTATCTTAGGGTTGAAAATGAAATTCTTGATTTGGATGCTTTTTAAAGGGGAATGTGTGGCCATAAATTCCTTTTAAGCACTGTTTTAACTACATTAAATAAAATTTGCTCTGTATTTACTCTGACTTTTACATGCTGGCATAGCTGATAATATCCACCTCCAACTGTCTCAGACTTGTATTTACATCCTAAAGTGTATGTTTGTATTTTCATAAATCTTTGGACCAATTGGTTATTACGTTTGTTTACTTAATTATCACATATTTGAGAATTCTTCAGATTGTTTTATTATTGATTTCTAATTTTATTTGTGTTTACTGAACATACTTTGGATTACTTCTCTTTGAAATGTATTGAGGCTTATTTTGGAGTCTGTCATATGAACTGTCATGGGAAACATTTCATGCTTTTGTTCTATGATCTGTTAGCTAGAACCCTATTAGGCTTAGTTGGTTTGTAGTGTTCCCCAAATAGCTATTTTCTTATTAATACTCTGCTTATGATTAAAACAGCACCATTGTGGAACATGTGGTACTATAATTAGACTATCGGTCTTTATACTATTACTGTACAAGCCAATGAACAGAAGTAAGAATTAAACCTTTTTGTGTACTTTGTACTCCTTCTTTTTTAATTGAACTGAGAAAGGGCATATTCTAAAAGGATCACCCTAGCTACTGACTTGGTGAAGATACTTGCTAACTAATGCTGATCACTTATGAGGTAGGTACTATTGCAAACATTTTAATCAGTATGCTAGGTGTTTGATTCCGTGCATGACAATGAATGCACTGTCAGGAACAATATACTACAGTTTGACACAGCTATGGGTTGTGTCTCCAGAAGTTCAAGTGGTAAAGGTTGTATCACAAGGGTAATTTTGTTGTAAGGTAAGAACCGTGGGAGGTCTGTAGGTATTGAGAGTGCCCTTGAAGGAGAGTATGGGAGCCCCATACATGTCTACCTGTCAGTCTCAGTTGCTGCATGTCCTGGATCATGGTGATAGTGGTCTTGTCCTACAGAATCCTTTTGTGATGTGCTACTTTCATTGGATGCCAAAATCATAGTGCTACCAGAATTGCAAGACAAAACAAATTCTTTCTCTTCCTAAATTAGTAGCCCTAGTTATTGTGTAAAGTAATATGATACCTATGAATGCAGGTGACATTTTGACTGCAGTGTATGGGGACATTGTGTCCTCAGGTATACTGTGTACAGTTCCTGCGATCACCTGCATGGCCTTGTACCTGAAATTTGAGTAAATATTTTTGTTGGAGGATGTAGCAGAATGAATGACCTTCCCTGACCCATAGAAGAAATCTTTGAAATTAGAAGTAATGTTATGCCCAGATTGGGACCCCAAAGACATCACCACAGACCTTAGGTACAGAATGCAAAAGTAAGGTTTATTTCTGTTTACAAGCCGCGGGCAGGGAAGCTTGATCCAAAGCACTCACTCGTAGTAACTGTGAGGCCAGGAGGAACTTGCTTTTTCTTTGTGTGGCTAGCTTTTTAAAGGCAAAATCCACCAGACCTTCAGGGGGGTTGGGGGAGTTTTGCACGGGTGCAACTCGGATTGGTTTATTTTTATCTCTGTTCTGTCTTAATTGGGTGAGGGTATGTAACTTTTGAATTTACTGGTTGGTGGTTACAATTTATTACTTTGGGGGCAGTCCAGCACAAGTCCCAGGCTTTGTCCTTGAGCCACCATGGAGGCTGGCTGGCCAAGCACGTACTGCACATAACTCTAAGTTGGTGAGGGGCCCCAGACAGTAAACATCTGGCTGAACTTTGAGCAGTCAGAGTGCGTGCAGAAAGGGAGCTACTGCAAGGACTATGTCTTTTGTTCATGGCCTTCCCAGAAACTGCTTGCTCAAGTCTCAGGAAACTGAAATTGAGGCCTGATCTCTGAGAGAAAACTGAGCAGCCTGTTATGGCATCTGCTTGGTCCTTTTAGTAAGAAAAGCAACAGAGTTGTGATCAGGGATATCTCAAAGCTATGGATAGTTTTATAGTTAGTACTCAGAGAGACAACCAATGGCTTTGGAAAGAAAACCATCAGTAGCCCTAGATTTATGTAAGATATAATGATTTAGAAACTTTTTTTTTGGTGAGAATTCATTAGGAAGTTGAAGGTTTCATTTTGTTCAAAAGCAAATTAATAGGTGTTTTTAAAAACATATCTTAATTAGAAGGCATTCTAATCTGTTCTCAGAATGCTGGTTATGATCATATAGATAGTCTTTATGGTATTCACGAATAGCTTCTACTAAGGTGGGTACTTAATGTTCTTAATACAAAGTAAGGTGTGTGTGTGTGTGTGTGTGTGTGTGTGTGTGTGATTGCAGAAAGTGTTCCTTTATTTTCTTGGTACATTTCCAATAAAGGTAGACTATTTTCTATGTGAACGTATTTTTGTTTTTAGTGCCTACTGTTTACTATATGTTTATGACAATTGCTATTGGTTTATAAATCTTGAGCAAAATATTGGAATGCTTAGTAAATGCTCAGCATTTTACATGAAGTTTCTTATTAGCTGCTTATTGTAACATGGCTCAAACATGGATCCTGTGTTAATTTTTTTTTTTTTTAATTTATTTTGCATCCCCACTGAACTTTTCCCTTCCTCCTCTCTTCATATACAACCCCCACTATGTCAGACAGGGTTCCGTCTGGCATGTGATATATGAGGGGAAAAAAAAATCTACTCACACTATAGTTTTATATCTGTTAACTTTTTTCCTCTAAGACAAAATTCTATCAATACAGCTATAACTACATCAGGCATTTAAGGCAGAAATAACAAGTTCTACATCTGTCTACTATATTTCTTTGGGATGAAATCCTGTCTCCATAGCTTCAGTTCCGTCCAGTTCCCTAGCTCATAGTCCTGCTAACGACTAAACTCCTATGCTTCCAGCCTTATCTTCGTCCTCTGTATCCTCTTTCTCCATCTCTGCTACTCTCTACTCCTGGCACTCAGAAAACTCCACCTGAGATCTGCTTACCCTCTATGGAAACTCTGTCTTCCTCTCTTCTCTCTTGCTGTGCCCCTGCCTTTTCTTTCCTTGGGCACATGGTTCTCTGACTCCTCAGGAATGTTAATTCTACCTCTCACCTTGATATGTAAAACCTTTTGTTCTCAGTCAGTTGCTCTGGATAGCTGCTAGGCCTGGGGTCAGGGATGGTCTAAGCTTCATTTGCACAAGAAGCAAAGCTATGAGACTCTAGCCAGCTTGTCTCCTAGGCTCAGCAGGGGAGTTAGTTACCTAGAAATTCAGCAGGTAGTTACCTAGTTAGTTACCTAGAAAATTTTTGGGCATGCAAGACAGTAGAAGACAGCTGAAATATTAAAGGTTGGATAGCACCAAATGTTCATAATAAATGGCTTGCCTCTTGACATACCTTGGCCGGTCAAAGTTCAGCTTTAATACACAGCTGAATCTCTATGATATATTTCTTGCAGTCTGCAAGACCCCACCTCTCCTCCTCTCCTCCTCTCCTCCTCAGTCTCTCTCATCCACTCTTCCTCCATTTCTATTCAGAAAAGGACAGGCTTCTCACGGATATCTACAAAACATGGTATATCAAGTTGTAGTAAGTGTTAGTTTTTCCGCTGCGTTGTGTTCTTACCCTGCAAGGAAATGCCACGAAACACGACAGAATCCGCTAACAAGAGTTTTATTAAAGGTAAAGGGACAGAGAGTGAACAGGCCTGCGGGAGAAGAAGGAGGAACCGGGAACATGGCGCCAGATTTTAAAGGCTGGGCGTGGACAGATCAGTGTCACTATTACACGCAAGCGTGTAGATCACATGGCCACGTTGTGCACCTACGTGGCTAATGGAACGTCACGGATCTTGGTCACATGAGATGCCCTGGCCCGGAAATGGCTATCCTGACCTGGAACTGGCTAGGCAGAAGTGTCTTCCAGGCATATGCAAACATGCCTGACCGTGGGGGCTTGTTGTAAACCTTTCAGTAAGACTAAGCACCTCCGCTTGTATTAAAGCTGGGAAAGGCAATTTAGTATGAGGAGTAGAGACCTAAAAGTCAGCAAAAGAGTCAGAGACAGCCCCTGCTCCCTCTATTAGGAGTCCCACAATAAGACCAAGCTACACATCTGTCATATATGTAGAGTGCTGAGGTCAGTTCCATGCAGGCTCCCTGGTTGTCAGTTCAGTCTCGGTGAACTCCTAGAAGCCCAGGTTGGTTGATTCTGTGGGTTTTTTTGTGATGACCTTGATCTCCTGGGCTCCTGCAATCCTTCTTTCCCCTTTTCTGCAGGATTCACCAAGCTCCATCTTATGTTTGGCTGTGGGTCTCTACATCTGTTTCCACCAATTGCTGCATGAAGCCTCTCTGATGACTACTGGGCTAGGCACTAATCTATGAGTATAGCAGAATATCATTAGGCATCATTACATTGACTTTTTTTTTCTCCAGTCTTATTTGGTTTTATCCTAGGTCTCTGGGCCATCCCCCTTCTGTGTCCTGGCACTCTAGGCAGTGTTAGGGTTGGACTCACTCTCCTGTCATGGGTCTCAGGCTGGAGTAGTCATTGGTTGACTGCTCCTACAATCTCTGTGTCACTCTTACCCCAGCACATCCATAGGCTGGACAGACTGTAGGTCAAAGTTTAGGTGGCTGGGTTAGTGTCCCAGACTTTTTTTTTTTTTTTTAATGTCCAGTTTCTTGAGGTTTTTATATTTTGGAGATCAGCCCTCTGTCAGTTGTGAGGATGGTGAAGATCTTTTTCCATTCTGTAGGCTGCTATTTTGTCCTGTTGATGGTATCCTTTGCCTTACAGAAGCTTTTCAGTTCCCTTTGGTCCCATTTCTTAACTGTCAATTCTAGTATCTGTGCTATTGGTGTTCTATTAAAAAGTTGTATCCTGTGCCAATGTATTCAAGGCTATTCCCACTTTCTCGTCTGTCAGGATTAGTGTATCATGATTTGTTTTGAGGTCTTTGATTCTCTTGGACTTGAGTTTTGTGCAGGGCAATAGATATGTATCTATTCGTATTCTTCTACATACTGACATACATTTAGACTAGTACGATTTGTTGAATATGCTTTTTTTTTTCTTCCATTGTAAAATTTTGGCTTCTTTGTCAAAAATCAGGTGTCCATAGGTGTGTGGATTAACAGCTGGGTCTTCGATTTGATTCCATTAATTTACCTGTTTGTTTTTATGCCAGTACCATGCCATTTTTATTAGTATATCTGTAGTAGAGATTGAAATCTGGGAATGTGATGCCTCTGGAAATTCTTTTATTGTACAAGATTGTTGTAGCTATTCTGGGTTTTTTGTTTTTCCATGTGAAGTTGAGTATCATTTTTTCAAGGTCTGTAAAAAATTGTGTTGGTATTTTAATGGGGATTGCATTGAATCTGTAGATTGCTTTTGATAAGCTAGCACATTTTTACTATGTTAATCCTTTCAATTCATGAGTATGGGAAATCATTCCATCTTCTGATATCTTCTCTAATTTCTGTCTTCAAAGATTTGAAGTTCTTGTCATACAGGTCCTTCATGTGCTTTGTTAGAGTTATGCCAAGATATTGTATATTATTTGTAGCTATTGTGAAGGATGTTGTTTCCCTGATCTCTTGCTTAGCTCTTTTATTGTTTGTATATAGGAGGACTTCTGATGTATTTGAGTTAATCTTATATTCAGCCACTTCACTAAAGGTGTTTATCAGCTGTAGGAGTTCTCTGGTAGAATTTTGGGGGGATGCTTATGTATACTGTCATATCATCTGGGAATAATGATACTTTGACTTCTTCCTTTCCAATTTGTATCCCCTTGATCTCCTTTAGTTGCCTTATTGCTCTAGCTAGAACTTGAGTACTATCTTCAACAGATATACAAAGAGTGGACAGTTTTATCTTGTTCCTGATTTTAGTAGAGTTGCTTTGAGTTTCTCTTCATTTAATTTGATGTTGGCTATTGGCTTGCTGTATATTGCTTTTATTTTGTTTAGGTATGTCCCTTATATCCCTGATCTCTCCAATACTTTTAATCATGAAGAAGTGGTGTTTGATTTTTTCAAAGGCTTTTTCAGCATCCAATGAGATGATCATTTTTTTTTGTTTGTTAGTTTCAGTTTAATTATTTGGTGGATTACATTGACAGATTTTCATGTGTTGAACCATCCCTGAATCTCTGGGATGAAGCCCACTTGATTGCGGTGGATGATCTTTTTGATGTGTTCTTGGATTCGGTTTGCGAGTACTCTAGTGAGTATTTTTATATCTGTGTTCATGAGGGAAATTGGTCTATGTACTGTTTTTTGTTGAGTCTTTGTGTGGTTTGGATATCAGGGTAACTGTAGTCTCATAAAATGAATTTAGCAATGTTCCTTCTATTTTAGTTTTGTAGAATAATTTGAAGAGTATTGGTATTAGCTCTTCTTTGATGGTCTGGTCTAATGCCTGTCCTGAAAACATCCGGTTCTGGTCTTTTTTTAGTTGGGAGACTTTTAATGACTGCTTTTATTTCTTTGGGGGAATATAGCTCCATTTAAATTGATTATCTTGATTTAACTATTTAAGTGATATTTATCAAGAAATTTGTCCATTTCTTTTTAATTTTCCAATTTTGAGTACAGGTTTTTGAAGTATGACCTAAGGATTTTTTGTATTTCCTAGGTGTCTTTTATGTCCACCTTTTTGTATCTGATTTTGTTAATTTGGATATTCTCTCTCTGCCTTTCGGTTAGTTTGGATAAGGATTTGTCTAGCTTATTGTTTTTTTCTCAAAGAACCAACTCTTTGTTTCATTGATTTTTTTTTTTTTGGTATTGTTCCCTTTGTTTCTATTTCATTGATTTCAGCCCTGAGTTTGATTATTTACTGCTGTCTACTAACTACTCTTGGGTATTTCTACTTCTTTTTGTTCTTGATCTTTCAGGTGTGTTGTTAAGTTACTGGTATGAGAATTCTCTAATTTTTTAATGCAGGCACTTAGTGCTGTGAACTTTCCTCTTAGCACTGCTTTCATGGTGTCCTATAAAGTTGGGTGAGTTTTGTATTCATTTTCATTTAATTCTAGGAAGTCTTTAATATCTTTCCTTAATTCTTCCTTGACCTAGTGGTAATTCAGTAGAGAGTTGTTCAGTTTCCATGAGTTTGTAGTCTTTCTGTTGTTTCTGTTTTTGAAATCCAACTTCAATCCATGGTGGTCTAATTGGATACAGGGGGCTATTTCAGTTTTCTTTTATCATTTGAGACTTGTTTTGTTACCTAGTATATGGTCAGTTTTGGAGAAGGTTCCATGAGGTGCTGAGGAGAAGGTATATTCCTTGTGTTTAGGTGAAATGTTAGGTAGATAGATACCTGTTAGGGCCATTTGAGCCATAACGTATGTTAGTTTCATTATTTCTCTGTTTAGTTTCTGTTTGGATGACTTGTCCATTGGTGAGAGTGGGTTAATGAAGTCTACCACTATTCATGTGTGGTGTTCAAGCATTAGTAATTTAAGCTTTAGGAATGTTTCTTTTACAAACGTAGGTGCCATTGCATTTGGGGAATAGATGTTCAGAATTGAGACATCATTCTGGTGATTTTTTCTTTAATGATTATGAAGTGTCCTCTATCTCTTTTGATTAATTTTGGTTTGAGATCTATTTTGTTAGATATTAGTAGAGCTTCACTTGCTTGCTTGCTAGTTCCATTTGTTTGGAAAATCTTAGCCTGGCGGTGGTGGCACACACCTTTAATCCCAGCACTTGGGAAGCAGAGCTAGGTGGATCTCTGTGAGTTCAAGGCCAGCCTGGTCTACAGAGCGAGATCCAGGGCAGGCACCAAAATTACACAGAGAAACCCTGCCTCGAAAAAAAAAAAAACAAAAAAACAAAAAAACCCAGAAACTTTTCCTTCCCTTTACTCTGAGGTAGTGTCTTTGTTTGATGTTTATGTGTATGTTTGCAGTAGAAGGATGGACCCTGTTTTTGTATCCGTTCTGTTAGTCTGTGTCTTTTTATTGGGGAATGGAGTCCATTGATATTGAGAGATTATTTTTTCCTGTTGTGTTGTCGATGGTGGTGGTGGTAATGTGTGTGTGTGTGTTTGTATGTGTATGTGTGTGTGTGTGTTTCCCTTTTTTGAATTTTGCTGGTGTGAGATTATCTATTGCCTGTGTTTATATGGGTGTAGTTAACTTCCTTGTGTTGGAGTTTTCCTTCCAGTACCTTTCTGTAGGGCAGGATTTGTAGATAGATATTGTTTAAATTTGACTTTGTCATGAAATATCTTGTTTTCTCCATCTATAGTAATTGGAAGTTTTGCTGGGTATAGTAAGTAGTCTGAGATGGCATCTATCTTCTCTTAGAGTTTGCAAGGTATCCTCTAGGCTCTTCTGGCTTTTAGAGTCTCTGTTGAGAAAGTCTACCTTTATATGTTACATGGCCTTTTTCCTTTGCATCTTTTAATATTCTTCCTTTCTTCTGTATGTTTAGTGTTTTGATCATTATGTGACAAGGGGACTTTCTTTTCTTATTCAATCTGTTTGATTTTCTGTAAACTTCTTGTACGTTTATAGGCATCTCCTTCTTTAGTTTGGGAAAATTTTCTTCTGCGATTTTGTTAAATATATTTTCTGGGTAATTGAGCTAGGATTATTCTCCTTCTTTTATTCCTATTATTCTTAGATTTAATGTTTTAATAGAGTCCCAGATTTCCTGAATGTTTTGTGTTAGGAGGTTTTTTGATCTAACATTTTTTTTTTTTTTTTACAGATGAATTTATTTATTCTATCATATTGTCAGTGTTTGAGATTCTCTCTTCCATCTCTTGAATTCTGTTGGTGATGCCTACTTTTATTTTCCATTTCCTGAATTGACTCAGTTTTTGTTTTCTTTATTGCTATTTCAGTTTTCATGTCTTAGTGTCCTTCACGCGTTTGTTTTTTCTTGGCTTTCTTGGCATTCTTTAAGGGTCTGTTGATTTCCTCCATTTTTTTATTGTCTTTTCCTCAATTCCTTTAAGGGAATATTTAATCTCTTCTTTAAGGACCTTGATCATCATCATAAAGTTGGTTTCAGTATCATTTTCTTGTGCTTCCACTGTGTTGGAATATTCAGGGCTAGTTGTAGTGGGATAGCTGGGCTCTGGTGGTGACATACTGCCCTGGCCATTGTTGTTTGTGTTCTTGCACTTATGTATAGGAATCTGGATTTGGAGTGATTATAGGTATAGGTGCCAATTTCTGGATGTTTCTTTGTTGGATGGATGTTTTCTTCTTTAGTTTTTGTTTGCTCCCTGTGGTTGAATAGGGGGTTTCTGCCCATATTGGTGGCTGGACTTCTGATGGCCTGGATAGTCTCTGGTCCAGATGGGGGCTGCTGCCTAAGTTTGGGGCTGATATTCTGGTTATGTTGTGTGTGACCTCTGATCTGGCCCAGGGTTCTCTGGGGTTCAGATGCTGGCCTTGCTTCTGGTGGGTAGGAGGCTTCTGCCTGGTTTCATAGAGTTGGCCTAGTCTTTAGGGTTCAGCGTCGTGGTCTGGCCTTTGGGGATCAGGATCTGGCCTTCTACCCAAGGTGTGGGCTGGGATGTGGTGACAAGGAGAGGAGAAGCACTTGGGGTTATGCTGGGAGGAGCAAGTGGGGGTTCATTAGGGTGGTGGCCTACCTGGTTTTCAGGGAGCTGGCCTCTGATGGGAAGGAAGGTTTCTG
Source organism: Peromyscus eremicus (assembly GCF_949786415.1). Classification (NCBI taxonomy): domain Eukaryota; kingdom Metazoa; phylum Chordata; class Mammalia; order Rodentia; family Cricetidae; genus Peromyscus; species Peromyscus eremicus. The sequence continues at coordinate 1,381,591 of NC_081424.1, read as the reverse complement.
CCACAGGTGTAGACTGGTCTATGGTAATGAGGAGAGGAGGTGGGTATTGGAGTTATTTCTGGCCAGCTTGAGCAGGTTTGGAGGCAGTATTACCTGGGGTTCAGGATGCTGTTCTGTCCTGTGGTGAAAGAGGAAGCTTCATCCAGAGATGTGGACCAGGAAGTGATGAAGAGGAGATGAGGGGCAGTTGGCGTTATGCTGGGCAGGCAACAGCAGGCTTGGGGGTGATCTTACCTGGTGTTCAGGATGCTGGCCTGGGATCAGGTGACAGGATCCTGTGTTAATTTTTATTTTATTTATTTGTTTATTCATTTATTTCAGCCCGATTGCTTGCTGTTTTCTCTCCTTCCTCTTCTCCTTCCACCCCCGTTAATTTTTTCCTGATTGTTTGTTTGTCTTTAGCTTTTCTCATGTCAGTATTTCTTTCAGTTACTTAGACTTATTATGGGGATTTAGTTGTATTTCTTATTCTTGTCATATGTTAACCATTTTTGAGATGTCTAGATAGCCCTTAAGGTTTTAAAAATCTTAGCATTTGAAGGAGGTTTAACTTCAGTATGTCTTCATCAACAACAAAAACCCTCATCTTTTTTCTGATGAGGGGACCTGGCTATGTAATCTAGGCTGACCTGAAACCTGTGCTCACCCCTTAGTTCTGTGATTTAGACATAGTCCTCTAGACCCTACTAGTTGAACAGTGTATCTCTGTTCTTTGCATATCACAATAGTTTTCTGTCAAATATTCTACTCATATTTAGATTCATATAGTTATCATTTCAAACTTTGCTTTTCTCTTATCTGTATAACCTTGGATAATTTATATAAATTTCGTAAGTTTAGGTTTTGTAAAATCTAATAATATTATTACTTGAATTTGAAATGTTTGTTAGGCCAGATCTTCTTATAGGATTGCTGCTAATAGTTTTGATATATAATGTTTGTATACTGTAGATACCTTTAGAGTTGGTAAGACAGGATCATTCTTCATAATTCATCTTATTTTCCTTTTGCTTATATAACTATTAAACAACAAAATATTTTTTAGTTAATAAATCATATATACTCAATATGAGTTTTGTCTTATGATTTTGTGTATGGATTCTATAACAACAAAATTTTTTCGTTAATTTGACTTTCTCACATGGGAGTGCACAGTGTAACATTTTTGAAAAAGAAGTAGTATATGTATGTCATTTCAGCTCATACTTGAGGAAGCCTGAATCCTTTCTAGAAGAGGCATACTATATAGTGAACTAGTTGAAGGCTCTGAATTCTAACCTTTCTTCTTCTTCCATGACTGAAACCAACTTAATCTTTGACAGCTCCTGCATAGGAAAGTAATATATGAATGAGAACTTTTCTGAACTGTGTTTTAGATTTCAGATTTATTCTGTAAATATCTGTAAGCTTTCATAGCTAATCATGATTGATTAAAATGTTCTAATCTTTTTTTAACTTTATGAGATGACAGCTGTCATAGTAAGCTTTTAGGTAGCTAGTAACTTACAGTCTTTGTAAAAGCCAGAAAAATGTTGAAAAGTAAATTAAATTTTAGAATTTCTTTTGTTTATACTAGAGAAAACTAAGAATAACAGTTTATTCTGGGATGAAGTTATGTATTCCAATTATAATTGTTTTTAAAAAAGAATAATGATCTTTATTATATTATATTATCATAAGTAGTATTTATAAAAGTACTGGATGTTCTTTATCATAGTAGATAAAGAATTTTCTTCTACAAATTACTTTTTAAAATATTGTGTACTGCATATGACTAGCTTGACCTCATTATTTTTTTGCAAGGGATTTTAATATATAAAAGTTCATTTTGTTATTTTCTTTTAAAGCTTTTTGAATTGCTGGGACCTGAAGGACTTGATCTCATTGAGAAGCTCCTCCAGAACAGAATTACAATTGTAGATCGATTTCTTAATTCCTCAACTGATTATAAGTTCCAGGCTCTTCAAGGTAAAAGTCTTGTAGTAATTGTAATTCATAAGAAAAACCCATGTACATAGGGGCAGTATTTACTGGACTTAGTGAGTTATCTGAAAAACATGAAGTTTGGAGGTGGGTTGTGTTTGGAAGGCTATGGGGGAAGTTGGAGGAGAGAAATGGGGCCCTGACAAGATCATATTTCTTTATAGCTCTATGAAATTCAAGAATAAATAAACTTTTTAAAAGGAGATTTGTTGGTTAACAAACCTTTTAAATATAATTGTGCTTTCTTTGTCCTTTGGTTTGTAGTATTACTGATGCCATTCTTTTATATAAAATTGAGACATGGCAGATCGTGGAACATACATAAGAGACACAAATAGGGTATATTAGTGTTTGGGCATAGCATCTTTTTTTGGTGACATGTTAAACAATATGGAAGATTTTCAAAAGTGTGGATATGTGTATTATTTACTGTGTGCCCGGGAGTGTTACAGTTTGCCTCTGACTTGATTTTGAAAATTTTCAAACCTGAAAGATAAATTATAATACAGCAAATACTTGGCATGCACTTAGGTAGTTTCACTACTCATTAAAATATTATTCCATTGTTTGTTTTATACACACACACACATGCACACATGCACGCACATGGAGAGAGGGAAGGAGGGATGGAAGGAGGGGAAGAGAAAGAGAAAGAGGGGGAAGAGATAACAAGAATACCATTTAAGCCTTTTATTTAACACCTCATGATAATGCCCTGTAAACTCTTACGTGTACAGTTAAGAACAATGACGGTCACCTTCACAACTGCTATGTTACTATCACACTTAGAAAATAGGACACCTGGAATACCAGTATTGTATGTATTTAAACCAACCCCAGATTAGAGACAGTTGGAGAAGAAACAAAATAATAAAATAAAAGCTACCTGAGATATCTTACCACAGGGCTGTCAGACTCAGGTTTCGGATAGCAAAATGAAGATGAAATTTTTTGAGACTTTTAGTCAATTTTACCTTGCTAGCTTTATTAATTGGATTTTTTTTAAATCATAAGAGCATATGGAATTACATACTTTTAATATTTATCTATATTGACTTTTCTGTGCTTGCTTTCTATTTAGGTCATTTTTTTTTTTTTTTTTTTTTCTGGTGATGGCACTAAAAGGGCCTGATGAAAACAGCCTTGGTTTAAATCCAAATTACTTAGGAATTTTCTCTAATCCTCATAAATGTTCTTAGAAGGCTGGGATTGCATTATGATTGTTAGAAACTTGGTCTCCTCTGGCATTCATATACTCCTCTCTTTCTTGCAGTAAATACATAATCATGCATCTTAGATATCACCCATTCACCGTTAGCAATAAGAGTATTTAGGCAGATTTCTGTTACATTGGATTTTTGGTGTTTGCTTAAGCAGTATTTTGTAGTAGCAGCAACAAAAACTGTTTGCTGAAGTCCTTTTCTGCAACTCTGACTGAGTTCCCAATGGTACAGGATTTAAGCTATGAAACCTCAGTCCATCAGCAGGTTACTATAATGGTCTAAGTAGGGGTTGGAAAAACTGATTCTGGGCTTGGTTAGATTTAAATTCTATGCTTAGATTTGAATTTACCCACTGTGGTAGTTTGATTGTAATTGGCCCCCCTAAGCTCATAGGGAGTGGCACTATTAGATGTGGCTTTGTTGGAGTTGGTATGGCCTTGTTGGAGGAAATCTGTCACTGTGGGGCAGATTTTGAGATTAGAAGGTTCAGGATACTTACCACCCAGTGAGTCATTTGACTTCCTCTTGCCTCTGAGTCAAGATGTAGGACTCTCAGTTCCAGCACCACGTCTACCTGCAGGCTCTCAAGCTCCCAGTCCTGATGTTAATGGACTGAACCTCTGAAACTGTAAGTGAGCCACCCCAATTAAATGTTTTTATTTATAAGAGTTGCAGTGGTCATGGTGTCTCTTCACAGCAGTGAAAACCCAACTAAGACACCCACAAAACAGTAAAAATCAAGGCCAAAGACATTTATGTGAAGTAAAACTGTGAACTTTCACTTTTATATTGATTTAACTTCCTAGATTGGATCAATACATATTTAGGTGGCATTGAAAATGGGAAACTATTTAATTTAAATCTTTAAATTTAAACTATTACAAGGTTTACATCAAAATCAACATTTCACAAATACACTTTTAAGGCTTTATAAGGGGTAATATTTTGAGCAGTAAATGGTTTCTTGACACCCATAACCAAGTAATAGCTAATTTAGAGGTGGGATTTTTATTGCTATATGAGAAATACATTTAAACTTGTAGGTGTTTTATATAAAGCAGATCTCACAAGTTTTGAAAATTTGTTACCTTTAGTATTTCTTGTAGAGAATAAGTGGTTTGTATCCATAATAAAAGAAAACTACAGAATTTCCACCTCAATCTAACCCCATTTGAGAAAATTTATTTCTACTATATTAATAACTGGATGAAAATTTAGTTTTTGCACTAAACATAGTTCAGACTTTATGAAGCACTCCAAAAGTTTTTACAGTGGACTGTTTTTATAAAACTGCCACTGCTTCTAATGTAGAATTTTGTTCTAAAAGAAAGAGAATATATTTGCAAAAATTCTCCTGCAGTGCCTTACGGGAAGTTAAGGAAGCACATCTGTAATTATAAGACTGCAAAGGTGGTGTTCGGATTCTCCATGCTGGCCTTGAATGTAAGATCTGCATTGGTAAATTGTAGACAGCTCCTCGGTGTACTGTGCAGCCTGAGTTCACCCAGAGTGGCTCTAACCATTTTGACATGTAATGAATAAATTTCCACAAAAAATAAACCAAGGAGCCAGTGTATTTTATCCTTAACTTTGTAAGTCGTGTTTCATTTATGCCTTTTCAGTTCTTTCAAAAGGCTGCTAATGCTTCAATTTTGGAAACATTGATTTGAGTGGAGAGAAGTAATTTAACCAACTACCATTATGTTTGGAACTAAGGAATATACTTTGCAATAAATTTTTTAAATGCAAAAAAAGATAGTTAGAAACTTAGACATTTGAAATTCAGCAATCTGGTCTTTTTATGGGGTTCCGAGCTCTTCAAATACTTGGGGCAGCTAGTTCCTCATTGCCCTGCTCCACAGGAATTCCACCCATACCACTGGAAGACACATTGGAGGAAACCAGCAGGTTTTAAGAACAGTTAAACTCTGTTTGTTTGTAAATAGTTTGTTTCTACCATAAGTAATGGATTAAGTTCATAGCTCAATCCTGAAATTTATAAGTTCTGAAAAGTTTGTGTTATCTTGGTTAGTCTTTTAAATGTAGCTACCAACACTTTTTGGGATTACAGTTTTTAAAAGCTGTAATGTGTCAAAGATGAGTTAGTAATCCCATTTATGCTCATGTTTTATTCTCATTTTACATATTTTGTTCTATAATGATAGCACAGAAGCAATATACTTTTTAATCAACACTAAATATTATTTTTTCCAGTGCTAGAAATTGAACTTAGGGCCTCCCACATGCTTGGCAAGAAGTTTACTGAGGAGCTTTATTCCTAGCCTCCAAACTAAATTTAAATTGTTCAAAAGTATATTTGAGATATCTCTGACCCGAAATGTTTTCTACTCTTCTCAAATGGCCTTTACTTTATTCTATATTGGATTGCTGTTAGTGTTGCTTCTATTTATGACTAACTATACTCTTAAAAGTTTTGTTTATTTGAACAAAAAGCTTTAACGTGCTTATTCTTTTTTATTAACATTTTTTATTGATTCTTCATGCACCCCAGTCTCACAAATTTCCCAGTCCTTCCATGTCCATGCTCCACCCTTGTATCCTGTGTCCCCACCAAAGAAAATTATAAAAGGAAGGAAAGAAAGGAAAAACAAAACAAAACACTACATTCCTCTGTCTTTTCTGCCTCTCCATTACATACTCATTTGTTGTAGTGGCCTTAGGAGCTGCAGTGTATTATACAGTACACCCCTTTGCTCAAACAGCTTTTCTTGCAAATGTTCATTGCAGTGAGTTGTTGGTCTGGTTCAAAGCCTCTGGCTTCTGGTACACCATCAATACTGGACCCTCACCAAAACTTCTCTCAGATATCTTGGCTGTCACTCCACAGGACCAGTCCCTTTAGGTGCTCCAGCAGCTCATAGATGAGGTAGATGTTTAGGTGGGCCAACTCAAAGTCCTGGATGTGGGTCTGGGTGGTAGTTGAGTTGGTTAGTCTGTGCCTCCACAGGGACCACTCCCTTCAGGCAAGATTCAGGGTCAGCTCTCCTGCATAGATGGTGAGGGGTGGGGCCAGCTCTTCCGAGTGCAGGGTCAGTTACTAGATTGTGGCAGCCACAAGGGGGAGGGCAGTTTTTCAAGGGCAATGGAAGGTCTTGGGGATAACTCTACTAGGTCCATGCCACTGGGGCCAGTTTTCCCAGGAGGTGGGAAGCTGAGGGGGTGCTGCTTTTGCAGCTGGTAAGGAGAAGGACCTGCTCTCCAGTGGCCTGGCCATTGGGAAACTTTTATATTCTTAAAGTTTTTTTTTGTTTGTTTTTTGTAGACTCTTGTTTCATATTGCATGAGAGAGTATTTTTCTTAAAATTTTTTAATTAATTGGGACCAGCAAATGTTTTAGCAGTAGATGTGTTTGCTATCAAACTTGACAACCTGAGTTGATTATCTGGATCATGTGGTCAAAGGAGAGAACTGACTTCTATAAGTTGTCTTCTGGCAATCATGTATACATTGCGCTCCCGCGCGCGCACACACTCACACCCTATACACAAATAAATAAATGTAGTTTTAAAAAGTTCTTGGAGGTTATGGAAATACTTTGAAGACAAGATCTTTCATTCTTTTTTTTTTTTTTTTTTTTTTTTTTTTGGTTTTTCGAGACAGGGTTTCTCTGTGTAGCTGGCCTCAAACTCACAGAGATCCGCCTGGCTCTGCCTCCCGAGTGCTGGGATTAAAGGCGTGCGCCATCACCGCCCGGCAAGGTCTTTTATTCTAATAATTTCACTACTGTTAACATTCATTTCTGTATTTAAATATGCTTTACATTTATATACTCCAAGGATTCTGAGTACCAAATCATACTTTTTCATTATTAAACTATCTTACTGAGAAGGTTACTAACCATATCCACCTATTTTTTTGTTTGTTTGTTTTTGTTTGATTTTATTTTTTGTTTTCTGAAATCACCATAAAGATAGAATGGCTTATTTTCATTTAGTATTGTAACTTCAGAAGTGAATTTGAATTTTTTTGGTTTTGCTACTGTTTTTTTTTTTTTTTTTGGTTTTTCGAGACAGGGTTTCTCTGTGTAGCTTTGCGCCTTAATCAAGATAAACATGTACCCTAATCTATCTTCAATCTAACCAGGAAATGTAAGGTGGCTGAGAAGTGACAGGCCTCTACCATGAGGACAGCTGCGAATTTAATTATTTCTTTAAGGCTTGATTTTTGTTATTTTTATTTTCTTAATGAGAGAGAAAGAGTATGAAGTTGGTTATAAGGGGGTATGTGGGAGAAGATGGGGGAGGGCAAAGAATATAATGAATATATTATGTGAAAATTTTTAAAAATTAAAAAAGATATATCTAAAATGTAGATTAAGTTAGTATATGTTGTTTTGTGACTCTTTGCTGCTGGAAAGACCAGCCTACAGCAGCTTGGTTATTGAAGGGGAGCCAGAGTCAGTGGACTAACCACTCAATTGACTTACTATCTGAGGGAGTAAAACTTAATTCTGTGGGGATGGAAAAAAAAGGGAAAGACAGACAGACAGACACACACACATACACATGCACACATTTCCGACATGTCAGGATCCCACCTAGGGTGCTAATGAATAGCAAGCCTTCAGCAGATCAGCGAAACTGAAAAGGAGATACAGAGTAGGCGAACTACTGGACAGGCAGACACATGAGGACTTTTCTAAGGGCCAAAGCTTAGTTCATTTTATTATTCTTTCCATTGCTTGTTCTCCTCTGTTCTTCTTCTGTTCTGTTCTTCTACCCTGATGTTTCCCTTCTTTCTCTTTCCTGATGACTTTCTTCTCACTATATTTTTTTCCCTTATAGTTTATATAAGTGTAAGCAAGCAAGGTATTTTTCTCAGCCAATTCTTTTACTGGCAGACTACATTTTGCTGTTACAAAGAAAGGATCTATCATTTTGTTACTCATCTCTAAAGGTACTCTTATAAAAAATTCAAAAATCTAAACATTTATATGTGAAAAGCAGTCATTTCCACTTTTAAGTCCTCAGCATGCATACCGACTCATCAACAGTTTTTTATTAAATCATATCAGGGAACTGAGGGCAGAAATGGGTAAAAGGAATTAATCATCACCTTTGATCACCAGCTCATCCAGGCAAGAAAGGTATGTCAGCCAGCTGTAGCCAGGCTGCCATTGTTTTTGTTCCCTGATCTCAGTGAGTCCCTCACTCAACTATTAAAAGTGTGTCTTTCTAAACTTCAAATTGTTTCTCAAGATTTTTTACCTCAAAGCCATTAACAAAAACATCTTAACCTAACCTTAAGTCATTATTTAAAACTCTGTTTCAGTGATGATGCACACCAAAACTCATGAACACATGTCCCAGCATTAAGATTAAAAGAACTTGAGCTAGTCTAGCCTCTGAGACTCAATTGTTTTCCTTAATCATTAACCTAAATCATAGTCTGTATGGCTCTTCAAGAGAAAGTGTCCCAGCTGTGTGACACTTTCTTGTTCTTATTTTTTTATCTTCTACAGCCCCTACTCTACCACGGGCAAGGGCAACACTTTATCCTGTCTTTACTTGTATTATCCCACTAAACTAACCTCTGTCATAATCTCTTGCTATATTTGTTAGAAACCCTTAATCATCAAAATTCTATTTGAACTAATACTATTATTGTATAAAATTATAACTTCACTTAAACAGTATAGCTTAAGAAATCATTTTTATAATAATTTGTAGGTAAAAATGCCCATTATAACAGGGATATTTCCATGAGATAATCACTACATTAAAGGCAATGGGGATCCTACCACAGCCATTCACATCATGTTAGATTTAGATACCAGAGAAAAATGGCAGAAGCAAACATGTAAAGGCACAGCAGTAGCAAGAGGCATTCTGGAGCCAAAGCCCTTGGGTCCTTGGGTATCTGCAGTTCACACATCAGTGCCTTGCATTCATTTGCTCTCTGCTGTTCCTCTCACGTGACCACGGCAATTCTTTGAAGATTATACAAGATTCTTTTCTAGCATAATATGATTGTATTAAAACATAAACTTCTGCCGGGCGGTGGTGGTGCACGCCTTTAATCCCAGCACTCGAGAGGCAGAGCCAGGCGGATCTCTGTGAGTTCAAGGCCAGCCTGGGCTACCAAATGAGTTCCAGGAAAGGCACAAAGCTACACAGAGAAACCCTGTCTCAAAAAACCAAAAAAAAACCAAACAAAACAAAACAAAACATAAACTTCTATTTTATTCTTGAGCAACATTGTATGTGATAGTTGTTATTATGATTATTTATTTTGTTTCTACTTGTCAGTCTTCACAGATAGCACAACCCAAAAAATAATGCATTTAAACATTTAAAACTTACTTAAAGAAATCATTATTATCATTTATTGTGTTCAGTTTTACAGATTTGTAGTAAATGTTGATTGATAATTTATAAATTTTCAATGAGTTACATATATTTTCTTACAATTTTAGTTTTTTTCTTTGGATGACAAGTATATATATAACAGTATTTTGTTACTATCAAGTTCACATAAAATATTAATTACACTAGTACATAACATTTATTACATTATCTAAAGTATAGTTTCACACTTTAAAGTGTTTTAGTAGTCATCTTTGGTAAGAGGAGGGCATTTTTCACATTCTTGAAACATCCTTCTTCATCTCTATCTTGCTGATTGTTTATTTTTAGACAACTTCACTTTTCTTCTGGTTCTCAGTATGTGTGAGAGCTTTCAGAATCTGAATTTTTTTGTCATTGAAAGCTAATTATAAACTGTTATATTACATAGAAAGTAAGATATATAAGACAAATAAAATATTTTTGGTTAGAGCCATAAAATTTCAGCTTATATAGATCAAATTCTTAATTAATACTTTTGAAACATACTTTCCTTTTTAATGTTAATAAAGCCACATTATAGGATTTTATTTCATGTGATTGAGAATTAAATGGCTTACTGTTAAGTCGTATAAGGATGCAGTATCTGTGAAGTTTCAAGATTTGACTAAGAATGAATTTGAACTGCATCTTACTTTCTTGGTGCTTTGTTTATACCTTCCCTGTTCTGTTTTGAATTTTGCCATTTGATAAAATAACCTGTGCCTGTACTCTGTTCAGAGTATAGACCAAGTCTCATTCAATATTATCTTCCTAGCCTCGTTGTGCTGAGTCCTCAATATTGTAAATGCCTATTGACTTTGACTTCTTTTAGTGGTAGTTCTGTTAGCTCCTTTAGGACTGTAAGATACTTGGAAAGAGTTTAATTAAACACGAAAGGCAATCCTGTTGGAAAAACATCCTATATATTGAGGTGACTAATACAAACCTCACTCATACATTATGAACAAACTTTATGAGTTTTGGTTGATCTATTTCTCCTGCATTTCTGTAAAAAGATGGACAATATTGTTGTTTTGACCATTGTCTATGGATAGATCCTGAGTATGAAAAGTAGTAAATATATAATAACCTAGTATAGCAAGGCTAAGTACTTAGAGGAAAGTTGTATTTAATATATAACAGATTGCTATTTTATCACACAAATGGTAAGTGAAACTAAAATTGATAATTATATATTTGAAATCATGAACAAATTATTATAAAATTATGAAATTTAATTTTTGCAGTTCTGATGTTATATCAAATTTATATGATCCCAGTTTCATTACAGTATTAAATTATTAAGAAGAATCTTTTGCTGATTTTTCTTAAGTTACTATGCAATACTGTGTAGATATCATGTTTTTAAGACTACTCTTAAAATATGTAATTGAGCCGGGTGGTGGTGGCGCACTCCTTTAATCCCAGCACTCGGGAGGCAGAGCCAGGTGGATCTCTGTGAGTTCGAGGCCAGCCTGGGCTACCAAGTGAGATCCAGGAAAAGGCGCAAAGCTACACAGAGAAACCCTGTCTCGAAAAACCAAAAGAAAAAAAAAATGTAATTGAGTAAACCAGCTATAAAAAGTGAATTCTTAGAGAATTGGATTCTGTTATGTTTTTGTAGTGGCCAAATGGTTTTCATAAAGGTCAAGTCATGTCTGAGATTTATAATTCATTGTATTTTTTAATTATTTCACAGATAGTTGTAAAAAATTTTTAGGAGAGAATAATAAGCCTAATTATGGATGTCAAGTTACTATTCAATCTGAACAAGAAAAACAGTTAATGAAACAATTTCGCCGTGAAGAAAAGAGAATTGCCAGACGAGAAAAAAAGGCTGGAGAAGACGGGGAAGTTCCTGGGGAAGGACTTCTGTCCTTTGATCCTAAGGAACTCCGGATACACAGGTAGTAAAAGTCAGATGCTGAAAACACTCAAGGGTGCGATTTTTACCTGTGATATGTTCTTTAGGTTTTTTATTAACTTAGTGATTCTCTTATAACCTTGTGTTCTATGATGAAATATAGCAGTCACTCTTTAATTAGAATAAGTCTTAGTTATTTTCACAAAAGTAAGACATTTTCTTTACAGGGGTGGGCTAGTCTAAGTATGCTTTTCAGTTAAGTTACATGAAGGCTACGTGGATATAGTTTTACATGTTTCCTTTTTCAATTTAATGATGCTTTATTTCTTTGTTACTTAAAAGTTGGAAAATGAAAATGATTGATATATTCATTTAAATCAACAGTTCTCAACTTGTGGGTCCCAACCGATTTGCAAACCTCTATCTCCAAAATTATTTAAATTACTATTCATAACAGTAGCAAAATTACAGTTATAAAATAGCAAGCCATCCTTACTAACAATTGTGTAAACTTAGCAATTGGATACTTAAAACCTATTTACTTCTCCTGAAATTCTGGGTTTTTAATGGGAGTACCTGAAATAGCAATCATAATGGCCTTGTTTTAGTATGTGACTTCATTTTAAAAAGAATAATGTCAAATATGGCCTTTTTTATTTATTTATAGAGAACAGGCACTTCTAAATGCTAGAAGTGCTCCAATTCTGGGCAGGCATAGAGACACGGAGGTTGAAAAAATCCGTTATCCCCATGTTTATGATTCCCAGGCTGAGGCCCGAGAAACATCAGCATTTATTGCTGGTGCCAAGGTATGTCACTGTGATGTAACCACTTTTGGAAACAGGTATTTTCTGAGGAAATGCCTGCATAGATTTTTCCTCATGTCCTTGAATGTATTACCTGTGGATACAATACGTTAAATTATATGTTAAAGTAGTAGTAAAAATGGGATATTGCATTGTATCTTAAGTTCCTTAAATATATTCTGTATTCAGAACATATTTAAATTTTTTGATTGTTTCAGTTTTATTCATGAGTATCCATTGTATCAATCACTGACTAAACTTACACTGTATTACATACTTTCTGGTTATGAGAGTACAATTGTCCTCAAGAATACTGTCTAGCTGGTGTGTACTTTAAGTTCATCAACATACTGTGCTCTGTGTATCCTGTGAGATACCTAACTCCTGTGTAGGAGGCCAGCTCCCACCTTTACCAGGGTTTCTATGAGGAGGAGAGAGATAGGAAGAGAGACCTAGTTGATTAGAGGAAAGATAGAAACACAGGATAGCTTTGAGAGGACCTGGGTCAATACCCAGCTGCCCAGAAGTTTATTCAAAAGGGCTTTTTATAACAGTGCCAAGGGGTGGGGCAAAAGCCCTCCCCCTTGCTAAATCAAAGCACAGGGCACAGCCAAGTGTAGACCCTTCCAAACACCTGGTAACCATGCCTGTGGTCAAATCATCCCCTTATGCAGCCCTGCTGGGTAAAGCAAGCTCAGATTCTCAGACCCTGAGTAATTTGGGCCTTCACACTCCTGAATGCTTTGTGGGTGTGGTTCATGTTTATTTTTCTTTTATTTAGATTTCCTTTATATTAGCTGGATTTATTTGCCAGTACTATGTCATAAAACCAGTAACATTTTCTCATTGTCTCTAATTTAATTAAAATCTTACCCGAGCAGTTGTTTTTTATCTTTTATTATTGGAATTTTATTTTTGATGCTTATAGATGATTTTACCAGAAGGAATTCAAAGAGAGAATACCAAGTTATATGAAGAAGTACGGATCCCTTATAGTGAACCAATGCCAGTTGGCTTTGAGGAAAAGCCAGTTTATATCCAAGATTTGGATGAGGTAAGATGAGCTTTTGCGTATAGAAGTTGCAATTGGCCAGTCTAGTGATATGAATAACTGGTTGCTTAAGAAGTAGGCTGTTGGAGTGTAAATGGTGAAAACTGGTACATGCCTTTCTTCATACATGAAACACTTTCATATATGCCTTAGCTTTGCATTTGTTTATCTTGTGTTCGTTTTGGTCACTTCAGCTACCTTTTTTTAAAAATTTATTTAAGAAAATTTTTTACTCATTTTACATACCAACCACAGATCCCCCTCTCATCTCTCCTACCGCTCCCCACTAGCCTTACCCCCCTACCCAGACCCACTTCCCCCATCACCTCCACCGAAAAGATAAGGGCTCCCATGGGGAGTCAGCAAAGCCTGGTACATTCAGTTGAGGCAGGACCAAGCCCCTCCCCACTGCATCAAGGCTGAGCAAGGCATCTCACCATAGGGGATGGGCCCCAAAAAGCGAGGTCATGCATCAGGGATGGATCCTGATCCCACTGCCAGGGGCCCTTCAACAGACCAAGCTACACAACTGTCTCCCTTATGTAGAGGGCTTAGTCCAGTCCCATGCAGGTTACACAGCTGCTGTTGTAAAGTTCGTGAGTTCCTACGAGCTTGGTTCAGTTGTCTCTATAGATTGGCCCATCATGATCTTGAACCCCTTTGCTCATAGAAACCCTCTTCCCTCTCTTCAACTGGACTTTTGGAGCTCGGCCTGCTGCTTGGCTGTGGACCTCTGTATCTGCTTCCATCAGTTACTGGGTGAAGGCTCTATGATGACAATTATGGGATTCACCCATCTAATTACTGGGGTAAGCCAGTTCAGGCACCCTCTCCAGTATTGCTAGAAGTCTAATCTGGGGTCGTCTTTGTGGATTCCTGGGAATTTCCATAGCACCAGGTTTCTCCCTAATCCCATAATGTCGCCTTCTATTAAGATATCTTTTTCACTGCTCTCCCCTCCATCCCTACCCCAGCTCATTTCTTTGTGTTTTCATCCCCCATCCTCCCCTCGTGCCTAGTTTACTCATGGAGATCTCATCTATTTCCCCTTCCCAAGGTGATCCTTGCGTCCCTCTTAGGGTCATCCTCGATTGATTCCTAGCTTCTCTGGAGCTGTGGGTTATAGTCTGGTTATGCTTTGCTTTACATCAACTGTCCACTTATGAATGAGTACATATCATGTTTGTCTTTCTGAGTCTTATTTACTGTGACATTTGCCTTACAGAAGCTTCTCAGTTTCAGGAGGTCCCATTTATTAACTGTTGCTCTCAGAATCTGTGCTACTGGTGTTATATTTAGGAGGTGGTCTCCTGTGCCAATGTGTTCAAGGCTACTTCCTACTTTCTGTTCTATCAGTTTAAGATAGCTGGATTTATGTTGAGATCATAGATCCACTTGGACTTGTGTTTTGTGCATGGTGATAGATAAGGATCTATTTGCAATCTTCCACATGTTGACATCCAGTTATGCCAGCACCATTTGTTGAAAATGTTATCTCTTTTCCATTTTATAGTTTGGCTTCTTTGTCAAAAAACAAATGTCATAGGTGTGTTGATTAATGTCAGGGTCTTCAATTCAATCCATTGGTCCACATGTCGGTTTTTATGCCAATACTAAGCTGTTTTTATTACTATAGCTCTGTAGTAGAGCTTGAAGTCAGGGATGGTGATGCTTCCAGAAGTTGCTTTATTGTAAAGGATTATTTTAGCTATCTTGGGTTTTCTATTTTTCCATATGAAGTTGAGTATTGTTCTTTCCAGCTCTGTGAAGAATTGTGTTGGGATTTTGATGGGGATTGCATTGAATCTGTAGATTGCTTTTGGTAAGATTACCGTTTTTATTATGTTGGCTCTACCTTTCTGTGAGAATGGGAGATCTTTCCATTTTCTTTTATCTTCAGTTTCTTTCTTCAAGGACTTCAAGTTCTTGTCATAGAGGTCTTTCACTTGCTTGGTTAGAGTTACCCCAAGATATTTTCTATTATTTGTTGTTATTATAAAGGATGATGGTTCTCTGATTTCTTTCCCATCCCATTTATAATTTGTATATAGGAGGGCTACTCTTTTTTTTTTTTTTTAGTTAATCTTGTATCCTGTCATGTTACTGAAGGTGTTGATCAGTTGTAGGAGTTCATTTGTATATAAGAGGGCTACTGAGTTTTTTGGACTTAATCTTATATCCCCTAATATTACTGAAGGTGTTTATCAATTTTAGGAGTTCCCTGGTAGAATTTTTGAGGTCACTTATGTATAGTATCACATCATCTGCAAATAGCGAAAGTTTGACTTCTTCCTTTCCAATTTGTATTCCCTGGATCTCCTTTTATTGTCTTATTGCTCTAGCTAGAACTTCAAGTACTATATTGAATAGGTATGGAGAGAGTGGACAACATTGTCTTACTCCTGATTTTAGTGGAATCACTTTGAGTTTCTCTCCATTTAATTTGATGTTGGCTGTCGGCTTGTTGTAAATTGTCTTTGTTATATTTTAGGTATGTTTCTTGTATTCCTGATCACTCCAAGACCTTTATTATGAAGGGGTATTGGATTTTTGTCAAAGGCTTTTTCAGCATCTAATGAGATGATCATGTGTTTTGTTTGTTTGTTTGTTTGTTTGTTTTTGTTTTTCCTTTCAGTTTGTTTATATGATGGATTACATTGAAAGATTTTTGTATGCATCTCTGGGATGAAGCCTACTTGATCATGGTGGATCATTTTCTTGATGTGTTCTTGGATTCAGTTTGCCAATATTGAATATTTTTGCATCAATGTTCATGAGGGAGATTGGTCTGTAATTCTCTTGCTTTGCTTTGTCTTCGTGTGGTTTGGGTATCAGGCTAACTGTAGCCTCATAAAAAGAGTTTGGTAATGTTCCTCTTATTTCTATTGAGTAGAACAATTTGAGGAATATTGGTATTAACTCTTCGTTGAATTTCTGGTAGAATTCTGTGCTGAAACCATATGGCCCTGGACTTTTTTTCAGTTGGGAGACTTTTAATTACGGCTTCTATTACCTTAGGGGTTATAGGTCTATTTAAATTGTTTACCTGGTCTTGACTTAATTTGGTTATGTGGTACCTATCCAAAAAATTGTCTATTTCTTTTAGATTTTACAGTTTTGTGAAGTACAGGTTTTTGAAGTATGACCTGAAGATTCTCTGGATTTCCTCATTGTCCTTTTTGTTTCTGATTTTGTTAATTTGGTTATTCTCTCTCTGCTTTTTAGTTAGTTTGGGTAAGGGTTTATCTATCTTGTTGATTTTTCTCAAAGAACCAACTCTTTGTTTCATTGATTCTTTGTATCATTCTCTTTGTTTCTATTTTATTGATTTAAGCCCTCAATTTGATTATTTCCTGGCGTTTATTCCTCCTGGGTGAGTTTGCTTCTTGTTCTAGAGCTTTCAGGTGTGCTGATAAGTCACTAGAGTGAGATTTCTCCAATTTCTTTATGTAGGCAATTAGTGCTATGAACTTTTCTCTTAGTTCTGCTTTCATAGTGTTCCATAAGTTTGGGTATGTTGTACATTCATTTTCATTGAATTCTAGGAAATCTTTAATTTCTTTCTTATTTTTTCCTTGACCCATTGGTGATTCATTTGAGCATTGTTCAGTTTCCATGACTTTGTAGGCTTTCTGTAATTTGTGTTGTTGAGTTCTAACTTTTAGCCATGGTGGTCCAGTAAAATATAGTGGGTTATTCAATTTTTTTTTTTTTTTAATATGTTGAGATTTGCTTTGTGAGCAAGTGTGTGGTCAACTTTAGAGAAGGTTCTGTGGGGTGCTGAGAAGAAGATATATTCTTTTTGTGTTTAGGTGGAATGTTCTATAGATGTGTATTAATAAGTCCACTTGAATCATAATATCTGTTAGTTCCCTTATTTCATCCTTAAGTTTCCATCTGGCAAACCTGTCCATTGGTAAGAGTGGGGTGTTGAAGTCTCCCACTATTAGTGTATAGGGTTTAATGTGCGATTTAAGCTTTAGTAATGTCTCTTTTACATATGTGGTTGCCCTTGTATTTGGGGTATAAATGTTCAGAAGTGAGACTTTGTCTTGATGGATTTTTCCTGTGATGTATATTAATATCCTTCTCAATCTCTTTTGATTAATTTTTATTTGAAGTCTTTTTTGTTAGATATTAGGATAGCTATACCATAGCTTGCTTCTTAAGTCCATTTGATTGGAAAGTCTTTTTCCAACCCTTTTCTGTGAGTTACTGTTTGTCTCTGAAGCTGAGGTGTGTTTCTTATATGCAGCAGAAGAATGGATCCTGTTTTTGTATCCATTCTATTCTTCTGTATCTTTATATAAGTGAATTGAGTCCATTGATATTAAAGTATATTAATGACCAGTGATTGTTAATTCCTGTTATTTTTTGGTGGTATTGTGTGTGTGTTTCCCTTCTTTATGATTTGTTGGTCTGAGATTATCTATAGCCTGTGTTTTCGCGAGTGCATTTAAGAATCTTAGGTTGGATTTTTCTTTCTAGTGCTTTCTGTTGGGCTGGATTGTGGATAGCTATTGTTTAAATCTGGTGTTGTCATGGATTATCTTACTTACTCCATCTATGCTAATTAAAAGTTTTGCTGGGTATAGTAGTCTAGGCTGGCATCCCTTGGTCTCTTAGTGTCTGCATAACATCTGTCTAGGACTTCCTTTTTTTCTGAGTACCATTGAGAATCAGGGTGTTATTTTGATGAGTCTACCTTTATATGCTCCTTGGCCTTTTTCCTTTGCAGCTCTTAATATTCTTTCTTTATTTTAGTGGTTTTATTATTATGTGGTGAGGGGACTTTATTTTTGGGTCTATTCTGTAAGTTTCTTGTATCTTTATAGGCATTTCCTTCTTTAGGTTGGGAAAGTTTTCATCTAAGACTTTGTTGACTCTGTAGGTTTCTCATCATAATCTTGGTGCTTCTTGATCATAGAATCCCTTTTCTCGACTGGAGTCCTGAAGCTTGTCTTGGTGCTTGGCTGTGGATCTCTGTATTATTTACTCAGATTTTCCATTTCCAGCAGTACCTCAGTTTGTGTCTTCTCATTGCCTCTGTTTCAGTATGCAAGTCTTGCCTGTTTGGTTGCTTTTTCTTGGTTTTCTTGGCTTTTTAAAAGGGATTTATTGATTTCTTCCAATTTTTTGTTTGTCTTTTCCTTGATTTATATAAGGGAATTTTCATTTCCTCTTTAAAGGCCTCTATCATCTTCATAAAGTCATTTTAAGGTCGTTTTCTTGTGCTTTTTCTATGTTGGGATGTTCAGGTCTTGCTGTAGTAGTACTGCTAGGTTCTTGTGGTGCCACATTGCTCTTTATGTTGTTGAATGTATTCTTGCACTGGTATCCACCCGTCTCTTCCAGTTGGTGCAGGTAGTGTCTGTGTCTCAGGGAGTAGCTGTGTTCTTGGGGGATGGGTGGGTTTGAGGTAAGGAGTGTGGCTCGTAGATTACAGGATTTGATGTGGGGATGGTGGTGGGCAGGCCTATCCATAGGAGTCTTGCCTGTTGGCCTGCTACTAGGGCTACAATGGGTCAGTGTGGGGGCATGGGTTGTGCCATTGGACCTAGGGCCTAGATGCTGGGGTGACTAGCTTGGAGAACAGTCACTCACCTCTTGGTCCAATTGGAGCTGGCAGACTCTGTGTTTTTGGGAGGAGCTGAGGTCTTGGGGGATGGCTGGGTTTGGGGATGGAGGGGGCCTTTTGGATTACAGGGTCCAATGGGGGGTGGTGGTTGACAGGCCTGTCTGCAGGAGTCTTGCCTGCTGGCCTGCAACTGGGGCTGCCTCAGCTAAATTTTTGTGTGTTGTAGCTGAAAGTTCTCTGGTCCCACCCAGCCCCTGTGGTCCAGACAAATCTCTCTCACCCTCAGTGCCACAGGTGCTTATAAAATAATCGTTCAGAGGCTTAATATTAATTACAAACTTGGCCTATGCTAAGAATTCTTGCTAGCTAACTCTTTCATCTTAAATTAACCCATTGCTATTAATCTATGCATTGCCACGTGGCTGTGGCATTACCAATCTGCTGGCATGTTGCTCCTTGGGTGGCAGGCTGATGTCTCTTCTGCCTCTGCCTTTCTTCTTCCTATCTCTCTCTCTCTTGGATTTCCTGCCTGCCTATAACCTGACTCACCATAGGGCAAAGCAGCATTTTTATTAACCAGTCATAGCAACACATGTTTACAACATACAGAAAGACCATCCCACAGCTGTGTGTGTGTGTGTGTGTGTGTGTGTGTGTGTGTATCTGCACATTTGGTGCAAGTACAAGTGCTTGCATGTTTGCATGTGACTAGAAGTCAGAGGTTGACATTATGTGTCTTTTCCTGTCATTGTATACATTATTTTATGAGATTTCACTGAAGCTGGAGCTCATCCGTTCAACAAGTATGGCTGTAAAGTGAACTCCTGGGATCTAGTTTTCCTTACTTACCCACAAAAACAAGAGCCTTGTGCTGCTGTGCCTTTTATTTGAAATGTAGTTACTGGGT
This sequence comes from Peromyscus eremicus, assembly GCF_949786415.1. Classification (NCBI taxonomy): domain Eukaryota; kingdom Metazoa; phylum Chordata; class Mammalia; order Rodentia; family Cricetidae; genus Peromyscus; species Peromyscus eremicus. The sequence continues at coordinate 1,361,832 of NC_081424.1, read as the reverse complement.
ATGCAAACTCATGCTTCTTCAGCAAGCATTTACTGTCTTAGCCATCTTCTCAGCCCTTCAGCTGATTTTTTTTTTAAATTAACTTATATGAACTTACTTAAATATTTCAAAGGAGTGATCAAATGACATAATAAAGCACTTTTCTTGCTGGGCGAACAAATTCTAAGTTCTTTTATTTTCCTATAACTTGAGCTTTGAGTAAGTTTAAACTTCTAGACGGTTTCTGAATAATATACTTGTATCAGCATTTGCTATATTTGAAAGTAAAGTATCACTTAATGTGTACATATTATTTAATCTTTTACATTGTCTAGTTATAGATGATTGGAGTTTGAGTGATAGCTTTTGGTTAAGAGAACACTTGCTGTTCTTGGAGAGGTCACAGGGTCGGTTTGCAGCGCCCACATGGTTGTTCACAACTGCCTATAACTCCAGTTCTGGAGGATCTAATGCCCCTTTGGCCTCTGTGGGTACTAAGCACACATGTGCTTCACATACATACATGTAGGCAGTCATATAGACATAAAAATCTTAAAGATGTATGTGTGTGTATGTATAATTGAACAAAAAGAGGACATAAATCTGAGAGGGATTGAGTGGGGTGGGGACATGAGAGGAGTTGGAGGGAGGAAACGATGTAATTGTATTTAATTAAATGAACAAAATAGAAATAAAAATTTTAATGAATTCTTTTTAATTATTAATGAAACTGTAAGTGCTGTTTTTTGTTGTATAAATAGTGTATAGATATTCAGAAACATCAAATACAGGCAAATCAAAAGAACAGCATAAAGTGACAAAATATACTCACAGAATAGCCAAGATTCTTTCAATATACACATATATTTGTGTCTTTTTAAATGGAATTATATCATAAACAAACACACACCTACACATACTTGTATACTCTTTCTGTGTCAATTGTTGCTGTGGGATATCTTTCTGTATGCTATGAATATGTGTTGCTCTGATTGGTTAATAAATAACACGATTGTCCATTAATTTATAGTTAATATCCACTTATGTGTGAGTACATACCATGTTTGTCTTTCTGGGTCTGGGTTACCTCACTCAGGATGATTATTTTTAGTTCTATCCATTTGCCTTCAAATTTCCCGATGTTATTGTTTTGAACAGCTAAGTAATACTCCATTGTGTAAATGTACCACATTTTCTTTATCCATTCTTTGGAAACAACCTGGGTTGTTTCCATGTTCTGGCTATTACAAATAAAGTTGCTATGAACATAGTTGAGCAGGTGTCCTTGTGGTATGATTGAGCATCCTTTGGGTATGTGCCCAAGAGTGGTATTGCTAGGTCTTGAGATAGATTGAGTCCCAATTTTCTGAGAAACTGACATTTTGATTTCCAAAGTGGCTGTACAGTTTCAGAATGAACTGTGTGTTACTCAGTTTTCCATTACTATGGGATAAAAAGTAAGATACATGACTTTTCAGGAGGAATGGCTTAGTTTGCTTCATGTTTTTAGTCCATGATCATTTCCTTTATTCTTTCTGGTTCTGAGATGAGGAAGAACACAAGATGGCTAGTGGCGTGATGGAGAAAAGGGCAGGCTGGTCAGGAAGCAGAAAGGGGCAGAGGGGTAAAATATTCCTGTCAGTTTTCCATAGGTATGTGGATTTCAGGGTCTTTAGTTGTACTTATTTGATCAGTGTGTCTGCTTCTGTGCCAATCAATATTATGCTGTTTTTATTACTATAGCTTTTTAGTACAATTTAAAATTGGGTTTAGTGATACCTCTCACAGTCCTTTTTTTCAGGATTATATTAGCTATTCTGGGTTATTTGTGTTTCATATGAAGCTTCAAACTCTCTTTTCAAGACCTGGGAAGAATTGTGTTGGAATTATTTTGGTGATTTTAGTAGGATGACCATTTTTACCGTATAAATCCTACTGATTCATGAGCATAAAAGGTCTTTTCATCTTCTGATATCTTCCTAAGATTCTTTTTTTAATGTCTTGAAGTTTTTTTAATCATGGAACTTTTTATTTTTTTAATCACTTGCTCGGTCAAATTTACTTTAGGATATTTTTTGAGTCTATTATGAAAGGTGTTGTTTCCTTGATTTCTTTCCCAGCCCATTAGTCATTTTTATATAGGAGGGCTACTGATTTTTGTGAATTAATTTTGTTTCCAGCTACTTTGCTAGAAGTGTTTAACAGCTGAAGAGGTTTCTTGGTGGAAAATATAGGGTCACTTATATACGGTCATATCATCTGCAAAGAAAGAAAATTTGGCTTCTTTATTTCTAATTTGTATCCCCTTGATCTCCTTCGGTTGACATATTGCTCTAGCATCAAGTAATTCAACTAACTATATTGAATAGTTCCATAAAATTATCATCACTTGTGGTGGTTCTGTTCAAGGACAAGGAAACCAAACCTAGTCAAATCAGAGTTATAACTAAGATTAAACTGTTGGTGTACTCTTTTCACATGTTGGCACAGGTCCATGAAGGCATTTCAGAGTTAACATTGGGCATAATTAAGAGTGTGCTGGTGAAATGCTTGCTAACATGGAAGGGGGAAATCTCATAGGGCCCCACCTGTAGACAAGGAACTGTAGACACTCAGCAATGCTGAGAACAAGAGAAGTAGTCTTTCCAGAGCCGAGCCCCCTGTTGGTTACCCAGTACTTGTATTCAGCCCTGAATTCATATGCATACATACTAGTGACAGTAGCCCTGAATTCATATGTATACATACTAGTGACAGTAAACATTCTGATCACGCCCTGCGTATACGTTTAGAGGGGTGTGTGTGTGTGTGTGTGTGTGTGTGTTAACAATAAGAACTAAAGAAATAGAAGCCATGATTTTGAGCAAGGTGGTGTGTGTGCAGGGATGGGGGTGTCACATGGAAGGGGTTTCAGAATAAGGAAAGGGAAGGATAAAATGATGTAATTATATTTTAATTTAAAATTGTGTTGAGGAAAATTCTGGGAAGTTTATCAGTGGAGTTTTTTATTTTATTTTTAAATATTATTTTATTAATTTAATTTTACTTTTTTTTTTTTTTTGAGACAGGATTTCTCTGTGTAGCTTTGTGCCTGTCCTGGAACTCACTCTGTAGCCCAGGCTGGCCTCGAACTCACAGAGATCCACCTGTCTTTGCCTTCTTAGTGCTGGGATTAAAGGCGTGCTACCACTGCCCAGCGTCAGTGGAGATTCTTATGAATGGGTTTTACTTATCTATTAAAATCTACCCTTGAGAACTTGATATTTCTTCAGGTTTTCTCAGCATTCAGCCTGAACTGAAACCATACCTCTCAAGGATAAGATTGCTATCTTTTCCCCATATGAAAAAGATAATCTCAAATCATAGTCATCTAGGAACAGGATGTCAATTAAGGAATTGCCTGCATAAGACTGGCCTATAGGCAAATCTGTGGGGCATTTTCTTAATTAATGATTGATGCTCGAGGGCCCAGCCTATTGGGGATGATGTCACTGATTCTTCAGTGGTCCCTACTCAGTTTCTATCTCTAGCTTCCTGCCTTGAGTTCCTGCCTTAGCTGTCCTGATGATGGACAGTAACCTGTAAGCCATATCAATTCTTTCCTTCCCAAGTTTGTTTTGTTCAGTGTTTTCTCACAGCCACAGAAAAGCAAACTAGGACAACGAATCCCGTTTGAGAAATGTTTCTTGCTTCTGGGTTTTTTTTTTTTTTTTTTTTTTTTTGGAATGCTGTTTCCTTCAAGGCTATCTTTCTAATTTCCATCTTATTATCAGTGGGTAGGAGATACTTGCAAAGTCTATGTGTTGATTTATTGGACTTTTTTTTTTTAACTCTTTTTTGTTTCTGTGTCTCTTATACAGACTGTTTTCAATATGAGTTAATTTTTAGACATTTACATATTTAGACATATTGATTATTTTCTGTTAGTATTTAAATGTTGTAAGTTAAGTAATCTAAAAGTGCTATGATCTAAATTGTGTTACAATTTCTATTTATTTCCACTGGGGTTTCTTAAGACTTCCTTTGTATATAATAAAATTTATTATAATTTAATTAAAAAATAGCTAACTTGATTTTTATAAAGTCTTACAGCCTCCATTCCTCTAAAGATGTAATATTGGATTATTCTCCTAGGACTTTTATTCCCAGGAATTAATTTCTTGTGCCCAGATCATCTAGTTAAAATGAATTACCATCACATGACACTTGGTTCTTTAGTAAAGAAAAATTGACAGTGGCCCTACAATCTTTTATTTCTCAATTAAGAGAAAGGTGTTAATTAAACAGAATTCAGTCATTTTTCAAGAGCAAGTATAAAGTTTATGTCTTGAACACTCTCTAAGGACCATGTGGGTTTCTGAGGCATATGTTGCAATGCCCCCTTCCACTTCTGCTTTTAGTAGTTTGGGTCTTTGTTCTGTCTTCCATTTACTCAGTAAGAAAGCCGTATGTGATTTCTGTTTACCGTCTACATTCGAATCAACAAACCTGTTGAGTACATCTCAGACCCAGCCTATTACCTGTTACGTAACCTCTTTCATATCTCCTGCTTTCATCCCATACAAGCCAGCCTTACTCCTTACCTGTTCTGTTTCCATAGTTGTTGCCTTCTCCCATGTTCTTCCTCCCGGGGCCCAGATAGTGCTTTAAAAATGTGAGTTATATAATGCCATGCTTTTGCTTAAAATCCTACAGGTATTTTCCACTGTAATGAGAATCATACATGCAAGTTCTTCATTTTAACCTATTATTCCTATACAGGAATAAGAATATTTCCCTTTCTTAGCTGCATCTGACCACGTAGCCACCTCTGACCTCTCTACAAGTCTATTTGTCAACTGTGTTCTGATGCAGTGACCTAGAACTAGATCTTGCTTCTAGATTGTGTGTGCTTAGAAATGTTTTCATGGCCAGTTTTCTGTCACTTTATTTTCAAATTAGAAAAGGTAAAATAATGTTTCCATCCTATTCCTCTTAATTGCACTGCCAATTCAATTTCATTTGAGTGAACATTTGAAATAATTTAGTTTTTATTACAGAACATTTTCCATCCCATAGTAGAATGTAAATTATATGAGAACAGAGAATTTTTTGACGGTTTTAACTATTTGGCCAGTTTATGGTGTTTTGATATATTCAATAAATATTTACTGAATGAATGAATGCAGGATCAAAGTAAGGGCTATGGGCCCTTGTTTTAAAAAGAGCAAACCAGAAAAAAAAAAAAAAAGCCAAAACCTGTGTACTAATTGAATTAAGGCCAGCCTGAGCTATATAGAAAGACATGTTTTCACAAACTAAGCACCAGTGAATGCAGCTCAGTGGTAGATCACTCATCTAGTGTGCAGAAGATCCTGATTCCCAACACTCATGGAGATAGGGAGTCAGTAAGAGAGGGAACAAGGAAGGGGGTTAGGTGGGTGTAGCGGAAGAGAACGCCTAGTGATAATAAACTTTAACTTTTTTTCTAATGGCTTACAAGCACTTTCAAGTACGCTAAGCCCTCTATTGCTTCTTTTTAATACTATCGAACAGTTGTTTGAGCATATTTCTTTTGTTTTTACTAACAAGTTTATATGTGAGTGTTTTTCATATATGTTTCTTAATTCAAATTTAAAAAGTAAATGCTTAGCTATTGTAGTGCAGAGTGTGGACTGTGTGAGGTACTTTATACATTTTTGGGAAATTGTTTTTAAACTTCCAGTTTCTATTCGGCATATTCTGTGATATCAGTCCATATATATGCAACAGTATGAAGATACCTTTGACCTGATTTTAAAATGAATACAGAGATATTAGTTGAATGGCAAGATTGAGTCATATATTGTTATTTTAATCAGCAGGTTTGATAATAATTCATATGTGAGATAAGATAACTGAATCCCATGCCTGTAATAGTTTATCAACAGTATAAGCAGTATAATTTTTTTTGTACATTTCAATTTCCTGTGATAGCTTCTTAATCTTTCTGCAAACATTCTTTAGAGGTTTGTAGATGAGTCTAGTTTCCTTTAATTATTTTGGGTTTTTCTCCCAACTTAAATTTGTCTTAAATTTAACTCTTTTCTAAGAAGGGAAATTACAACTAATTATTAAGTTTTAAATGTTTTCCCAAGGAATTTCTAATAAGATTGTAATATACTTCTTTCCTGTTTAAATTGTGTTGGCTTTGCAGAAATAGTCCTTAGCTTGTCACAGGTATTCACTGGATGGATGGATGGATGGATGAGGACGGAGATGGAAGAGAGAGAGAGAGAGAGAGAGAGAGAGAGAGAGAGAGAGAGAGAGAGAGAGACAGACAGACAGAAAGGGATAGTAGGAGAGACAGAGAGATACCCTCTTTATGGTCTGGATGTGTGTACTTCTGTTAACATTTTCTCGGCCACCCCTTCCTCCTATATTATCACACAGTTGCTGTCACTGGTTCCAGGAATTGTTTGTTTGAGATAGGGTCTGGTTTTGCATCCCTGCCTGCCCTTCTCTTGTACAGAGTGTTTCATACCAGAATTCTACCACCCTTTTCTCTGATATTTTGTTTTTCTCCCTCAAATGCCAGTCATAGTGGATGTCTCCTGTAAGATCCCTCAGCACATAGCTCCTGTTTTTAAGACTAAAAAACACAATGTAGTTTTAATGTTCTTTTTTCTTCCATTTAACCAGAAACAAACATTTGACACTCCTTCACTGTTGTTACAAAACGTAATATACTAACCAGAAGTTGTTGGTGGGATCATATTTATATCTTAGTCATTCATTGATACTAACTGTTGAATTAAGTAGAATGCTAACAAATCTCCAAATGTGTAATTGGACTATAGGTACATTTTTCTGGTGTTTTAGTTTATTCTGTAACCTTTAAGGAAAAAAAATAAGTTTCTGGTTTTTTTTTTAAGACTTACTTATTTCTATTTTACATGTATGTATGTATGTTTTATCTTCATGTATGCTTATTTAGCATGTGTGCAGTGCCCATGAAGGCAGGGAGATGATGACGAATCCCTTGGAACTTAGATGGTTGTTAGCTGCCATGAGGGTGCTTGGGGCTTAAGCTAGGTCCTCTGGAAGAGCAGCCACTGCTGCTCCTAACTATTGAGCCATCATCACCCCAGCCCTATGTTTCTTATTGAAGGTTGTATAACATTTTATTTCCAGACTGCTTCATGTTATAGGTTCATTTTGCTTTTTTTTTTGGGGGGGGGGGGTGGATGTTATGTATGCATTCTATATCTTACTCAACTGAGATGAGTAAGGCCAAAGGAGAGAGCTCTGACATGCGCAGTAGTATCCTGACCCAGAGGAGCCTGAAACCAGACCCCCAAGATGGTAACTGCTGACATAAGACTCAGAGCCAACCAGGAAATACCACAGCAACTGGAAGCAGAGCCCACCAAAAACTACACACATAAATACCTTAGTCCTTTGTTTAATAAATGAGATTGCTTATAATCTACCAGAGCCTGTGCCGTTGGTTCTGTGTCTATTCACCCCCTTCCCCCAGGATCAGAGACAGTGGGACCCCAGCAACATTCAACAATATAAAGAGTAATAAAACAGAATCCTTGGATTCAATCCAGTGGGCCAGATATACATATAAAGAAGTTGTTTCAGTATTTATGGTTAGAGATAATAATGATTATATATATATGTGATGAAGGTTTGTTGAATGTTTGGCTGCTAAAGAAGTAGGGCTTCCTTAAATTTTTTGAAATATAGCGGATTATAAATATATAAACACCCTGATTATTTAGGGAGCCAGAGGAAATTGGAGCTCTCTTGTGAGCTTGAACTTGAGTGGCAACGAAGAGATTCCAAGGGTTAGGAAAGGTTTTGGGGCAGTGTAAAGGCATGAAAAAATGCTGAGAAAGTGAGACCTGACAGACGCTGAGTCTGACCTTTGTACTGTCTTCTGTCTTGAAAGATGTATGTTTCCAAAGCATTGGTATATCTTGAAGGGTCATACATACTGTGGACACTGTATAGTTAAAACATTGAGAAAAACTTTGAACGATATATTTTCCTTTCTTTGGACAGGGTGTTTGTATGTGCATGTGCTAGTATCTATGTGAGTATGTATGCCTGTATGTGCATGTGAAGGCTGGAGTACCCTTGGCTGCCATATTTCAGACACTACTATTTTTTTTAAATTTTGTTTTGAGTCAGGGTCTTTTACTGACCTGGAGCTCACCAAGTAGACAGACCATTAAGGCCCACGGATGTACCTGTCTCTGCCTCCCAGTACTGAAGTTGCAAGTGTATGCTACCACTTCCAACTCTTTAAAATTAAAGATCAGAAAAATGGGGGAGAGAGGAATACATACAGAAATTTGTTGCTGTGGAACTGGGGGTTGGCGGGGAGACATGCAGGAGCACTCTCTCTGCCCCATTTTCTGATCTTTATTTTTTAAAGATTTATTTCTATTATTTTTAATTAGAGAGAGAGAGAGAGAGAGAGAGAGAGAGAGAGAGAGAGAGAGAGAGAGAGAGAGAGAGAGAGAGAGATTGAGATTGAGCACCAGAAGAGGTGGTGGAGTCACAGGTGGTGTGAGCCATGCAAACTGACCTTCTGGACTGACTCTGAACTGCTGCTGTGTGCATCCCCTCTTGGACTTTGGTATTGAAGCTGCCATCTCTCATCTCTTCTGGGTCTTGTCATCCAGCTCTCTCCAGTTTATTTCCTGAGTTACTAGCACACCACCTATATGTCCTCTGTCACTTTTAAAATCTCTACTTTTTGTTTTTGTTTTTTAACTAAAGAGTTGTAATAATAGTACACCATAGCGTTACTTTGAAGGTTAAATGAAAAAGTCGTATTAAAGTCCTTATATCTTTACATGTTGTCGTATAAAGTATATGAAGTCTGATCCGACTGTTCAACAATTTATGTTGCCTTCTAAAGTTTGTTTTTAATTCATAAAATATTAAAATACTGCAAACCTTTTCAAATAATGAAATAGAATTTCCTATTGATTTCTGTTTCAGGTGGCTTCTTATTTTGTTTTCTAAAAGTTTCTTGAGGAAGAATTTCACTGTACACTCACTGGCTTTGACTCCCCTGCCTCACCCTCTGCAGTGTGAGGATTACATGTATATGCCAGCACCTGTTTTTACCTTCAGTTTAGACTAGACTATCATGGTACAACTTGGAAATTCTTTGAACTTTGAAGGATGTGTTTTTATTTCATATTTACAAATTACATCATTTTCTGTTTGGGGAAGTTATTTAGTCAAATATTTAGTATACTAAGTTTAGAATCATATTTTCATATTTAGAGTGTTGTAATTTCTGAATTAGAACCTAGCTATAGTTATGGTGCTTTGTTAAATACAGGGTGCACTGAGAAACTGAACAAAGTCTTTTGAGGTAGATGTCATGCATGCTTGTCATCATGTTGTTAACTATAGAGATTTAGTGTTTATATTCAGTATTTTATGAGTCATTTATATTTTATTTATAATGAGTCATGTTCCTCCCTTATTTTAGATTGGACAGTTGGCTTTTAAAGGAATGAAGAGACTCAATAGAATCCAGTCCATAGTATTTGAGACTGCTTATAACACCAATGAGAACATGCTGATTTGTGCCCCTACTGGAGCTGGGAAGACCAACATTGCGATGCTTACAGTTTTACATGAAATCCGACAGCACTTTCAACAAGGTGTTATTAAAAAGAATGAGTTTAAGGTGGGAGATTACAAATCAGACAATAGTTGTTTTATTTTTTCCTTTGAGTTATGGAAGATAAAATAAGCCTTCAGTTCAACAAAACTTGTGAATTCTTAAAGATATTTATTATAGTAGAATTCATATAAAGACTGTTGCTTGATTGACTTCTTTACTATAAAGGTAGTACTGTTTCTGCTTTTAAATCCCATTACCCTTGGGAAAAGACATGAAAATATTTTTAGCTACTTTCTAAGTAATGAGGCAGTGTAAACAAATTCCATTGTCCTTTTGTTTAAAGGACAGTATTTTATTTATTTAAATAACCATGTGCTTAACCCAGCAAAGATAAGTACTTTCCATATATCATTATTAACGTTTTTCACAGGAAGTAGCTAGAATCATATTTCACAATAAATTGTGACTTGCATTGGCTACTGTGAAATAAATGGTGTTGTAATTTTTGCTCATTCATCAAGCTAGTGTTTGTTTGGTACAGATTGTGTATGTTGCTCCAATGAAAGCCTTGGCAGCGGAAATGACAAATTACTTCAGCAAACGTCTAGAGCCACTGGGCATTGTAGTGAAAGAATTGACTGGAGATATGCAGTTGTCAAAAAGTGAAATTTTACGAACTCAGGTATGTTTTTCACCTACATCTTTTTATAATGTTCATTTTTAAGGTTATAAAAATTATTATACAACCTAATTTTAAGGAAATATTAACATATAATGCAAACAATATAACAAACTTATTTATGATCACATCTGTACTAAGACAATTCTTAATGTTACTTTACTAGCCTTTGATAGCCTTCTTTTGTGATTCTTACCGTGTTTTGAATATTATTTCTAAGCATAGGTTTTATGTCTCTTCACAGTTTTTATAACATTAGGGAATGATAATCTGGGGATAAGATTGTAGTTGGATTTTAGAGGAAGCACTAAAGAGATCTTGAAGTAACCACACTAGACTTTTAGCCCATTTGTGAAGGATAATTTAGCATATAAGAAGAAATTGTAGATACTTTATTTTTTCAAATGAGAATTTATTAGGTAATGCACTGTATGTAGGCCCATATTAGATAAAAAGAGTAACAAAGATAGTCAGCATTTAGTTTCTACTTGTAAAGATTGTGCATTATGACCGAGTTGGAAAAATACATTTGGGCCTATAACCAGGTTAATGTTTTGCAATATATAAGCAAGGTAATATTTATAGTGCTTTTAAAAATAAAGTACTAATGATTAAATATTAATGAGACATTTAAGGAGACTAAAGGAAATTAAAGGAGACAATGTTGAATTAAATATATGTTTGGAGAGAAAGTTACTCTTTTAGATAGGTTATATGAAACTACAACAAAATTGTTGGAGTCATAAAAGAACAGAATGTTAATTCCCTAGAAAAGGTTTTGTGTGAGAGGTAGTTTCTTCTGGAGCTATAAAAGAATATGTGTTCCGTGTCTCTTGGGTTCTCATGGCTTTCGGGTTAGAACATGCTACACACTGCAAGTCTCTACTTCTCTGTCTTCACATGGCTTGTTTTCTTTGTGTGTTCTTTCCCCCATTTTGCCCTTTTCTGTGGTTTTTTTTTTTTTTTTTTTTTAATCTTCTCTAACCAGGATAATTTTTTCTCAAGAATGTCACTTTAATTAAAGTCCTCTTTTCAAAATTAGGTTGCACTTAGAGGCTAAATATTTATACATGTTCCATCTCCCAAATTCATAGTTTAAAGGCTAGGTGGCAGTGTAATGCTATTTGGAAGTGGGCCCTTTGAGAGTTCATTAGGTCTAGGTTAGAATCAGAAAGGCAAGAAACTCATGATGAAATTAGTGCCTTTAGATTAAGAAATTACCTGTATCACTTTTATTTTCTTTCCATCCATCAAGGAAGGTCACAAGTATGTAGTGAGAAGACAGCTATCTAGCAAGCCAGAAAGTTAGGATTCAAGAGAATTAAATTGATGACACCTTGGTCTTGACTGTCTGTCCTCTAAATCTGTGAAAAGTGTCTGTTGTTTAGATTACCACCTTGTGGTATGTTGTATTTCAACATCTCTAAGTGTAGCAACAGTTTACTGAAGTTGCTGGCTGCACACAGACATATCTCATAAGCCACTTCAGTGGATATGGTAAGTTTTCTGAAATACATGATGAAGATGGAAAATCACATTTCTGCTAAAATACATTTTGGAGTTAATAAGAGGCTATTGCTTTATAATCTGTACTTATATCATTTATAGTGATAGTTCTTAAGTTTGACTTTCATATGCAATAATGAAAAAGTATAAGATTTATATATTATGAATAGTCATAGGATTTGTTTTAATGTAGTAAAAATGTTAAGGAAAGATTAAATTTCTATGAATGCAAGACTAGTTAATACTTATACTTGATTAAGTATTCTTTAAAGTCAGTGCTTTCTAGGAATTTTAATGACTTTAGGAATGCATATTTGAGGGAATAAAAACAATCCTATATATAGTTTAATTCAAATATATAAAATACATAATAACCAAAGAAGGATGGGGCAGATTTAGGAACATTTTATCAATATTTTTTTCAAATATTATTTCTGGCCGGGCAGTGGTGGCGCACGCCTTTAATCCCAGCACTCGGGAGGCAGAGCCAGGCAGATCTCTGTGAGTTCGAGGCCAGCCTGGGCTACCAAGTGAGTTCCAGGAAAGGCGCAAAGCTACACGGAGAAACCCTGTCTCGGGGGAAAAAAAAATATTATTTCTGCCTTTTTCTGTGAGTCTTTTCATTCTGTGATCCTAACTATATTTATGGTAGAGTGTATTGTTTTTCTATAGTTGACTGGAATTCATTTGCTTTAGTAGTAGCTTTATATTCATAGATTTTGTGATAGTTTTGACATGGTTTTGTGTTACCTTTAGGAACAGTTTGCTATCTTACTTTTAGGTTTAGGGTGCTTCCTATCTCTCTGTTAGTGACATTTCTTTTAGTTCTTTATAAAATTATCCCTTTGTATTTACACCATGTTCATCAAGGGGATTCCTAAATATAAGATATGCCTTGCCTAAAGTCACATTTTGACTGTCTTCTTTCCTCAGTGGGTCAATCACTTTGCATCGTTAAGTTACTTATTTGAGATCTTTCTGATTTTGTTTTTAATGTGACCACAACTATGGATGGTCCTCTTAGAACTCTCCTTGTATTCCAGAGAACCTGGTGCATTGTGCTCTTATTCTTACTTGATTCTAGGAACTTTTCAAAATTTACCCTGATTTCTGTTTATTCTGCAAGTATTTGTGTATCTTTCTGACTTATTTTGCTATTGATTTCTAGTTTTATTCCATTGTAGTCTATTAGGAAGGCAGGGAATTATTTCAGTTTTTTTTGTCTATATAAGGTGTTTTTTGTGGCCTATAATATGGTCAGTTTTAGAGAACATACTTTTCTTATCTGTTTGGTGGAAAGTTCTATAAAAACCTGCTAAGTCCATTTTTTCTGTGATGTAATATAACTGAGGTTTCATTGCTAATTTTTTGTTATTTATTTATTTATTTATTTATTTATTTATTTATTTATTTATTTATTTATATTTTTGTTTTTATATCTCAACAGCAGTTTCCCCTCCTTTCTCTCTTCCCAGTTCCTCATTTGTACTCCACCCTCATCTTCTCCTCTTCTGTTTCTCTTCAGAAAAGGGCAGGCCTCCCGTGGGCGTCCGTCAGCCATGACTAATTTTTAATGAGGAAGATATGTCACATGTTATTAGCAGGTTCTTGAAGTCTCCCATTTTTATTGTGTCTGGACTTATGTGGTCTTTTACACTTCTCATTCTTTAGGTTTTAAAGAGAGCCCTGAGAGTCAGGCATTAATACTTGCAATTATTACAACTTGATAAGTTGGGTTTTTTTTTTGTTTTTTGTTTTATAAATCATCATTTGGTGGCCCTTATTTCCCTTTTATGACTAGTTTGGTTTGAAGTCTACTTTATCAGGTGTGAGAATGACCACTGAACCACTTTTTTGATGCTTCCATTTATTTCATAGTTTCATTTCCAACTATTGACTGTCAGCTTATAGGTACCTTTCCTATGTTAATTTCTTGGAGATAGGAGGGAGTTGAATTATATTTTTTAGTCTAATCCATTAGTTGTGTTCTTTAATTGATTGTAATTGAGAAGGCTTTCCTGTTTATGATTTTGTTTGTTTGTTGTATTGGTTTTTTGGGTAATTGCCAGTTCTTTTCTTCCTTTCCTGGTAATGTGGAATGTTTATTGGTTTGCTGTATTGCATGATTGATACCTTCCTAAGTATCCTTTGTTCACCTGTTGTTTTCATGAAATGTGTTCTTCCCTGGATTCTCCTGTATGAAATTCCCTCCTCCCCTCCTCTTCTTTCTCCTCCTCTTGGTTCTTCTCCTCTTCCTTTTCCCTGTCTGCCTCTTCTTTCTCCTCTTCTTCTTCCTTCCCTTCTCTCTGCTTTTTCCTCCTCATCTGTGTGTATGTATGTGTGCGTGAATTTTATTCAGTGCTGGCTTAGTTGTCACGAGTTTCCTTGTTTTTATTAAGATATTTTTATTTTTCTGTTCATTTAAATAGTTATTTTTGCCGGGTATAGCAGTCTTAGTTGGGAATTACTTACATTCAATGCTCAGAAATTATTTCTCTATGCTTTCCTCAATTTTCAGGCTGCTAAAGACAAATATGTTGTTATTCTGATGTTTTGCCTTGTAATGGTAGCATTTTACCCTTATAGTTGCTAGTGTTGTTTCTTAGCTTTGTGTTTTTGCTATCTTAATTATGCTACATCCTGGAGAGGTTGCTTTCTGGCCATATTTATTTGCATTTCTTAATATTTTCTCTGGGTGTCTCTCTATGATTGGGAAGTCTCTACTGTAATTTCATTGAATAGCTTCTTCAGGCTATCTGTGCAAGTGTTATGGTTCCAGAGGGAAAATCTTGTCCAGAAGTCAGGCTATACTTACAGCTGTAAAGGGAAGGTATCCTGGATACCTACAGATGTGGAGAAAGGTATCCTGAGCTGTTGGTAAGTCAGGCTACACCTGAAGCTACGGTCCCGTGGGGCCTGGTCTCCCCCCAGGATATGGCAATCCTGCTCCTCTCCTAGAGAGAGCCCTTCCAGCTGAGCTCTGCTCCACCCTCTTAAGGAAGTTTCAAGCAGAGGTATCCATTTCTTCTCAGCCCAAAATGTTACTTGTGCTTCTCTCTGATCAGAGAAACCCAACAGAAATGTAAGCAATCTGCTCTCGCACTTGGGAAAAAGTTGATTCTGTTCTGCTCCCCTAAAGGGAGTTTCTCGCCCTTGGGAAAAAGTTGATTCTGTTCTGCTCCCCTAAAGGGAGTTTCCCAGCAGAGGTGTCAGCTGTGACTTCTGCTCCCAAAATGGAGCTTCCCAGCAGAGATTCACCAAAAATTCTTTCAAGAGATTTATTTGGGAAGGAGGTATCCAGGAGAGGCTGCTCTGCTGTGGTGGGGGAGAACAGCTGCCAACGGAACAGGCAGAGGGCCTTATATATATATAGGTCTTCTTAGGGGCGGAGTTTTTCCAGGGAGAAGATTTTCAGGGAGGGAATTGGTCAGATTTCATTTCCTTGAGATTGGGCAAGCTCATATTGGTTGGTTTTCTGCTCAGAGATTGGTTGGTTGTCTTGAGGGATTGGTTGATTTTGTGTTCTGTTGGTTAGGGGCAGATTTGGCTCTGGTTGCAGGGATTTGGCATGTTTATTTGAGGAGTTTCTTGATATCAATATATATATATATATATATATATATATATATATATATAGCAGTTATTTATTCAGTTGATTGATTCTTTTATTTCCAGAACTTTTGTTTTGTTCCTTTTCAGTGTCTATTTCGTCACAGAATTTTTTTTCCTCCTTATTTTATTATACTTCTTCTAAGTTACTGATTCTTTCGTCTACTTGGTTTGCACTCTTAAATTGGGTTTCTTTTGTAAGTTTTTAATTTAGTTTTTTATATGTTTCTTGCAGTCCTCAATTTCCTCTTTGTACATTTTAAAAAATAGGACCTTACAATCTTTTCTTTCATTCCGCTATCACAGTATCTTTGATTTTGGGCATTGCACAAACGACCTCTTGGCAGTTGTCATAGCATAGTTTTTTCTTGTGTTTTGTGTTTCTTTGTTATATTCTGTAAGTCTTTGGGGGGGGGATATATGTCCTCCAGTTTATAGCCCTTGTCCCCCTTTCCACTCTGTTTTGTTTCATGTACCATCCTGCTGTTTTCACCTAGAGTTATCTATGTGGCAGAGGTGGCATGGGATGAACTGGGAGTTGATAGGGCGTTGGCAGTTGACTCTAAATGGTTTGACAGAAACCTCAGGTTCAGTTGCAAAGAAGATAATAGCCCCTGATTTGTGTTTATTAGAAGATTTGTAGACAGAGGTACTAGAGTTCTGGTTGGAAAAAAATGTAGTGTCTTTATATAATGAAGTGAAAGGGAGATGGAGTGTGGGGTAGGAAAAAATGAATGAGGGGGAAGTATATGGTTTGGAAGTATGAAGAGCAGTAGGGAAAATAGTATTAGGTTTAGAGAAAAAGATGGAAACAAAAATGTCTCCCAAGAGGATACAAGTCATAATAGTTGAGCATTTAAAATACAAGAGTGTACATACTAAGAGAAAATTTAAAAAGTTAAAAATGAAGCAATACATTTATATACATAAACTAGAAAATAAAAAGCTGAAAATTTTATAAGCACAAGTGAGCAGTACACTAAGTAGCTATTTTATTCTCAGTTAGTGTTTTTCCTGGTGTGAGGGGCCCATCAGTCCTCACTACCTTTCTTCTGTACATTGTACCACACTCCACTTTCTAGTCTTCCTGTGATGCCTGTAACCCCTTGACAGTGCAGCCAGATGGTAGGTGTTGAGGATCTCTTGTTTCAGTGTTCCTTGACACACTTCTGCTGTCTCTATTTCTGACCATGTACATCTTGTGGTTCTAAAGGGTCTCTTGCTCAACTGGACACCTACAGGTGTAGAACTACATGCAGTGTAGGTTGTCCAACTTCAGGGTCCCTTGAACTGTGACATGGGTGGCTGAGCCTGTTCTCCTTTACTGGTGACACCTGTGGGATGATCAGCTGCTGCAGAGTATACTGAGGTCCTCCTGCAGTCAGTTTTGTTCCCATGGACCTTGGTCAGGTCTCTTGCTTCTCAAGATTTTGCCTGGGGCCAGGGCTTGTAGATGTGAATCTCTGAATGTCAGATTTCAGTATCTCTTATCTGGCATGGGCTTGAAGTCCACTATCTTTGTTTGGATTTCCGTTAGTACGCCACTGTCTTGCTTGATTCTGGGGTCCTTTGGGGTACTTGGCTCTGTGGCTGCTGGGTACATGGAGTTGGGTTTTAGCACCAGCCTTGTCTACAGCTGCCTGGCCTTGTGGAACTGTAATTATGTTCCCTAAGTAAGTTTCACACTAAGCTATGCCAATTAAAATTAAACAAAATCTTAAATCTTAAAATGTCCCTGTCATATATCCTAGTATCTTCAGTACAGATAATTTATTTTTGGAAATACATTTTTAAAATGGGAACACAGGTTTATCTCATTTGAAAATTTTTGGTCATGCTGCTGGCATCACAGTGGTCCCTTGCCTCTTTACTGTGTACTGAATTTAGCCAGGTTACCTTGTGAGTTAAAATCATGTATACATTAAGTATGATGTAAGGTTGTTCTATTTTATGATTCACCTGGGTTTGTCAGGTTAAGTACCAATTATTATCTTACTGCTGTTTGAATGTAAATCTTCCTTTTATAAGAGAGAATTACACTTAGTATTAGAGGAAACTATTGATATACATAGTAGATTTATTTATTTAGTTTGTTTATTAGTGTCTGACTAAAAAAATCAGTTTGTGAAACTGAAGACCTCAATTTGTCATTGATTGAATTACTGTAGTAGATTGATGTTTATCCTAAGCTTCTTTTATTAATGTTCATGGTGTTTGTTCCTGATGCCACTGAAAACCTTAGTCTGCCATTGATTGAAATGCTTGGTCTAATTTTTTGTAAATTCTATATCTATGTGTACTCTAAGCTTTATTAATATTCCTAGTGCTTAATAATATTAATTAATAATAAGCTCTAAGCTTTATTAATATTCTCTTGAACCCCACTGAGGACACTGAGCAGGTGCTTCAGAATATGGACTGCTCCTGCCCTGCAGTAGCTAAGTGTCAGTATGAGGTGTTTATTTTAGTCTATGTTCTGACAGTTTTCCTTGGAAGGGCTTGGATTTGAACAGCTTTGTTTGTTGAGATGGGAGAGATGGGCCAATTTCAGGTTTTAGTTTAAAGAGAGAGATTATGAAGCTTATGACTAACATTGTTCCCTTTCTGTGTAAACTGAGAATGTCTTCATTACATCTGCATTCCTAAAGAACGTTTTTTGCTAGCTGCACATTTAGGAGTTTCATTACTTTTTTCCATGCCATTATAAACTGGTTTTCTTCTTCTCTGACCTTCCTAATTACTGAAGAGAAAATCAGCTTTGTTCAAATCTCGTGTTTTGGTACATTGCACCTCTTGGCTGCTCTCATGGTTCTTTCCTGACTTTCAGTTTGTGGAAGTTGATGAGGGTTTGTTAATTATCGATTTCTTTCAGTTTACCATTTGGTGTTTGCCTAGTGTCCCATTTCTAAGGCTTCTATCTTCATCAAATTTTTGGGGGGGGGGCGGTTCTGAGCCTTTTTCTTTTCAACTCACTGCTTCTCTTTTCATTCTTGGGTCAAAAGCCTGTTCACTCTACAGCTATGGTCCAATCAGATCTTGGGGTGGACATTTGTCTGGTGTATGTTTTTCTCTGTTGTTGACATTGTGTCACTTGTCTTTCTCTGGTGTCATTGATTCTCCCTTGTTAGACTTTTCAACTGAGCCCGTTCTGAGACTCTATAACCTAGGTTATTGTAATATTTTCAGTTTTTTTCCCCTGCTGAATTTTTTTCCCCCTTTCCATTTGTTTCAAGGATGTTTAAATGTATTCCTTTCAGGGTTTTTAAGTTGTTTTAAAAGTTGTATCTGTGAGTGGCAAGATGTCTCAGTTCGTAAAGGCCATTTCTGCCAAACCTGATTATTTAAGTTTAATTCTTAGAACCAAAATAGTATAAGGAGAGAACTTAATACCTCAGTTTGTCCTCTGGCCTCTGTATGGATACTGTGACACACGCATACATGCACACACACACACACACACACACACACACACACACACACGCACACACACGCACACATCCCACGTATGCACACAAGAACAAGTAAAGAAAAAAATTGTCTTTCCAGCATCTTTTTCATGTTATTGTTAGCATCCTCAGTAGGTCTCTTCTCATTTGAGTCCATTTTTTCTTGCCTGTTGATAAGCACGTTATTTTTGTTTGTACTAGATTTCAGTTTCTGGCACCTATTTATATTTTGCTGCTTATTACTTCCCAGATGGTTTGGTAGTCAAGGACTCTACATATATAGCCAGCCCTTCGGTGTCAGTCTCAGCACTTTGAGATTTGAGGAAGTAGTACTTTTCCTCTCTAGATGTTTGACTTCCTGTCTTGAAGACTTCTGTATGAGGTTGCCTCCTCTTATCCTTTGTAATAGAAAGTTGTCTTATTGGTACTGATTGCCTTGTTGTTGTTGCTGCCTTGGTAGTATCACGTCTACTCACATTCTGAGCTTTTTCTTCAGTCTAGGTTTCATGGGAGACAAAGAGTTCATGCCATGTCTTGCAGTACTCGTCCTTAATCATTGTCTGCTGGTGTCTGGTCTATGCATTTTGTCCAGTGCTACTAGTTATAATAGGCAAGAAAAAATATGAAATGTGTTCAGTCCATCTTGTTCATCCATAGACTTAGATTGTAAGACATCTGCTATTTATTTATTTACTTATTTATGGTAGTTGTGTTTTCCTTGAAATCCTAGTTTTATCCCAATTTAATGAAATCTGTTTCAGTGTTTTCTTGTAGTAGACTTAATGCTCTGTTTCTTATATTTAAATCTTAAGTCTCAATAAGTATTTATTATTTTGCTGAGTCCAGAATGTGTGATGCTTCATCTCAGCCTGTCCTAGTGAGTCATAATGCTTTATCATATCATAAAGCCTTTGTTCTCACGCAGCTATTGCTGAGCTTTAAAAAACTTCATAATTTTGTGTTGTTCTGCCTGAAGACTACACTTTTCCAAAGTATTTTACAGTTTTACTTTGTGCGTGCGTGCGTGAGTGCGTGCGTGCTGGGGACTGAGCTCATTGCCTTGCACATTATTCTAGGTAAGTGCTCTACCACTGAGTTTCCTCCTCAGCCCATATTTTTACATTTTTGTAATGAGAGGTACATTACATCTGTTTTAAGTTGTTTAAGTTACAGATTGATTTTTCTTTTTTTAAAGAATTATTTAAAGAATAAATAAAAAAAATTTAAAGAATTTGTCCTCCCTTGCTCTTATAATCATAGTGGAAAAAAACCACAGAAATAGCTGACCCAAGCTAGTGGGAGCTCATGGACTCTGGATTGACAGGTAGGAAGCCTGCGTGGGACCAAACTAGGCCCTCTGAATGTGGGTAAAAGTTGCGTGGCTTGATGTGTTTGTGGGTACCCTGGCAATGGGAATGCATGTAATATTAAACCAACTTCTAGCGACTTACTACTATACCCGTAAACCAATGATCCAATCCTCATCACAAAAGCTTCTGTTTGTAGTAGACAGTGATTAACCCATAACTGTGACCCATAACTGCCCAAGGCACACAGAAGAGGAGACTGCAGAATACTAAACAGTGTTTCTAATGGGAATGTATGTAAGACAGTCCAGACCCCCACACCAAGGCTCGGGGATCATTGTGGAAGAGGGGCTAACAAGAGTGTACAAGCTAGAGGCAGTAGATGACTACGAGGAAACATTATCCTTTGGACACAGGTGGCATCCCCACAAATGAACTCAACAGTGTTTCAGATATCAAGTCCCAGACAGATCAAATCCCAGCATGGAGAAGAGAGGAGGTGAGCAAGAAGTCCCATCCCTAGCCATTGATATTTGGGCAATTGTTAGCTGCTAGAAGACAAAGAGACAGTTTCTTTAAGAGTGTAGCCCCTGGTAAGTCAACCAATATTCAGTGAAAGAACACACATCTAAGAATATTTGGTCACCAGTAAATTTGTCTGTAAATGGGAGGGGATGAATCTAGGAAAAGGAGAAGTTTGTATGAAACTTCCAAAGATACAATAAAATTTTATGTTAAAAAGACTAAAAAATAAAAGAAAAAAAAGAATTATTTTGTTTTTAATTTTGTGACTATATATGTATCTGTTTGTGGGTAGGTAAATGTGGGTTCTCTGGTTACAGGAGGTTGTGAGCCTTCAACATTGGTGCTGGGGTCTGAACTCTGGTCTTCTGTACACACTCTTAATTGCTGTGCCGTCTCTCTCCAGCCCTTAGATTGATTATTCTAGTGTGAATGGGCAGCAAGCAAAAGGGTTACAAAATGATGACTGTGATGTGTCTCCATGTTTAGTAAGTTGTTTGTGTTTCAGCATCTCAAGCACATAATCTTTTACTCTAGGAGCACTTGTAAACACTGAAACACAGGAAGTAAAGCACTCAGCCTACCTTTACTTGTAGAAAAAAAAGGGTTGCTATTATTGGGAAATACCAGTTGTCAAACAAAAGCAGTAGCTAATTGAAAATAGTCATTCTAAATTTTAAAAAATTAACTGCTTTTCATTAATAGAGTCCCAGAAATAAGGAAAAAGTCCTTAATAACTTTTTGCATTATTCTAAGAAAAGTGAACTTTTATACATTTTAGTCTTGAAACCTTTTTTCTATCTTTCAATTCAGATGAATAATTTAAAATAATTATTTTAAATTATTTAAAACATTTCTGTCTCTTCTGTAGAATTTGAACATTATGTTTTTCAGATTAAATTTTAATTTTGATATATTATATGCAATGTAAAGTTTATTTTTATAGACTTTAAGAAATGAATTTTGACACATTCACACATGTATATAATTACATTCTAATTGCATTCCCCCCACCCTCTTCTATTTCTCACTCCTGTCTTTTTCCTTTACAAATGCCTTTCCTACATTTATACCTCTCTGCATGTATATATGTGTGTGTGAATGTGTGTGTTCCCCTGAATTAACAGAGTCAGCCATATAACTTGGGTTTGGAACTACCTATTGGAGCCTAGTGGTTACACAAGTGAAAACAATTACTACCCCTCCCTCAGAATATATCAGTAGCCAATTCAGCAATGAGGAATAGGGCACTATTTAACCTATTTAGAAATCCAGCATTGTCTCACCTTATCTATTCAACCTCTGGTGAGGATTTCATGGTGAATACTTTAACATTAAGAGATGATTTTATGATGCAGGACCAATCACACAGCAGAGAAGACTATGCTGTTAAAGCCAGATAGACTCTATCATTGTTCTTGTTTCTTTTTTTCCAACATAATGTTTTTATTGATTATTTGGGAATTTCACCCAGTGCACACTGATCACGCTCCTTTCCCATTCCTCCCAGATCCACCCTCCCACCTTTGTGCCCTCCCCCCAAAAAATTAAGAAAAAAACGTATACCAGTTAAGATTTGTGTTGCCCATATACTTAGTGGAGCATGGTCAAACTCCCAGTGGCCAGCCCCTTTTTCTTTTAACTGTCTAAACTCTGAGAAATTAACTGAGGTCCCATGAGAACTAATCTGTCTCTTGAAAGAAGATGCCCCAATGAATGGGTTACCTTGCACTGGGCTCCATTTATTAAAGCTTTTGTTCTCTGACACTTACCGCACATGAAGTTCTGGGTGACTAGACCTTAGCACCTGGAGATAATGCTTCTGTTGCTCTAGATATTTCTCAATTTAGTGAAGTTGACACCTAAAATTAGCTATCACAGACCTTCTTAGCTGAAAAGGCTGACTTTTCTCCTGTTGTATTGTCACAGCACCTCTATTGGAAATGAATTCATTTTGTACCTGTGACCCTGTTTCTGGACTCTATTCTGTACCATTGATTTTTATCTCACATCAATACCATACTCTGTAGATTATTAATAACTATATAATGACCTGAAATCATTATGCATCAATCTTCTTTCTTTTTTAAAGTTACTTTGGTTATTTCTTGTCTTCTCGTTTTCAAATATATTTTATATATTTCTGGTTGACTTCTCTTTGATAAAATGCATTCATTGATTATTATATGATTTTATATAATCAATATATTTCAAAAGATGAGCTGTAGAACTATG
This sequence comes from Peromyscus eremicus, assembly GCF_949786415.1. Classification (NCBI taxonomy): domain Eukaryota; kingdom Metazoa; phylum Chordata; class Mammalia; order Rodentia; family Cricetidae; genus Peromyscus; species Peromyscus eremicus. The sequence goes on along the minus strand of NC_081424.1, from coordinate 1,338,930 downwards.
ATTTGAGAAGATTTTAAGTATATATTTTTCTGTTGTTTTATTCTTTTGCTATATTTGAGTTCCTTGCTAAAATTGATTCATTGGTACTCAAGCTTAAGTAAATGAAAAGAGATTAAAAATGTTTGAAAATTAGAGAAGAATTATAACATTTTAGGATTAGTACTATTTCTAGAGTATCTAATTCCTTTTAATGCTTATAATTTTTAGTTTTCCTTTTCATTTCAATGCGTATACTTTAATCACCAAAAAATTAAGAAGTACACAAATGCAAGTGATGTATTTAATAATAAATTCTTAGAAATACACGGGGACATAGCTTTCCATTGTTTTTAGTGCTAAGATAGATTAGTCCTGTCTTTAGTCAGAAGCATTTGTAAAGTGGTGGAGGGCACAGTCTGCAGAATCATGTTGGTGAAATCTTGGTTACCCACACTTATTAGTTGCTTTTGGTAAAAATAAAATTCTGTGTGTCTTTGTTGCTGTTTTTTTAAAAATTATTTTGTTAATTAACCTGACAGTTAATGAATGTATTTGTAAAGTACTTAGGAGAGCACTTAGATACAATTTCCAGGAAAAAACATAGGAATTTGGCTTAACGAGGTATTGTTAAGTGGCTACTTTATAAACTATAAGCTATATAAATTTTAATATCAGATGTAGAAATAATTTGTTCTGATTTCTCATTAGACAACAACAGTTAATATCAGCATGGTGTTAAGGATGATTTTCTGAAAAATTATAGAATTTAACCTAATTTGTCAGTTATTATGTTCCATATATCAGGACTCTTTTGGGCTTTATGGATATGGCAGTCTACAGGAGATTAGCTGTTTGTTCTGTTTGTGAACCTATTGAGGGAAAAGAATAGTCAAGCAAAGAATATAGTGTTGTAAATGCTGAGGTAGAAGATTGGACATTGAAATGCCATAGAAGGATGTAAAATTGAAATATTACTAGGGAATTACAGCTTAAGATAGGCTTCTTTCTAAACATAAGCTTGGAAACTGAAGGTTATAGAGGGAAATATGTATAAATAGTAGTTTTGTTTTAATAACTATGGGGTCATATTTTATATGCATGTGTATTGGGTTATATTTTGTCATCTTCCTTTATTAGCTTGCATAGATCCATTTTATTGCCATCAGAAAAACTTTATGAATGTTCACTTTGTATATTTTCTCTACTAGAATTCTAAATTGGAGCCTCCTTCTTTTTTGAGTTCAGGTTTTTCTTTACAATCTAGGCTATCCTTGAACAGAATTCTCATTTCTCCTGCTCAGTCCCTTAAGTGCTTGTATTGTAAATGTTTGCCACCACAACTGGTGTGTATGTGCTTTTTATATTACCAAATTGATCATCTAGAACTTATATAGTCGTTGTTTGCTAGCTCTGCAAAATGTAGAATTTGGGCTAGGGAGGTGGCTCAGTGTGTGGGGACCTGAGTTTGTATCTCAGTACCCACATAAAAGTCAGGTATATAGTCCTTGTTGTAGTGATGGTGTTGTTTTTGATTTTAGTACTGGGAAGGGATTGGATAAGGGCAGGGTTAATAATGCTAAAAACGGTGAGCTGATTTTTTTTTTTTTTAAATGGTCTAATGCATTTAATCTTCACAAACCTGAAATTTAGGTACAGTCCTCATTTTACAGGTAAGGCAGAAGGATTTAAGTATGCTTTCATAGAATGTTCTACTGAAACAACTCAGTCTAACTTTATAGTCCATAAAGTTTGTAATGCTACAGTAATACAGATACTTCAGATTGTATACTTGAATCCTTGAAGTATTTGATATTCATCTTCCAAAAATGTTAACTACAGTTAGTTGAAGTGTTTGTAATCATAGCACATCATAGGCAAGGGCAGGGGATTGCAAGTTCAGGTTCAGCATTGTGTCCCATTTGTATTGTTCTTAGAGACTAGCTCATTTTTGTAGTATGTGGTGTGACCTTTTGTAGCAGGATACATGATAAATAGTGGTTACTTTGTAGGAGACTGAAATGGGGAAGGCATGAGAGAAGCTTCATGTTCCATCTTCCTATGTAATTCAAGTGTTTTGTACCATCATGCATTTTCTAAAATAAAACTAATGAGCAAGCAGGTTTCCAAAGGAATTGTGAACAGTCATCTCAATAGATTGCTCTTGTAGTTGGTCTGGAAGTGGTGTGGAACAAATTTGTTGTCGGTCAATGTGAGAATAAAGTCTTATAGACAACCCAGCTCTTTTTTTTTTTTTTTTTTTTTTTTGGTTTTCGAGACAGGGTTTCTCTGTGTAGCTTTGCGCCTTTCCTGGGACTCACTTGGTAGCCCAGGCTGGCCTCGAACTCACAGAGATCCGCCTGGCTCTGCCTCCCGAGTGCTGGGATTAAAGGCGTGCGCCACCATTGCCCGGCGACAACCCGGCTCTTAAACTCGATGATAGAGTAACACTTTTTGTTGAGGATCTGCTTAGTCTGTTCTTCACCGTGTACTGATTTTTCTTAACCCTGTCAAGAAAGCTTAAATCCACAGGTGCTACATTGACTCATTTGGTGGAGGGGCTCTTTGACTTTTTCCTTTTTAAAAGGCCTATTATTGTTCTTCCTTTGTATTCATTGTGTGCATAAATGTGTGGTGTATGTACACATACATGGGACAAGCACATATAGAGGACAGAGGAAGAGGTCATGTGTCATTTTCTTCTGATCTTCACTTAATTCTTAAGATAGGATCTCTTACTGAAGCCTGAAGCTATTTTGGCTAGATGGCCAGTAAGGCCTGGGGTCCAGCTGTCTGCCCTCCCCAGTGCTGCATCACAGGCACACAGCCGTTCCTGTCTTTCTGTATGGATGCTGAGGTTTGGTCTTGGGTTCTCCTACTTTCACAGCAAGCTCCCTACCCACCCAGCTGGCCATCTCTGCATTCCTAATGTGGTTCAAAACCAATAACAAATAATGAGTTATTTTTCATTAGTTTGAGTTTGCTAGACTATAGTAGATGAAAGGGAACAAAGATAAAATTTCAGAAATGTAAATTGCTCTTGGTCCATGCCACAGTCATGTGGGGTGAATGGTTAGACCCTGGAGTGAGGCAGAGGTAATGGTAGCTACCTTCACATCTCAGAATATTGGACAGTGAGAGGACTTGATCATTCCCCCTGCTTTATCTCCTTAAGCTACAAGCCCAAATTAATTCAAAATTAATTTGAATGCATTTCCTGTGTTGTTCACCTTTAATAATCAAATAATAAAAGTAACTGATCAATAGCTGCAAAAACCCCGCTATTTTCTTAATTGTAGTCAACTTTAGCAGATTTTACCCTGTCATAATTTGCTAAGGTTTTAGATTCTTCTTCAATCCCTCCATCTCCAAGTAGGTCAAAATTAACTTTTGATATGATTGTCTTAACAAAATATAATCTGTTAATATTGTCTATGAAATAAGCATGAAGTGACAAAATTTGAGTTGTTCTATGAGGAGCCAAAGAATACATTTATTTGATTCATTGTGTTTGAGGTATAGTTGTTTGCCAGTACAAATGAACTTCATTTAGGAAGAAATTAATCTCCAGACTTGGATTTGCGTGTGGTCATCTGTTAGATGTTCAAATGATATGTGGAGTTTAAGGGTTCACTTTTTATTTTAACAGAGCAAATATACTAGTCAGTTTTGGGAAAACACTAATTTTGATCATCACAAGACAGCTTGCTGCCACCAACACATCAGTAACAACTTTTCTCTAGGAATATGCAGAGGCGTCATTCTAAGTCTCACAGAAATCCGTCCTCTAAGACTTCTATAAGTTGCAATCCCAGGGTGTTACAGACAAGCAGTTAGAATTATGAGAACTAGGCCTTGGTGGTTTCTACACTCAGAAATGTAAATCTCTGTTTTGTTTTTTTCTCCACCTGTATGTAATTAAAGTTCAGAATAAATGAAGACTGCTTTTATTAGTTTGTGCTAAGAAGACTTATTTTGAGATTGAAGTAAAATATGTTCTTAAATTCTTAGTTTTGCAAAGAGGTATTTTCTCTCTGTTTTTGACCATTTAATATACCTTCAAAAATTTTTAGGATATCTTACTGAATTGAACATACATGTTATTTGTGAAATTTTAACTAAAAATAAGTTCTTCAGATATGGAAGTGCCAGAATATGTCTCATTGTGTTTTACATTTACTAGATTTTCACTTCATAGCAAATAATGTGCTGTCATAGTACTTCTGTACTTGAAAGCTTTCCAGTTGGTTTTGTATTTTCATTTTATAATTGAAAGGTATCATACTTGACATAAATGTAAGCAGACGTGGTGCTTCACTTATGTGAATTGATGGAAGAAACTGCAACATTAGAATTGTAGTAAAGGAAGTTGTAGTTGGTTGCTTTTTTGCTCTTTACTCTTGGCTCTTTTGGGGAACCTGCCACCCAGCTCCCAAATAAATTACACATGGAGACTTATTATTTATAAATGCCCAGCCTTAGCTTGGCTTGTTTCTTGCCACCTTTTCTCAAATTATCCCATCTGCCTTTTGCCTCTGGGCCTTCACCTTTCTCTATTTCTGTGTATCTTTTCTTTCCTTCGTATTCCATGTCTGGCTGTGTGGCTGGCCCCTTCTTCTCACTCTTTATCTCCTCTTCCAAGATTTCTCCTATTCTCTGCCTGCCAACCCCACCTATACTTTGTCCTGCCTTGCTCTTGGCTATTCATCTTTTTATTAGACCAGTCAGGTGTTTTAGACAGGCAGAGTAACACGGTTTCACAGAGTTAAACAAACGTAACATAAAAGAATGCAGCACATCTTTTCATTATTAAACAAATATTCCACAGCATAAACAAATGTGACACATATTTAACTAATATTCTACAACAGGAAGTAGTTGGAACTAGCTGTTTGTTGAAGTGTCCCAAGGGGCAGGCATAATCTGTAAGATGTCAGATTTAATTACAGGGACTGTTGAAATCAATGAAAACTGACACTGTATATCAAAGATTGTCATAACTGTAATTATTTATTTATTGACATAACTATGTGACATTTTAGATTTAATCTTTAAAACATTCATATAATGTTCAAGCTTATTTGTTTACTAGATATTGGATTATGTATTTTTAAGTGGTAGACTTCTTAAATCCACTTGTTGCCTGGTCTACATTTGTAGTTAGACTGTGATTTGTAGCAATTTCAGTGTGACTTTTCTACCACAGAGGAGGCTTTGAATTAGCAGTCTGGAATATTGCTTTTTACTATAGTTAACAAATTGTCAACATTTTCAACTAAATGTACCATACTACTTCATCAATTGGAAGGTATCTTTGAAAATGTATTTGACAGTCTTTGATCTTTTTATTGACATAAAAAAATGGTATAGTAGTAATATAGTCTGAGATTTTAATAACTATACTATATATTTTGTTATTCTGATTTTAAAGGAGCATTTTATATACCTAAAACATTTCTCCAATTTTTAATATCTGAACAGAAATTTTAGAAGTTTTAAATATTACAAAGACAAAGTATACTTTAAGTTTTTTTGACTTTTGATTTAAAAATTTTAAGCTACTTCATCATGTAGAGATAGTTGTCTCAAAGAAACAAGCTACCCCATCGGTCAAAATAATCTCCTAAAGATTTAAAGTCAGTGTGTCAATATGAATTATGTAGTGTCACTACACGGACACAGGAGAATTACTTAATCATAGAGCAGATGACTTGAGGCATTGCAGACATCTCTGCTTACTAGATACATGAAAATAGGAAAATTCATATATATATATATATATATATATATAAAACAAGTTGACTGAAGTTTAAAGGTTGGGAGAATCGGGGTGCAGCAGTTGGCTGCCTACCTGCTCTCAGTTACAGAGAATGAGGATGCTATCCAGAACACATCTGCTTGTCAGATTTTACAAATATGTTCAAGGAATTGAAGCCTTTTCCATAAAAACTTTACTTTTTGCACACTTGCAAAGAGAAAGGGAGAGAAAGGGAGGTGGGGGAGATTCATTCCATAAGTTCTGTGACTCTAGAAAACCCTAAATAATACAGATTTTGGTACCAGAATGGTTCTAGAAAACAAAAGTATAAGGATGAATCTTTTAAGTATCTGGAATAGTCAATTCGTCAGCATCTTCATATTAACCAGCACCTTCAACTACTGAAGCTTTACAGACTCTGCTAGGAGCTTGGAAAGTACTGAAAGCTCATGGTACAAACTGTATTGCAAACTTAGAGAGATAAATGCCTTTGATTATCTTGATTCATCAATAGTGTGGCAATGGATTTAGTGATGTTATATTCAAAACTTTTTAAAGTTTGGGGAAAATAAGGAAAATGATGCTGCTGGTTGGTTACTCTTAATATCTCTGGATAAATTGATAAAGGATAGGAATGAGCTCCATGATGAAATTAACCAACTTTAGAATATATGGTGAAGGATGACAATGAATGTGGTGATAAAAGTTGATGGGCTCCAGATGTGAATGAACAGTCTAAAGGTTTCTAAGTGTGCCCTGGAAGGGAATCTTCTCTTCAGCAGCCACAGAGGTCGAGTTACAGAAAATCAAACTGAAACCCTCGTAAGGTTGGCTGAACTGCAGCAAAAATTCAAGTTTCAACCTCAGTGGTGTCAGTTGTTAGAAAGGAAGGGCATTTATTGGTAAAGATTTGGATCCTGTAACTTGGGATGGGGATGTGTGGGAGGACCCTATTGAAGCTGAGAGCTTTGAACCCTCAGATTCTCAAGGGTTTATCTCACCTGAGAAAGTAGTACCCTCAGCCCCACCACTTGCAATAGCTCATGCTGGCCTGGAGCTTGTGACCTCCTTGCTACCTTCTTGGGTGCTGTGATTACAGTCCATTGTGTCACCATGCCTAGCTACTTTTGGTTTTGTTTTGCTTTTTAATTCTTTTAACTTTTATTGGTTCTTTGTGGATTTCACATCCTGCATTCCAATCACACTTAGCTCCTTGCCCCCTTGAATCTGCCCCCTGCCCTTGCAGCTCCCCCCAGCCCAAACAAAACCAAATTTAAAAGAAAAACTGTAGTGGGTCAAGCTGTTCCAGCTTTGACCTGGAAGTACTGCCCCCAGTGAGGCATCCGGTAACTGTCATGCCTACCTATGACCTGCCCCTGAAGCGAGGCCAAGACAGGAGCCCTTAAGACCCAAGATCTGGATGTGCTGGCTCTCTTGATTCCTGGTAATCCTGGATTCTGGATGGTAGACTGAACAGAGTTCTCCAGAGAACACAGCTGGACTGCACTTCACCTTTCCCGGATCCTGTTACCAACCCCTTTACTAACTGTAAGGTACCCCCCAAAATAAAGCTTTTTAACTATGTGGAGTTGCCTTAATAAATTCCACATTAAAAAACCCAAAACTAAAACAAACATAAGTAAATAAAGAAGAAAAATCTCCTTATGGAATCTGTAGTGTGACCAGTTGAGTCACACAGTTTATTTACCCTTTAGTCTGTTCATCTTTACTTGCAAATGTTCATCGCCAGGAGTCATTGGTCTGGCTTGAGGCCTCTGGCTTCTGCTAAGACACTAATAATGGACTCTCACTGGCGCTAGTCTTGGATATCCTGTTGTTGTCCTGTGTCATGGAGCTCCTGCTATTTTGGATCTGTAGGTTCATCCCTTTCACATGCTCCAATAGTTTATAGATTCAGTGGTTATTGGGGTGGACCAACTTATAGCCCTAGTTCTGGGCCTGGGTGGTAGCTGGGTTGGTCAGCATTCCAGCTCTCCCTCATCATCACTAACCAGAGAAGCTCTCCAGCACTGCCTTGGCTAGCTCACCTAATGTAGCTTGCAGCAAGAAGCAGGGCCAGTTTTCCCCTCAGGTCCCCAGATCCAGCCCACTCAGACTCACACCACCAGGGCCAGCCCTACTGTTTTCCCTGGGTGCTCACTCCAGATTGTTGTAGGGGACATCCGAGGTGTGGGGTAGGGGGGTCAGCCTACCTGCTCTCACACCCTCAGAGCTGTCTCATCTGCACCCCTGACATCAGAGTCAGCTCTAGTGTCCTGCGTAGAAGAGGGGTACAGGGCCAGCTCTCCTGTGTGCTGCAGCTGGAGTTCCAGATCTTGTTCCTGTCCTTAGGGATATTGTGATATAAACACAGTAATCCCATTTACACACATAGTAGCACAAGAGATAACATGTGCTGATAGTGGATGTCCCTTCTTGTTACTTACGTTTCATTTTCTTTTTCAGTAAGTTATGAATCATTTTAATGCTTGTATTGCTGTTTTTGAAATAAAGTTTGTCAAAAATTGTAAACAAACAGCTTGATGAATGTACCAAAGTGAATAAGCGAACATAACCACCACCAACACTGAGAAGTAGATTATTACGTGTTCTCATTAGTCTTATTACGCCATTCTTCCACCTCCTCTTCTTCCTCCTTTGTGTAACCTGATTCCTCACTTTTAACACTTTTACCTATTTTACAATTTTTATTATGCTTAATTATATATGAGCCCATACTTTTCATTTATCATTAAGGTTATGAAGCTTTTCTCATGTTCTTGCATATTATTTTGTAGTTTGGACATTTTCATTATTCCATTGTATGAATAGTTTACTAGTTTTTTGGGGGTTTTTTTTTTTTTTTTTTGGTTTTTCGAGACAGGGTTTCTCTGTGTAGCTTTGCGCCTTTCCTGGAACTCACTTGGTAGCCCAGGCTGGCCTCGAACTCACAGAGATCCGCCTGGCTCTGCCTCTTGAGTGCTGGGATTAAAGGCGTGCGCCACCACCGCCTGGCTAGTTTACTAGTTTTTATCCTCTTTGTTGCTGAAGAGCTGTTGCCTTTTGATTTTAGAGTAGTTTAAATTGTCCAGCTATGAAAATTCTTTGATGCATCTATGTCCATGACTGTTGGAGTAAGCTTTGGGGCCCCAAGGCATGCCTGTAGGTTTAGTATGATGTGTTTTGTAATGTGCATTCAACTTCAGGAGATACTGATAGGCAGCTCTGTACACTGGCTGTGGGTCTCACCGCAGCACTCTCTCCTGAGTGTTCCTTGTGGCTCTTACATTCTCTCTAAGACTTGGTCATTCCTGTTTAACATTCATGACATTTAGTCATTTTCTTTTTTATAAATATGAAGAAAATATGTTCTTATTTTGTTGCTTCCTAAGTTTATATAGTATTATACTATAGCATATTTGTATTCAGTAACAGTAGTTAGTGTTAATTTTTAGTGGCATGTTGCATTTGTAAATTTGACTGTTACTTCTGACTTCTGGAGAATAGTATCATTGCAAATATGTATGTTTGGCAGAGAGAAACTTAATTTTAGACATTTATTTACAATCAAATATCATTTGCTGCTAGATAAGCTGCTTGATGACAAAGTTTCATGTTAGTTTTATAAACATTCTTGGGACACGTTTAAAAATATTTATTGATAGGAATGTAACAATTTTATTTGTATTGGGAGGTCTTGATGGTTAGAAGTTGCAGTCTGTTGTGGCTTGGCAGTTCTCTCCAAAGCTTGACAACGTGAGGTACTCACTTCCCAGTGAGACTTACTGCTTTCTACCTGTACTTATCTATACAATGTCTCTAGGCCCAGAGGACTGACCTTATAGGACTGACCTTGTCTGAAAGCTGTCTCTAAGCCTGGGTGCCTGATTTATCTCTAGCATGGCCCTTGGCACAGTTTCCTGCTAGAAGCCTTCCCCCTGCTGCCCATATGTTAACTAAGACTTGTACTAGGAGCTCTTCTATAGGACCCTACTGCCACATATGAAGACTTATGACAGGACCATGCTACTTAATGCAAATTAGAACTTGTTCCCAGGCTTCCCAATCCTATATATTTCCTATATTCTGGAATAAAGTTGAGCTGATTCCATCGTATCCACAGTAGTCCAAACCCTGTTGCCCTGCTTCAGCTCCCCCCTTGCTGATGGGCCAATGATGCCCAAGGAAGGAGAACCACAGATTTGGACTGTGAATAAATAGAATTTTAATTTTTAAAAATCTTTTAGAGAACTAGAAGGAACACTAAACGTTTTGGGAGCAAATCCACAATGAAGAGGTGTTTGAATGCTTTGAGTACGATGTTGATTTATTGATTTTTATGTGGGAAAAGTGTCTTTTTGTAGTGGGAAAGTTTGAGATGAGAGTATGGAATTGAGATAATGTCATGGGGGGTAGAAAGGTGTGGAGACAAGAATACATGTTTCTACTAGAAACTGAGATGCTTGAAATGTGAAACCCCCTAACCTGGGAAGATGTGAGCAATAATATAGAAGGCATCTTTAAATTGCAGCCTTAATTGAATGAACAGTTTTCTAAGTAAACAAGATTTTGAAGTTTGTCTTTCAGGGATGGGCTCTGGGATCAAACCCAAGCCCTCAATGTGCTAAGCAGTTACTCTATTAGAGATCATCCCTACGCTAAGGAGTGCTGTTCATAAGTATTGGTATTTTTGTTGTATATTGCATGTTAGGCTATCAGTTTAGTTTTTTTCCCCACTGCAAGCAAGAATTATGTTCTTTTTAGTACTGTTTTTCACTATTTTTTTGTTTTTGTTGTTAAATGCTCGTTTTTGTTGTTGTTGTTAAATGTATTTGTGCATAGAAATACACCCAAAAGAAAGAGCTTCTGAAAAAGATATATTTTTGATTCCTCTATTGCACTAAATAACTTGAATAGTTTTTTCCTACTGTTACATCATATGTTAGTCTTTGTCTCCCACTTCCTTTACTTTCACTTGTAACCACACACTGCACTGCTGGGCTAAATTATCTTTTAGGACCTGCCGTTTCTTGTCTGAAATTTTAAAAAATTGTTACTGGTTTATATAGACAAAAACACTCATTGCAAATGTCTAGCTCAGTGAGCTCTTACAAATGGGGCGCCATGTTTCTACTGTAGTGTAGAAATACCCTGGCTTGGTGATGACCCTTTGCTGTTTATCTGTTGGTCCTTCTCCAAGCACTGTTTTGGTTTCTGTTTATCATTCTGCTGAATATTTTTTAAATTAGGCCACTCTAATAGCATAAATCACTTTTTTCTTGATTACTTCTTTAGTAACTATCTATAGACTCTTCATATATTGGAAAATGTGTTCAGGAACAATATAATTTCTTCATGCCCGAGCATAGCTCTGCAATATAACACTGAAACAGACTATCTGCCTACAATAGCTGGCTGATGTAGAAACAGCTTTTTATCTCTTGAATTTTGCATGTTCTATTCTTCAAGGAACATTCAATTAGTTCCATCTCTTAACATATGGAAAATGTAAAATACACATTCAGAATCATTCTTTTCCCAGATGTTATTTGACAGGAAGCTTTTTGGTCCCTCAGTTCTTAGCTCAAAATTCAAAGAATTCTATGTGGTACAAATTTCTGAATACTTGGACTCCTGGGGACAGTCTTTATTTTGTGAAGCATGTCCTCTTTGCTGTAATGTGCTTTACACTTAGCAAAGAGTAGTTTGAATTAGTCCTAAAACATTCATACAAAACTAAATGTTTTAATTTTACTATATATAGATGTAAGGTAAATTTTACTGTAAATCTTTCTTGGCAAATTTTGGGTCCTTTGGTTTTGGTGTCAAAATGATGAGTGTTTTTAAAATGTAATACACTAATTTTTTTTAGCCTAATTTTAGCATCTCAACAATGTTATTTTCTCAGTGGGCAGAATAACATTGAAACAATTTCAAAAAACAATTTTTATACTACTGAGGGGCTTAGTAAATGTACTAGTAAAAAATCAAATTGACAATAAAAATATTGACAATTAACTCATGGCCTAATACAAGAGCAGATGGAATGTCTTACATGAGTTCTAGTTCATTAAGCAAATGGCGACTTTATTTTCAAGTCCTTTTAGTTCAGGGAACTGAAGTGGCAAAATTGTGATATAAATGAAGCCACTTATTAATGATCTGAAGTAAACTATAGAAACAGAATACTAGCAGGCTTCTTCAAACATGGTAGCACAGTGTTCTTATGTCTAAATTTTGATTTTAGAATTTGACTGCTATCACGTTATTATTTCTGAAAGAGTGAGTTTACTATAAGAACATATTGGGGCCAGGTGTGGGGAAGTCTAGAGAGATGACTAAGAAAAACACTTGCTGCTTCTGCAGAGGACCCAGGTTTGTTTCCCAGTACCTACATAGTGAACTACAACTATCCATCACTCCAGCTTCAAGGAATCTTAACATCCTCTTCTGGCTTTGATGGGAGACTAAGCATGGATATGGTGCACATACATACATACAGACGAAATACTCATATGTATAAAATAAACCTTTAAAAAGAAAGAAAATACTTGTAGAGTCATCTAAGTTCATGGTGAGGTACATTGCCAGATTTGGGGTCCATTATATTTGAATAGTATAGTTTGTAGCTCTTAGTACAGATAATAAAGTAGTTTCTTTGTATTTTGATGTGCTATGGTTTTAGGTTGGAAGAACTGCTTTAGTTATAGAATTTGTAGTACTGCATGCTTTAGATTTGCATTGCTTGGTCTGTTTCATTTCTATGGGCTAATTGATATTTTTGTAAAAGAAAACTAAAATTATTCAGTTGCCACAGTTCATTTCAAAATGATAACAATGCCATCTGTAATGGTACATTAGGTCATATTGTTGAGTTTGTACTTTGCATTTGTTAGATCATATTCGTCATTTGCAGTCTAAAATAATATTGGCATCCATCACTTATAGTGACATCAGAGCTGAAGTAGAAGCATATTAAGATAATAAGAACAGTTAACTCTTGCAAAGGAAAGCACAATTGAATGACTTACTGTCACCAGTTTCTGTGATGTCACCTATTGGGAAGAGAAGTTTTGGTTTTGATAGATTACCTCATTTATTCTTTGAATTATTCAGGTGCAGATGTATTTCCTAATATGACATCATTACAGTGGAAGAAGTTTTTTTTTTCTGTCCTAATATGCTTTTAAAAGATGCAAACAATTCATTATATAATGTCAGATGTCTACTGTGAAGCTTACGTGAATACTCTGACCTATGTCCTGCTTTGAGTCCCTGATCTCCTACTGTTGTGTGTGTCAACTAAATTTTATAAATGATGTATAAATATTTAATGCATAAAGTAGTTTATCTATAGCAGATACTAAACAACAGTTTTTTGAACTTAATATCAATAGTAGCATATTCCATATCTGAAGAGCCTTAACACTGATGGCATGCTAGAGTAAAGCCTGATTTTTAATTTTATTTCCTCTTAAATTTTCTACCCTTTCTTGTCTCTTTTCAGATAAGCATTATTTCTGACATGTGCTACTTTAACAGCATTGCTCTCATTATGAGACATTTTTATGATTCACCTATAATTTGCCAGACAAATATACTCAGCTTTAAATAATTGTCTAAAATATGCTTGGAGAAATATACTTTTGAATTGACTGCTGTCCTTAGTGAACAAGTTGACATCCTGGGATATTTTAAACATTTTTTATTTGAGCTGTATGGAAGCATCCAAAAGTATTTTTTATTGATATAATTGATAATTAATCTTTGTGACTTTTTCTCTATTTTTGTTTGTTTGTATTTCTTTTAGATGCTCGTGACCACACCAGAAAAATGGGATGTAGTAACAAGAAAGAGTGTTGGGGATGTTGCTCTTTCTCAAATTGTAAAACTCCTGATTCTTGATGAAGTTCACTTGCTTCATGAAGACCGGGGCCCAGTTCTGGAAAGCATAGTTGCAAGGACCTTACGACAGGTAAGAGGCAGTTATCAACTTACAAGCTTCACTGGCCTCTGTCTCACTTTTGTCCATTCCAGCTTCCTCCTACTTACACCCCAGTTCTTTTCGCTGAAGTTTGAACTTTTTTCCTTTCCCTAAGAGACACCCAGTCTCTTCTGCCACCATCAGTATCATAGCTGTCATTACACCCTTTTCCTCTCAAGTCCCTTGCCCTTCCCTTGGACACCAATCTCTTCACTCTATAAATTGCTCCTTTTTTGTTTTCTGTCTTAACTTTTCCTGTTCAAGGGCACTTTCTCTTCAGCTTAAAAGTTGCATTTAACTTCACTAAAAAAATTTCCTTCAAATGCTTCACCAAGTTTTATTTTTCTACTTAACTTCTGGAAATACTGATCTGTATTGGCCCCATCACTTTTGTTTTCCATCTATGATGGGATGTTGATTGCTTGAACATAAGCATAAATAAAATGTTTTTACAGGCTCACCAGTTACTAAAAGGTTATTCTTGAGCCTTTATTTTAAACTTCTGATATTACTAAATATTGATATTTGATACTGCTTATCAAACCATCTTTTAGATTCGAGCTCCTTACCTGTGGCTCCATGATACACCCTATCTTGACTCTCCACTTGAACTTTGTTTTATTAGTGTGTACTAGTTGTATCAAGTAATGGGTTTTATTATGGTGTCTTATATGTATACATAAAGTTCTTTGAACATAATTATGGTTGCATTGCTCACAATTATCACCTCCTTCCTTATTGCCACTGGTTCCCTTCCTGTGTTCTAATTCTACTTCATTTTCTTTTTTATATCTGCTTATTTGCTTTTTTTTTCTTCAGGATTTCTTGATGATTTCTTGATGATCTCTTACTTTCATCCTTGAAATGTCTATATTCTCTAAGACTCACATTTGCCTTAGTATTTTTATATCCTAAATATTTACCCTTGGAAAGCAACACTTATGGGAAGAAAAAGTGTGCAATATATATTTACATTCATTCATTGTGTCATTTAATGAACTTTATTAAATTCAGACCATGTACTGGCTAAACACTTCCAAGTACTATGAATTTAGTAGTCAGTAAAATAAAGTTCTTGGCATAGAGTGAGGTGCATGTCTGTGAGAGCAGTTGCAGGAAGCTCCAGTGTGGTTTTTACAGTGAAGATGGGTTTGGAGGAGTATTTATGACTGTCACATTTTAACGTGTCAGTATATAAATTATAAATGTACACACATGAATACACCTACAAAAAGTAAAAAGACTTGAAATTTTCAGTGTGATTTATCAAATCAGATAATATCTAATGCATAACTTCAACGACACGTGTAGTTACGACCCAGAAGACCCACGAAAGGTCTGTAACTGCTGCTCTCTGCACAACCTCTCTTCCTCCAGCCCCTGTTTTCTGCTCCAGATTTTACATCCAAGGTCTTTTACATCAGAGAGAATGATTTTTATTCTGATTTCTTTTTTTTTAATTTATGCTTTGATATTAGAGAATTGGTAACTTTTCCAGGAAGCCATGACGCATGAATCCATACAGTCCACATTTATTTTCAGCTATTCACCTTGAGAGTCCATCAACGTAAACTATTCCACAGATAAGGGCTTTCTTACAATTGTAGAGGTGTAGAGACCAAGTAATATTTATACATTTGTTAGAGGAGTGTGGTTATGTGTTGGCACGGAATTTAACTAGCCTGACTCTAGCTTCTTACAGCAGCAGGAAATGGAAAGTGGCATTGTTATCAGTCCTTCCTATGGCTGCATATGCTGCATCATGTGGGTTGTTTTACTACACATGGTTTGTTTCAGAGAACATATAACATATTCTACGCTTCCCTTGTCATCCTCATAATGTTACCATTTTTCAGTTGTTTCTCATACTTTTCTCATTTATAGTCCTAAGAAAAACTTCCAGATATTAAAAATTATTAAAGTCTGGTCATCTCACTTTAACTTATACAAAATCTGTCAGCTACTGTGGGTTCTAGCCATTTGAAACTATTTTATTTTTCCCTATTTCTTTATAGCACATTATTAACCCAAACTTACTTGAGGTGAAGTGGGGGTTTTTCCTGTGTGCAATTAATTAAGGCTTCTAAATGCAAGTTATGCAACTACTTCATTCTTGGTCATTTTGTGCAAATATTTATTAAAAACACACTGTTCGTTTGAACATGTCACATACTTCTTGTATATTTAAAATCATCATTCTGTTTCCTACATGCTAAAAGGCAATGTCTGAAATAAAGGAGTAAGTTTTACATACTGCTGTATGAAGAGTTTCTTATAGTAAATTATACACATGTCTGTTTCCTCTGCTTGCACTTTGCATGTTTTTAGCATTTATCAATCTTTATCATACAGCTAGGTACAACTCATTTTTATTTTCTGTATTTATCACTAGATTTTAATGTCCTTGATATAAATGTATCTTTGAATCTCATGTCTTACCAAAGTGCTAATGTAGTGCTCATTACTATTTGTATTAAAAAGCACATTTCTGTTTGTTCCTTGTGCTTACCAGAGGTTCCCAGTAGATGGTAGTGTTTCACATCATATGCAGCCATGATTCCTGGTAATGTGAATGATACAGGGAGCTGTGTCAGCGCGGTGTAGCTTCTGTTTATGGTCAGAAATTACATTGTAGATTAGGAATTGCATTCACAGCACACTTGACATCATGGGGAGATAAGATAGATATGTAAGTGATTATAAATTGTTGTACTTAACAATATTAAACTAATATTGCTTCTTAACTTTGTTCCACAAGGAGACGACTGTACAAGCTTAGACTTCATGAGATAGTTTTCAGAAAAGTTTACTCTGGAAAGTCTTGAGTTCTATTATCAGCATGTCTC
Organism: Peromyscus eremicus; assembly: GCF_949786415.1. Taxonomy (NCBI): domain Eukaryota; kingdom Metazoa; phylum Chordata; class Mammalia; order Rodentia; family Cricetidae; genus Peromyscus; species Peromyscus eremicus. The sequence continues at coordinate 1,322,366 of NC_081424.1, read as the reverse complement.
CCTACCACCCAAAAAAGTTAATTCTCTAGTTTCTGGGCTAAAGATAAAGAAGAATCTGCAAAACAGGTTTTTGTAGTACTCAGCAATACATGTTTCATTACTCTGTGTGATGTTTGGAATTCTTTAATTTGGGTCAAATTTAATTTGTTTTTACTGTTTTATATAAGATTACTTTAGTGAAACCAAATTCCTATATATCTCTTTCTCTGTATGTGTGTGCAACAATTTCCACCCTGCTCCATCTAGATTTGATTCTCCCATTTATGCTTCAAGTAGTCTCTACAGGTGTGAGCCTGTGCCAAACTAACTACTGCATCACCTAATTATGATGGATCATGCAGTCACCCAGTGTAGGTGGCTGGATGGTTCTGGAACCATGAAGTGATCACAATAGCTTGTTTGCTTATTTCACTGAATCTCCAAGACTGAAAAAATTTATCAATGTTTACTTTGATAATAACATCATAGCCTTATAGTGAATGTGTCTTAATTATCAAGTATATGGACGTCTTTGGCCATCCTTTGGTTTTAGTGTTTTATGTATATTACAATATTAGAATACAATCAGAATATGACCTTTTTAAAATTTTTGATTCATGGAATTTTATTTATCTATTTATTTAGGTAATACCAATGACCAAACCCAAGGCCTGATGCATACCAGGTCAGCCCTCCACCAAGGAACTAAGTTTCCAGCCCCAGTTTTTGAAATTTATTGTATTTTCTCATTGTTACAAACCTTTTGTAGCTATTTAGTGTCAATTCCATGAGTTTTAATGATAGTAGGTAAAGAATATGATGTGTGTATGCGTACGTGTGGTGTGTGTGTGTGTGTGTGTGTGTGTGTGTGTGTGTAGGGGATTAAATACATGGTCTTATGCTTGTTAGGCAAGTGTTCTACCACTGAGTCACATATCCAAGGCCTACATCTATTATGTGTAGAGATTTATATGAAAAGACCTTCTGTTGACTCTCTGACCTCACATCCATTTGCTGTACTATAGTTTTTAGCAGCTCATATGGATAGGATACATGATGGTCCTTTTGGTTAATTTACATAAATCTTATTTAATTAAATAACTTTCGATTGAAATTACCCATACAGGTTGAATCCACACAGAGTATGATAAGAATTCTCGGGCTGTCTGCAACCTTACCCAACTACCTTGATGTTGCTACATTTTTGCATGTTAACCCTTACATTGGACTTTTTTATTTTGATGGCCGTTTTCGACCCGTACCTCTTGGACAGACATTTTTAGGTATTAAAAGTGCAAATAAGGTAAGAGCTTGTTTTAATAGACTGTTAAAAGAAATATTTTTGTTGGCTTGCTTTTGAATACTTGCTTTTGAATCGAGATTAAATACTACCAAGTGCTACTTTCGTAGCATACACGTATGGCTTCAAACAATCAGGCACACTTCTCAGTTTAGGTGGTAGAACTCTTCCTGCAGAAGGGTTCTTATGGTAGCTTACAGTATTAACAACATGTGTTTTGTATTTTCAGCTGTTAAAAGTTTCACAGAGTTATTTTTATTTAATTGAAGGACATTGTAAAATAAAAGCTAATTAAATCAGTAATATATATTTGATATAATGTTCATTTAAAATAAGGAATAAGGCTTTCAGATTCAAAAGTGATTTCATGGTAGTAACCAATGGGGGAGAGTTGTGCTTAAGAAAATAGGTTTTAATTATTACATTAACTATGTATATAAAGAATATTTCTAGCATTCTCTATAGTGATTTAAAAATAGTCATTCCTTTAATGGTACCACCATATGCCATTTGTACTATTAGTATTTCTTATTCCAGTTTTATAACCATGTAGTAAAACTTTACTTAAAAATTATTCTGTTCAATTCTTATTCCTCCTTAGAAGAAATAGCTTTAGGATAATCACAGTCCTTTTGACCTCTTTTTATAAAAGAGAACAGATTGGAATTGAATAATGTTTGGTCAAACTTGGCCCTTCATTAATTACATTGTTTTCTAAAAATAAGTTTTTTCTTAAAACAGCCATTTTTGCCTCATACTGTTGGAATGTTGGAAGAATACTCAGTAAATGTTTTTTATAATACTTAATTACGTGCCGCCGAGTGCCCGAGCCTGAGGAGGCCAGGGTTGTTGGATCATCCCAGATCTGGAGTCACAGTGGTGCTGAGAATTAAACTTGGGTCCTCAACAAGAACAGTGAACCACTAAGAACCTTAATCACTAAACAATCTTTCTGGCTCCAGTATTCAGTTATTGTTATTAGAACAAATAATGTGCAGCAGCAACATGGTGGAAAGGTCAGGTATTAGGGCTGGACACGTGGCTCAGTGGGTAAAGGGCTTGCTGCAAGCTAGTGTCTACACCCACATAAATGCCAGGTAAGCCTGGTGTCGTGCCTTTAATCCAGTTACACAGGAGGCAGAGACTGGTGATAGCCCCAAACAAGCTGACTAGCTGGAACAGACACATAGGAGACCCTGCCTCGGTATATACAGTGGAGATACATATAATCAGGAAGATACCTGGTGTCATCCTCAGACTTCTACATGCACATACATAAAAATACACACACGAATGAACATGCTAGCTTGCACACACACTTCACCTTTATACACATGCCAAAGAAAATCTCAACAAGCTACCTTCTAATAGTAGGGATTCTTTTTAGATTATTAGAAAAGAAAAAGAATAGTTTGTTATGATAATAACTGTGACATGCATATTTGGCTTTCATTAATTACTTCAAGTGATTTGGAGTGCTGTAAAAACTTGCTATTTGTTTTCCCATCATTTTTTAAATATATAGTTTATCATTTAGTTCATTTCAAAATATCATTTAGATGAATGGAGACATATTTCAGATTTTTTTCTTGACTTGCAGCTTAACTTAGAGTAAATTACAGTCACAGATACTTTTTAAATATTTCAAATGCATGAAAGCCATCTAAAATCTTATTTTCTTTCAATTACATCATTCAGATTGGTAAATCACTTATAGTTAATTAAATTCAAAGTGTTTTTCATAGCATTGTGCCAGCAGTATACTCACAAAACACATGTTGGATGAAGAACTGATGTGATTTTTTTGAATATTTAGAAGTTTGGCAATTAGAGGAATTTACATATCATAGTGTGAATAGTTCGTTTGTTATAGTTACAGATTTTTGTATTACTAGAACTTATTAGTTTAATGTTAATTTGAAATACATAGTTGGTTAGTGTGAAGATTTCACCAGGGTATAGTTAAGTTGTTTTGTAACCAGCTACTGAGAATTTCATTCAGAAACTCAAGATATGATCCAGTTGTTATTCTGGAATATCAGAAATGGTAAGATGGTGTTTCCAATTTGAAATGAACCCAATCCAAAGTACACTGAAAATGTTGGGATTTAGCTTGGGGATAGAAGAGGTTAGATTTGTTTTCCAAGTCACTGATGGGACTGTTTACCCTGTGATAATTTTATCCTACTTAGCCACAGATTGTTACTCATAAGTTTTCCAATTTTTAATGTTTTACACCATTGAAGCAGTGAATTAATTTCTTTCCTTAGGATTTTCTTTGTCATACAACCTGTATTCTTTCAATTTTCAGACATATATGAAAGCTATATGGTTCATGGAATGAGACAGGAAAAAAATAGCCTGAGGAATGAAGTTTTTAGGGGAAGTAGAAAACTTTAAAATCTATTCTAACATATCTGTAGCTAGCTGGTATCACCCACAAAGATACTAACTTTTCAAACCTCAGCGTTCTTTATACTCTGAAACCATGGTTGAAGTACTTTGTGTTTTTAATTTTCCTTGGTTTGTTCTGTGTTAGATACTTACATTTCATTTGTTGCTTCTGTGCTGTAATTAGTCTGAAAGGTTTTTGTAATATAATTGGCAAAGTTTCATTTGTAATTTGAAAGTGTTTCATTGTCTCATTTAATAATTTTCATGTTTTAAAATCTTTAAGATGCAACAGTTGAATAACATGGATGAAGTGTGCTATGAAAGCGTTTGGAAACAAGTAAAGGCTGGACACCAGGTACACTGACTTATATTGTTTCTAGAAAATGCTTCATGGACAACTGTAGATTTTTCGATCTTCACTTAAAACTTTTCCTGAATTCCAAGATTAAGATTTATTTCATAATTGTTTTAGTCTAATGGGTAACTGTATGAGTCATATAAATATTCTTAAGTGATATTGTTATACTACTATTGATAGGTCATGATATTTTGTTTGCTATTTTATTAAGTGTTTAAGAAAAAGTTTGGCCTTTACATTTCTGTTTTTTAAATCATTTTAAAAAGCACAAACCTCTCAAAACTCAATTCACATTCATATTTTTATATATTAAGGTTTTTCATGATGTCATTCTCACTGTTTTCATGAAGTATATTTGAAATATATATGTAGTAGATTTTTGTATTACTTAATTTTGTTTGGAAGTTGAGCATTTGAGTCTGGGGTATGGCTCAATGGTAGACCACATGACTATTGTGTTTGAGGTATTGAGATCTGTGGGGAGTCAGGCATGGAAAGAGAAAGAATTAATCAGTTTTGTTTTTATTAACATCTCAATTGTCCCAAAATTCTTTAAAGAAAACATGAAATGATATTATATAAAAATTAACTGTTATCCATTTTTTGTTCTTGTTATTTGGGTAAGCTTTTATGGTTTTCCTGCCCCCTCTTCTGTCATATTCCCTGAGCCTTAGGTGCTGGAGTGTTTTGTAAATTTGTCCATTGGGACTGGGCTCCACAACTCAGCGTTTTGATTGGTTGTGGTTTTTCTCCATTAGTCTTGGTCTATTGCAAAAAGAAAACATAGTTTTGTGTACAAAAGAATCCTTTAACCCCAAGACTGAATCGTATTGCAGCTTCTGTATATGAGAAAAGTTAAACTAACCTGGGCCTGAGAACAGGAATAGATGCCAACCAGTGAACACCCTTTAAATATATTATCTTTTTTAAAGAAGAGCTTTCAAAATTTGTTTTTCTCTAATTTTAATAGAATGTTATTGGTCTTAAGAATGCTTGCTTGATTGTTTGTTTATCTTAGTCTGTTTTATGGTCCTCATTCCTTGTTTATTTTTATTTATTGTCCTATTTTGCTTTTTATTGTTTTGAGACAAGGTCTCATGTAGCCAACGATACCCTTTCATTTCTGATCCTCCTTGCGTATATCTCACAAGTGCTGAATCACAGGCATGGTGTCACCATTCCTGGGGATCTAACCCAGGATCAAATGAGTGTTAGACAAATCACTCCACCAACTGAACTGCATTGCATCCTCAGTTCTGTTTTTAACTATAAAGTTTTAATTTTATCATAACTGCTTTTAAATAGAAAATCAAGAATCCCTGATTATTTTAAAGTAATCCTTTTTCTAAGCTCTTAATTAATACCTGAAAATGATAATATTGTCTTACATTTACTAAATTCTCTCAGCATCTTCTGAGGTATATACTGTTATGCATAGTTGACAGAGATAAATGAAGTCCTGTTCAAAAAAAGTAATATATTGGTTGTGTTCTTGTCATTTAATGTATTAGCTATTTTGTGTCTGCATCTATTTAGATTCTGTGTTAAATAAAAAGGCTTCAAGATTTTTTTAAATAACAGAAGTAAAATGTAAACATATTAATGTGAAATATATAATAAACATGAGCTAATGAGCAAGCCAGAGAGTGAGCAGTCTTCCAGTATGGTTTCTGCCCTAATTCCTCAGTGATGGATTGTCACCTGGAAGCCGACACCTTCCAGATAAACCATTCCCTCCTCCAATTGCTTTTGTTTAGTCTTTTATTAGAGCAACAGAGATAAAACTAGAACATCCTGTTACCCTAGAATTAAAGAAATTAAAGTAATATTTCCTTTTCTACCACTGGTAACACTTACTGGCCAGATAATGGATACAGTCACTCCTTGACATCTTTACAGGCCTGGTTCTAGACACCCACCATAAAAAATACCAGAATCAAGAGGTTTTCAAGACTTTCATTTAAAATAGCATGGTTATTTGCTTATAATTTATGGACACCTCACACTTTAAATTTTCTCTAGATTTGATACAGTATCTATTACATGATAAACTGCAAATAATTGTTCTACTATATTTTTTTAAAGAGTAAGGCTGAGGTGGAAAGGCTTTCGAATTCACTGTAGATGGAAGGGTTTTTTTCAGGTGGGGTTGCATTTGTTACAAATATCTCTTATAAGCAATGTGTTAAATCTATGATACAGAGCCCTTGGATAAGGAATTTACCGATCATTATGCAGTGGGGCTGATTGTATTTGCTACATTATTATGCAGTGCAGGAGTGGTTCTCATTGGAACAGATCATTTTATAGGGTTCAAAGAGTAGAATTATTTTTTAGTGAGATAGATAAATACATATGCCCATATATATAAATATGCACATAAAACATATGCAGTTGTAAGTTCTAAGTGATCTAAGGAATACTTTTGTTGCTAGTACTACAGCCATTTTAAGGCCATTGGCTATAAGCCATTTATTTTTCCAAGATTATGGCCATCATCATGCTATTTATGATTCTTCAGAAATATTTATTAATGCTAATTTATAATATGATCATATTCAATATTCAAAATATTTCTTTGAAAAATAGAATATAATCTCATGCTAGGAAAAGTAACCTTTGTCTCTTATATTGTTGGATAAAATTTCAAATAAATGTTGTACTTTGGAGGATTTTAGGGAATTTTTTTTTGCATAGTTCTCACATATTACTAGAGGCCAATGTGTCTCCTTAAAAATCATGTTTTATAAAGTATAGATATGAGTTGGAGATCTGTAGTCAGTACAGATGAGATCTTACTACCAACTCTTTTCAGTGTAAATTCACTCACTGCTTTACTTCTCAAAGCAAAAGTTCCTGAGGGCAGGCTCATATTCTAGTAAATTCACATGAACTATAATAATTATGGTGCCTAATTAGAAGTTAAAAACTTGGCTGGAGTACCCAGGGAAGCCATCAGGTGACAGGCACTGGTGATTCTAAGACACAGGAACCTGGGAATTGAGGTTCACACTATGAAGGGAGAAGCTGGAGACAAGAATTACTCAGCTACCTTTGGTGTGCATGTCATGACAAGCAAGACTGCCAGTTCTTCATGAGTGTGTAAAATCAAAGTTGACTTTCTGTACTTGTCTAGCTGAAAATGCTCTGTGATGATTGTGTAAGTGAAGTTGCTGTTCGAGAGCCAACAGACAAACTTTCAAATTGGAAATTGCAGCCAGATCTGTGCTGCTTCAGATAAGTAGAGTGGAAAGCTCTGCCCTGTCAGCAGTGGCCTCCAGAAGCAGGTTTAGGCTGTATGCTCACAATTCCTGTTTTTGCATGATTCGCATTAACACTTCTATTAGGAGTTTCTTGAATTTTATTTTTAAAATGTATATATTTTGTGTATTTCTTCATTATAAGTGAAGTGATGTTGATTTCATAGTTTCTTTTCATAATTTTTAGTTTTTTACCATTTTACCTTCTTAATACAGTGATAATTTGTATATATTTCCAACAGTATTTTTTCTTTTCATATGTATGTGAGAGTGTGTATGCATGTGTTAATGTGTGTCCACATGTTTATATTTCCCACTAATATTTTTTTCTTCTCATATGTGTGTGACAGAGTATATATATATACATGTGTGTATGTGTGTATGGGCAGGAACATATTCATGAGTGTGCACATATGTGAAGCATTTCAAGGTTGATGTTGAAAATTTTCATCCATCTCTCCTTAGTCTTTGAGGTAGGGTCTATTAATCGCCCAGAGCTCACAGATGAGGCTGTTCTCGCTAGCCAGCTTGCTAAGTGGATCCTATTTTGCCCTTCTGAGACTAGAATTACAGGAGGGCTACCACACTTAATTCAGTTCTTATGGGTTCTAGGGATCTGAGCTCTGATCCTCTTGCTTATCAAACAAACACTTTAATCATAAGCCATCTCCCCAGCTTCTACTAGTCTTTTGTCCCTTCACACTTGCAGTTTTAATTTTGATTATTAGCTATAATCAATTATTAAATTATAATTATAATGCTTGTGTGATTTTATATTCACTCTTTTACTTAATGAATAATAAGGATTTTAAGTGTATCCACATGGTTTTCACAACTTCATTGTCTGCAAGAGAGAAAAAAAAGAGTGTTTCGGTTCTAATTTTCAGATGCCATATGAATCTATTCAGACGTTTAATCTGACATGTGCCTAGATACTTGCTTTGGATATAGGGAAAAATGAGCCTCAGACATGTTAAGCAGCTTCCCAAGGTCATATGGCTAGTTAAGGATACCACTATGACAGAAACACTTCTACATTGTTTGTTATTCTGTCAGTTACCTGTCTCATAGCTGCATGAGAACGAAATTCAACTTCAGGATAAAAGAATTTATTGTGGCTCAAAGGGATTCAGTTCATAATGTTACCAAAGGTATGGCTGTGGTATTGATTTGATTCATTCGTGTTATTAACCAGGAAACAGAGAAAGGGGACTTTCTGACTCTCTCCTTTCTCCCCTTTAATTCGGAGAACCTTAGCTCACCGGAGTGGATCCTCCTACGTTTGGGATGGATCATCCCATCCCAGTATAAACATCTCTGCAGTCACATTCATAGATATTCCCAGATGTGTGCATCCACGTGATTCTAAATCCAGTCAATTTGACTGTGAAGATTAGTTTTCACAGCTATTAATTATAATTATAATAGAATTATTAATTCCTCCATTGCTAAGTGTTGTAAATGTTTCAGCTTTCTATTACTAAAAATGATGCTTACTTTTTTTTTTTTAATTAAATTTCTGTTTATTTAGTTGCTGCTTTTCTGCTTAAATTTTTACTTAGTTCATTCCTTAAAATGGAATCAGAACAAATGCCATATTTTGTCTTCTTGCTATACAGGAAGGACTCTTTGTTCTCCAAGTAAATAGAAGCATTTTGTGGTCACAACAGACCTGAGAGCTTAAAAGATGCAGGATCTTAAAAACTAATGAGATTTCTTCTAAATGATGTTGGCAATGTAGTTTGGTGTAAGGTTGTGACTCAATGTATGTTTGCCACCTTAATTTTTTTCAGTTTATGACATAGTAGACAAAGTGGTGTTTTAATAGTGAAAATTTTTTCTTGATTTGCAAATATTTTCTCCTCACTGTGGTATTAGGCTTTGGTTTGGACATGTACTTACTTTCAATTAGAAAATTGCTTCCTCCCCATTTTCTTATTTCAACCTGTGACCTCGTGGTCCTTTGGTATACACACACACACACACACACACACACACACACACACACACAAAGAGGAGTTAAAATAATCACTGCTTATTCCCTACAGAGTGGCTTCTGTTGGCCTGTATGTTTACATTTTCAATGCATTTCATGACTTTAAGTTCCCTATAATTTTTCTTGATCTCTTTAATTGATTTTATTTTTAATTGTTCAAAATATGAAAGAACCATAAATAGAAATAATAACATTAAAATGTGTGTTCTGCCTAAAAATCTTTAAATCTAAATTTTGTTTTTAGGATGTTCCGTGCAATGTTCTTTTAGATTTTTGTTCTAGTAGGATAAGTTCTATTTAGAGAGATTGGCTGTGAGGGACATGCCATCTTCATGAGCTTTGTCATAGTGTAGTTTGACTGTGATGAATTTTTTTATCTTCATAGACAGCATGTTCTTAGTGGTATGGGGAAGACTAGAAATAGGAATGCTTTGGAACTTTCCCTGCTAGTTGACACTTGCCTTTAGTGTTGGTAGTATTATAAAGCCTTCATTTTGCAAAAATCTCCTGGGAAGATTGTAGGTTCTTACATTAAACCAGTCATAATACAGCTAATAGTTCTTTTGTAATGTAACTACTCAAGAGTTCCATTCTTTTCACGTCTTTGTGTTTCCTATAGTATGTGAATACCTATGGGGAAAGCAAATCTATAACTGTATCAGTCTTTCAGAAGCATTTGTCCATTTCTTCCTGTGTTTGGAAATCAATCTGTGATCATTTAGCTTGAGACGTGGCAGCATTCTACTGAATGCCACCAGCACCCACAATTTCACTGTGAGTATTTGGAGAACAAGTTGCTATGGGTTTTTATTTTGGAAGCTAGAGTTAGCAATTTCTACAAGTTCATCAGTGCTTGACTTACCATTACAATGTTTGGTTTGTCATTTTAGTCTTTGATACTGAGACTTGTGTAGGAATTTCTTTCCAGGATGCTTTTGGCCCTCAAAGTTTCTTTTTTCCTAATTAAATCATCTTAAGAGGTACCTTAACTTTGCTGTAGTGTTATATCTGGCTTTCAGAAGGTCAGCAAAGAATCTCAGTGCAGTAGAGCTGCAGAATTGTGTTTTTCGCTCATGATTAAGGTTGAAGTTAGTTTCTCTGCTGTAACCAACTGTCTTTGTATAAAATTCCAAATGTTAATTTTAAATACATGAGTTTGTATCCATCTGTCTGAGAAAAGTGAAGAATGTGAAGTTCAACATTTTGCCTTATCTAATAAGCAGACAGACCATTAAGTCTTCATAGTATTCTACCCACTTTTGATTGAAAACTCTAACTCTATGTGATTTCTTTTCTAAAAGCCTTTCTACCTAAGTATTTTATTGTGTATATAAGCATGATTAATTATAGATGTGTGGGTTTAATTATGGATCAATGCTAGTTAGCTAGATAGAAAGTAAGATTTGCTTCTGGAACTCTGACAGATCTAACTTCACATGAGCACGTTATCATTGAACAGCCAACTACAAATTCTGTGGATATACCTATCTTTGTTAGTAAGGAAACATCTAAATTTCAATCTTATTTTTCTCCTTTGTATATAACTTATCAGTTAGTATTCAGGAGTAATAATTATATAAAGCAATCTTTTCTTGTCCAAAGATAACGAATTGAAGTTTCCTGGATGTATCTCATGCCTCCCTCATTTTTAGCTTAAAACAGAAGCAACAAACAAACAGACAAAAACAAAAACAACAACAACAAAAAACAACCCTCCAGTGAATACACCTGGCTTTATTTGTTTCCTTTCTATGCGGTTGTCTGGTATCCTGAATTTCTACCTGGTTTGGTTTCTCTCTATACTTTGATTTTTATTATTAGGACAGTTATTTTTCAGATCAGTATTAAAAAGATTGAAATAGAGTCAGTTAAAGAAAAGATTGTTGATTCTTAGGCAACAAAGAGATTTTTCTGCTAAATAATTAACACTTTTTTAAAAATTTTTTCCTGTTCGGAGTAAATTAGAATAGAGAAGTCTCATGTTCAGAAGCCATGCTGATCCTCTCTGTCCATGCTGTTCTATGAGTTTCAATACCCCAGTCATCTAAACATGTTCATTCATGTACTTAATAGACTTTATGTGTAGCTTTGCTTTAAAAGCATTGACAACGGTAGGAGGCAGTTGTGTTCCACTCAGGCATGTGTGCTGACAGATGGAGAAAACCCTTTCCTGTTGATTTTCAACATTCCTACTCTGCAAGACTTCAAGCTCTTCTTGGCTACTGGGAAATTAAAAGTTGGCGGTTCAGCCTTTAATTTTGATCCATCTGCTCTAACTAATGAGACATCTCATTTGTAAGCTTCTCTTTGTGTTACCAAATGCAAGTACAGCTTTATCATTCCTGTTAATAATTCCCCTCCTCCTGTGTAACTTACAGAATGGGAAAATAATCGATGCCTTAATTCTATTGAGAATTTCTTCTTATACAAACTTTGTTACACTGATAGTAAGACAAATTAGGAACTTTCTCCAATTATAACATATTTAAGTGAACTTTTCACATCAAACTTTCAAAAGAAAATCTGCCTCCCATTTGATGGAAGAAAAGATTTGGTTAAAGAGGACCCAAGAACTTCAGCCATGTTAAAACTAAATGCCAATCTTTATTTATACTATATGTGTATCTTATCTTCTTTTCCTTATTGTTTACACATGTTTTTATTTCAAGTTTTGAAAACATCTCTTAAAATTGACTAGTAATTAGGTGAATTTTCTGTCCAAATGGAATGATTTTGAAGGGTATTTTGTGCGTGTTCTTGCTGTATGCCTGTGACCACAAAAGTTGACATCAAGTGTCTTTCTCAATTGTTCTCCACAGTATTTTTTGACTCCTTGGAGTTACAGATGGCTAGTCTTCCTTTACTGCCTACCTGAAGCTGGGAATATAGGAGTATACAGCCATGCCTGACTTTTTACATGTGTTTCATAGGTCAGAACTTAGGCTCTCCTCTTGCACAGCTACCTGAGCTACCTCCTGAATCCTTGTTTAACATTGGTTCTCAGGTTTATTCATATACAATAAAAACAAATTCTGTTGTTTTAAGCTTTCATCCAATCTCAGTTATGGGCATACTAAAAGTAACTCAATGTATTTATGTTTTCCACACAGACCTCTTTTCTGAGTTCTAGAGTCATGTGACCATATGTTGCATCTCCCCCTGGATATCTCAGTGGAAGTCATCTGTACCAAATTTATAATCTTCCTCCTAATTCTATGGTATTTTCTTATTCCTTAGATCAGTGAATAACAGGACTATAGATTTAATTCCATAGGCTCAAAACCTAAAGGTCATCCTTTTCTGTCTACCTTAATCTCTCACCAGTGCCTATCTGTTTTATCTTCTAAGAATCTCTAAGAGCTTCCCATTTCTCTTCTTCCCTTCCCATCCTGCATGTTCTCACTCAATCCCAGTAATCATTATTTATTCCCGAACTGCACAGGCCATTTCACAGCCCTTTTTCCTGCTCCTATTCTGGCCCTCTTCTAGTTTCTCTGCATACCAAAGCTCCTTCAGAATAGGTACTGTGAAACAATAAAACAGTGCGAGTATCCCACTTGAAATGCTTCGTTGTGTACATTACTTTGACTATTATTTCACCTAGTCCTTTCTGTCAGAAATGTTAAATTATCTCATTTCTCTGAATTTAAGATATCTGACTTAGCTCCTTTATGATAGTTATCATGTGTACCACAAGTTAGTTTATGTTAATATCTTGTTCTTTTATTTCCACTTATTAAGCCCTTGAGGAGTAACTTTTGAACCCTTTTAAAAAGAGATTTTCACTTTTCTAAAATACAGTTTTTAAGAGTACTCCATTGTAATCTTGAAATTTTATATACAGCAATTTCTTTAATAACCGTGTAGTGTCCTCATTTTCAGAGAGAATGCTTCCTGTGGCTGGGGAGTACTAGTGTTAGATTATCTTCAGTGCTGATCGTATGGTTGTCTGATGATCAATACCTTCTCATGATAAGCAAATAAGTGATATGAAAGAAAGACAAATGACTCCCCTTTATGTCACTCTTCCTGCTGTATTCAGTTATCTTCTGATACACTCAGAGATATACAAGTGTATGTTGGGTTGGGGTATTAGTCATTGCAGGCTTTTTCTTCTTTTTTGGTTTCATTTTATGTGTGTGTGTGTGTGATGTGCCTGAATGTGTGCATGAATGTTGGTGTATTTGTGTATGCACTGTGTGCCTTTGGAGGCCTGGGGTCAGTTGGGAACTATTTCTCAATTGCTCTCTTATCTTTTTCCTTTAGAGGCAGAGTCTCAGTCAAACCCAGAACCTGCCTATGTACCTATCTCTGTAGCCACCTTGCTACAGGGGTCCCCAGGCTCCACCTTCCAAGGCTGAAATTACAGGCAGGCTACCATGCCCACCTGGCATTTATGTGAGTTTTAGGGTCTGAATTCTGGTCTTCACGCAAATGCTTTATCCACTAAGCCATCTCCCTGCCCACATTTGAGGGTTTTTTTTTTTAATTGTAATCCAGTTTTAAACTGTTATTTCTGAATACTATGAAACCGTTTGTCATAAAGAGAAGTTTAGGAATTTCGAGGCTACAAACCCAGTTTTGGTCTACACTTACATACTCCACAGCGTTTTTGCTGATAATAGTGTGTGACTGGAGAAATTCTCATAAAGATTTCCTGAGAAATTTGTAAGCATTGTTGACAAAATTCCTTTCTTTATCAGCTTCACTGCAGCTGACAATTGATAATTCTTTACACTTTGGCTACCACAATTTTACTGGTCAATCGTTGCGAAATACACTTCCTGGGTTGCTATGCCACTTATTTTTCTTTGTATCTGTTTTAAGTTTTAAACTTAAAGAACAAACAAAAAAAGTGCTGTATAAGTTTAGGAAGAAAAATAAAACTAAAACAAAAAATTTTGTTTTATGAAACTGGTGTAAACCTAGGTAGAGCTCAAAGCTTATGTTTTACCCACTTCCTGTGACACAGTGCAACAATATCTCTTTTATCCTATGAGCATATCTCCTCCTAGGAAGGCAGGTTTTCAGATCTTTTTCTCGTTTTTTTCATCAGTTTCCCTCCATTCCCCTCTGTCTTAATTAGATTTCTATTGCTAGATTAAAAGCCATAACTGAACATAACTTGGAGAGGAAAAGCTTTATTTCATCTTACACTTCAAGGTAGCAGTCCATCACTGAAGGAAGTCAGAGCAGAAATCAAGCAAGGCAGGAAACTGGAGGCAGGAGCTGATGCACTCCATGGAGGAGTTCTGTTTCTTGTCTTGCTCCTGTGTGTGACTTAGCCTGATTTCTTAGAGAACTCAGGACCACATGCCCAGGGTCAGCACCATCCACAGTGGGCTGGGCCTGCCAACATCAGTGATTAACCAAGGAAATACCCAATAGACTTCCTAAGGGCAATCTGATGAAGATATTTTCTCAGTAAAGTCCCTTTTCCCAGATAAATCTAACTTGTGTCAAATTGACAAGAAACTAACCAGGCCACCCTCTTTCAAAGCCTATCTTTACTTTTAAGGAACAGAATGTGCAGCTCATAAAGTTGCTGTACCCTCTTACTGTGTACAGCCTTTCACCCTGTCACTGCTATTATCCTCACTCGGGCTATTTCACACTAAAAGTCCCTTGCATTAAGACAGTACTTACCACTGTGCTTTAGATGTATACTTTCTGTGCATCTTCACAATGCATGAATGTATGTTTTCTGATGCAGTACATGAAAGGAAAGCTAGCTTAATTACTTATATTTGTTTCAAAATTTTGGTTTTGAAAGATTTAATTGATGTGAGTAAAATATTTCTGCCTCAGAAATCAGATGTATTAGGTTATTTGCTAATTTATTGATGTAAAAGTATGACTTTAGTATTAATCTAGTTAATCTACAAAGTTACTTATATCAAATTTAATTTATATCATATATTTTATATATTTATTAACTTTGGTGTAAATGAAGCTATCTGAATGCATTCTTGTTTTATGCTGTTTGAATTACTTGTATTGATGCTGCAGCATAGACTTGAGCAGCACTAAATCAACACTTGCTGCTTGTTGTAATTCTCCTGCTTTTATAGCGGCACAGATAGTTCTCTGGACTATTATTTATTACCTGTTTATATCATAGAAAATTACACTAAATCCCATTTTTAGCTGTTTCTATCTAGTCCTTAAACAGCTTTTAGGTAGGTAGGTAGGTAGGTAGATAGATAGATAGATAGATAGATAGATAGATAGATAGATAGATAGTAAGTTAATTTACTACTATAAGCATTGTTCACTACATTACCATTGAGATCTCTGAATAAAATTATACAATGTTAGTATTATGGCTAAGTTATAAAATCTTGTGTCCCGATGACATAATTATCCTTTTTTTCTCAAAATTCAAAATAAAAAGTAGCTAAATATTTGAACATAGTTAACTATTGTGGGTTTCTTTGTCTTTACCTAGAGTTTTTACCCTTTATAATCACAGTATCATTTTGAGTAAAAATGGATGGGAACAAATTACACTTAATTTTATAAGTATTGTTCCTTATTGGGAGAATAACATAACCCTACATCTATTTCCATTTTTCTTGATATGATGGATAAATGTATTAGTCAGCTAACTAGGATTCTTTTGTTCCACAAAAAAAGAAAGTTTAAGAAATCAAAAAGAAGCTTTTCCAGGGCTAGCCATTGACAGGTGTTGGTATTTTTGTGTTGACAGCAGCAAAAGCGACATTGGGAATTTGGGAGCTGTAGCAGTGATGCTGTCTAGTGCTATAATCCTCCTGAGTCCTCTCCAGTGCTGGGACCCTTGCTTTTTAAGTGTTGCAGTTTGCATTCATTACTCTTCTATTGGTATGACAAAACACCATGACCAAGACAACTTATAAAAAAATGATTTGAGTTTATGGTTCCAGAGGGATAAAAGTCCATAATGGTGGGGAAGTGTGGTAGCAAGCAGCACCAGGTCAGAGCAGGATGCTGAGGACTTGTACCTTGAACTACAAGCAGGAATCTAAGAAAGCAAACTGAGAGTGGCTGGAGCATTGAAACCAGAAAGTTCACACCCCCAGAACTACTCTCTCTATCAAGGCCACACCTCTTAAGCCTCCTCAAACAGCACCACCAACAGGGAATCAAGTATCCAAATGCCAGAGCTTATGGGAGACATTCTCATTTAAACTTCCACATAGCTCTTGTGTAGCCCAAGCAAGTCAGCAATTTTCAGCCAATGGTGGTTGGTGTTAAAGTTCAATCCTTTGATGGCCAATATTAAGCCCCTTTGCAGGCCTCAGAAAGTAGCTCTTGACCCCGGCTTTGAGACCTTTAGCCTTAAATACTTGGCTTCTCACTGGAACAGCAGCAGGCAAGGCCTGCCATTTATTTTCTCTGAGTCTTTATAGGCTTTTATTCTTTCAGTCTCAGTTTTTGGTCTCTCTACTTCTGCTACCTTCTTTTCTGTGGAGGTCGCTCCTCTGTTGTTCCTGCTGCTTCACTTCCAGCTGTCATGCAGCCAGCCTACCTTACTACTTTGTACCAAGATCTTCTCACTTCCACTGTTCCTACCACTCTGGTGAATCTGCCATTGCTGTTCGTCTGCCAACTTTGTTTCTTTTGCCTTGGTGTTACCAACTCAACCTACACTACTGAAAATAGATGAAGAAAAGACCCATGGAAAGAAGCCTGTCAATTCGTCTTTAGGGAAACCCTTTCTTTGCCTATCAGTATTGGTGTTTTACCTGTTTTTCTCCCTCAGTTTCATGGTTTTGAGTCTTAGTTGAGATCCATCTTATATATCATCCATTTTGAATGGATTTTTGGACAGATGATATATATTGGGCTAGCTTCAGTTTCCCTCCACCACTTGTTAAATGAAATACTTCTTCTCTGGTGTATGTTTCTGACAGTGTTATCAAAGTTTAGGTGGCTGTAACTGGCACTTTAGTTCTGGATCCTCTATAATGTTCCATCAGTGTACATGTCTGTGTTCTTCTGGATAATATGATCATCTATTGTGATTCTACTAGCATTGTTCTTTCTACTAAGGATTCTTTTATATACTGGGGTCTTTTCTATTTCCATGTGAACTTTAGGGTGGTTTTTTGTTTTTGTTTCTAATTGTGGAAAGAATGTCATAAGGATTGAGATAAGGTTGCAGTGGCTTGTAGAGCACCTCTAGCATTACAGCATTATTCACAGTGTTAATTCTGTCTTTCCATGAGCACGGGAGGTCTTTCTATCTTCTGATGTTTTCTTCAGTGTGTGAAAGTTTTCATTGTATAGACTTTCTAATTCCTTAGTTTTGTTTATTGCTAAATATGTATTCTCTTTTCTTGTGGCTATACTACATGGGACTTTTCTCCCTAATTTTTTTCTTAGAAAATATGATTTTTGATACATTGAAAAACTGCTGATGTCTAGTTCCTCTTTTTTCTTACATGATCTGTAATTATCCCAGTTGTATTTTTGCAAATATCATGGGCATGTTTTCCTTGTTTGTTTCTTTCTCCTTTTTTTGCCTTTTTTTTTCCTAGTCAAGAAGGTAAATTGAAAGTACAATATTTATGAAAAAATGGGATATTTTTCATTTATATTTATAAAAATACCTAAAAACTGAAAGAGATAGTCAAAAGCCCATCTAAGAGTCCTTGGAATGTTACTGTTTTTCTCTTGATAGGAGCCTGGTAGTAATTAAACCAATAAACCTGACTAAGAATGTATAAGCCTATCATTTTATCTTCTCATCACCCAGTGAAAATACGAGGTTTACTTTTCAGCAAAGATTCACTATAAGTTTATTATTTGAGAAAATTATGTTTGAATGTTCAAGAATCATAGTGACTATTATCTAAGAACAAAGGGGAACATATTCAAAGAGGTCTTAGGAATATATTTTGTTCCATTATTTTCCTGAAATCAGAACATCTTTTATTGTGTTCAGATATAATGGGCTTCCAAGGTCAGTGGCATCTGTAGACATGAAATTGTTATCATCTAGCTCTCTAATGAATTACATTTGCATAATTAATGGGATAGTTGGTTTTGCTTAATTTGTTTTACACAATAGATATTGCTATTGGGGGCTGTTAGTAACAAAGCAGATGAAATATGGCTGTTTTGGAGGTTAGTAAAATATTTTTTCTGTGGGGTTGGGGATTTAGCTCAGTGGCCCTGGGTTTGATCATCAGCTCCAAAAAAAAAAGAAAAAAAAATATTTTTTCTGTGCGATACTGTTTTATATAAGAAAGGCAGCCAGGCGGTGGTGGCGCACGCCTTTAATCCCAGCACTCGGGAGGCAGAGGCAGGCGTATCTCTGTGAGTTCGAGGCCAGCCTGGTCTACAGAGCGAGATCCAGGAAAGACGCAAAGCTACAGAGAAACCCTCTCTCGAAAAAACCAAAAAAAAAAAAAAAAGAAAGAAAGAAAGTCTTCATTATTCTGTTTATTTTCCTCTACTGATGGCAACAAATCAGAAGCTATTTTAGTTGGAATCTTAGTTTTCAAATTTTAGTTAATTTGACATCTTTCATAAAGCCATGGGCCCATAGTACTTGGAATTTTAGAACTGATGCTTTTTTGGTCTCTACTGCACATTCATGTTTGTTTCTGTGAACTATAATAATGCATATAGTAGGTGAAAATTGAAATTCTAAAAGGAGATCATTTTCCAGAATTGTAGCTCTCTTAAGTGCTGAGAACCTTTTGCTTTCTGTCTCTACTACACTCCTGCACATACGTGGAATAACGTAATATTTATCCTTTTCTGTCTTGTTTATTAAAGCTTCCCAATGTTTTAGCATGTATAATAACTTGTGGCATACAGACACTGCTTTGTTTACCTTTTTTTTTCTTTTCTTTTTTTTTTTTGGTTTTTCGAGACAGGGTTTCTCTGTGTAGCTTTGCGCCTTTCCTGGGACTTACTTGGTAGCCCAGGCTGGCCTCAAACTCACAGAGATCCGCCTGGCTCTGCCTCCCGAGTGCTGGGATTAAAGGTGTGCGCCACCACTGCCCGGCTTGTTTACCTTTTTATGTTTGATGGATACTAGTGTTGTTTATACCTCTTGGCCATTCTTGAGGAAGCTCTGTGAACATTTGCATATAAATATATCCTTTGGGATATTTAGTTTTAGTTCTTTTTCTTATTTACCTTGGAAGGAAATGCAGTTCATTATATTCTGTTTAATGTATCATGGAATGCAAAAGTTTTTGACAAAAAAAAATGTGACAGTTTATATTTTCCCTAGCAGTCTGAGTTTTCATGACACACATGGTTAAACAAAAAAGTGCAGTTCAAATCAGACTTGAAAACTTCTCCATATCCTTAATGGCCCTATTTCTGTCTCTTTGTAAAAGTATGGTTATTCCAGTTGCTGTGAAGTGGGTTTTGATCTCATCTCCAACTCCAGGAAATAATGATCCAAATCATGTTTTTGTTCCTTATTGGCAATTTGTACTGTATACCTTTCTGCCAGAATTTTTTTTTTCAATTTCTTTAAGCCCAATTGAGTTTTCATCTTGTTGAGTTTTATAACTGTTACCACACACATGATTTGCAAATATGTTCTGCCATTCTGTGTGCTCCCATTTCACTCACTTGATGCTATTTTTTGATGCACAGATGTTTTTAACTTAATGCCCAGCTTTTCTATTTTTGTTGTATTGCTTGTTTTTATTATATTTAGGAAACAAGTATCAAATTTGAGGGCATAGAAAATTCCTTCTGTTTTCTGTTTTACTCTATAAGTTGTATAGGTATTGCTCTTAAATTTAGGTCTTTGATCCATCTTGAATGTTGTGTAGATGACAAGAGTACAATTTAATATTTTTGCATGTGGCCTTTGTTTTTCTTAATACTGTTTATGAAGAGACTGCTGTTCATTCCTCTTGGAAACATTCAAATAACAACAGGTGCCCACCATCTTGATCAGAAATACTGTTTCTGTGCATTGATCTTTTATCAGAGTCAATATGTATAATGCAACACAATCAAGCTATGTGTATTAGTCAGGGTTCTCTATAGTCACAGAACTTATAGATTGAATATCTGTGTGTGTGTGTGTGTGTGTGTGTGTGTGTGTGTGTCTGTCTGTCTCTCTCTGTGTGTGCATATGCACGTGTCTATGGAAATTTATTGGAATGACTTATAGGCTTCAGTCCAATAATAGCTAATTGTGAATGGAAAGGCCAAGAATCAAGCAACTGCTCAGTCCCATGAGACTAGGTCTTCTGTATATGTTGGAATCCCAAAGAAGTAGGCAAAAATGCCACTGAAGGAATGGATGTGCTCACAAGGTGAGGGCAAGCAGGCCAAGAAGAAGGAACCCTTCCTTTTTTATTGTTCTTATGTAGGCTTCCAGCAGTAGGTGTGGCCCAGATTAAAGATGTGTCTTCTTGCCTCAAGATCCATGTAACAAGTGTGCCTTCCATTTCTGGATTATAGTTCATTTCAGATATAATCAAGTTGACAACAAAGAATAGCCATCACATTATGAATGGGCCAATGTTTCACACACATAGAGAATTAGCAGAGGAAATTGAGCCTTAGTAGTACATGCCAGTCTTCCATGGCTGGTGGGTCCATCACTGTAGAGGATGTTTGGCATTTAGTCTTTATCCATCTCTTTTGTGATGCAGAAAAAAGATTATCTTCCCATCAGGGAAAAGATAAAGTGGTAGATTTGGCTAGGTTTCATGACACATGATTAAACATAACAAGGCAATTCAAATTGGGATAGAAAAGAGAGATTCCCACACAAATTTAAAAGCCCAGCATATGCTGTATGGACTCATTTTTGGTAGAAAATACAACATATGGAAAGCCCATTCTTTTGTTGCTAACTGAAGGACAAAACACTGTTTATGCAAAGTTGCCTTTCTCAAGAGAATGATAATCTGTTAAAAAATAAAAATCAGGGAGTGTGAGGAATGGCTCAGTGGTTAAAGTGCTTACCCCATAAGCCTAGGCACCTGAGTTTGGATCTCCAGAACCCATGTAAAAAGCTGTAGAAAGCAGCACTGTATGTAACACCAGCACTTGTGGAATGGGAGTACAGAGACAGGTAGACTAGCTGGAACAGTGATTGGCAGGTTCAGTGACAGACCCTATCTCTTAAATTTTTCATTATTATTATTATTATTATTATTATTATTATTATTATTATTATTATTGTAAGGTGGGAAAACAACTGAGCCAGACATCAAATGTTGACCTTTGGCCTCTGCTCATGGATACACAGGCACACAGATACACACATAAATGTATACACACAATAGATGTGAGAGTTTACTCTGTTGGCTTTCATTCTTATCTTATTGATCTATATTTTTATATTTATGCCAGTAGCCATAAGATTTCTATTACTACGTAGTAAATTTCAAGGTCAAGAAAGAGGATAACCCCACACTTAGATTTGTTGTTGTTTGTTTATATGTTTTGTTATTTTTAAAATGAAATTACATGTGAATTTAGAGTGAGTTTTTCTTTTTCTACAAAACAAAACAAAAATACTATTGGGATTTTAGTAGGAATTACATTGACTTTATAGTTTGCTTTGGGTAGTATTGTTACCTTAAAATTTTTGTCTAAAATATCTGTGGACATGAGATGTCTCTGTTTAAGTATTTTTCAATTTTAGCAAGTTTTTGTTGTTTCTTATCGTTTTCAATGTGCAAATTTTTCCCATGTTGGATTGTTTCTTCCTAAAAATTTTATTATTTTGGGTGCTATGGAATTCATTGCTTAATTTCTGCCTGTGTTGTTCATTTTGTAGAAATATATAAGTAATTTTATTCTTTTGATTATGTATGTATATGTATATTGCAATATTGTTAAATAAAACTGTTAGTTTTCCTGAGGGGAAGATAATATTTATGTACTTTTCTTGCATTATGCCTTTAACTAAAATATCCAGATAATGTGGTGAATTCATTTAATGGAAGTATACACACACACACCCCCCAATCTCAGAGGAAAATGTTCAGCCTTTCATAATGGCTATGTGTTTTTCATGTGTTGTTTTTACCATGTTTTGCCAGTAAGTTAGGAAAATTCTTCATGAAAGAATGTTGGGTTTTATCAAGTGCTTTATTTTTATTTGTTTGTTTAAAGTAATACCGACCTAGATAATCTTGTGGGTTTGTTCCTTTCTTCTATTAATGTTGTATATTGCATTGGTAGGCTTTCATAAGTTGGTCAACCTTACATTCTGGTACAAATTCTACTTGATCAAGATATACAAACCTAATGTTTCTGAATTTAGCATGTTGGTAAACTGTGGAGGGAATTTTTTGCCTATATTAATAATAGACAATAATAATGTGTATGAAAGATAGCATTGTTCCAGTCCAAGATTATATATTGTATTTGTAGAGTCACTTTCATTTTTTTTTTAAATTTAGAACAATTCTTCAATATTATTTTGGTATTTTATTTGATGTGTGTGTGTGTGTGTGTGTGTGTGTGTGTGTGTGTGTGTGTTGCCATTCTCCAGATGTGTGATTGAAAATAGCCCTTAATAGGCTCATAAATTTGGTTACCTGGTTCCCATTTAGTGGAACTGCTTGGGAAAGGTAGGGGTGTGGCCTTATTGGAGGAGATGTGTCATGAGTGTGGGCTTTAATACTTCAGAAGCCTCCTGCCATCCCCAGTGCACTCTCTGCTTCCTGTTTGTGGATCAAGATGTGAGCTCTCAGTTGCTACTCCATTGCCATGCCCACCTGCCTGCTGTCATGCTCCCTGCCATGATGGTGATATACTCCTATCCCTCTGAAACTGTAAGGCCAAATAAACCCTTTCCTCTGTAAGTTTCCTTAGTCATGGTGCTTTATCACAGCAATACAAAAGTAACTAATACAAAAATATCATCAACCTTGTTTGGAGACAGACACTAACCTCGATGGCCAGTGAGGCCTAGGGCTCCTAGCATTAGGTTTGTAACTGTGATCCACCATGCCAGCCTTGACTACGTGGGCTCTGAGCAAATTTAGCTAATATATGACTTACATTTTTTATTACATAATATTTTATAGGATGACTTAACATGGGTTTATCTGACCTTTCATGTAATTAAATTCATATTTTGCATTTTGAGAAAATATCATAGAATTGATGTTGGGTTGAGCTTAGTTTCTCATGTTGGAAGCATATGTTACTAGAATTTTCCAATATTGCTGCTGATTGCTTTTATTGCATGGTTTATTAAATGGTTTCTTTGTAAAGTTACCATTTTATCCTTTGTGACCAGCAAATGAGCATATATTAATACTTTGTGACTTAGCACATAAGGTGCCCCAGTTATGTTTCCACCAACTGCCTTTAGGATTTTTCCTGCTTGTAACTCCTCTAATTCTAATATGTATGAGAAAAAGCTGCTTTCTGCCAGTTCCTCGAATTGTAACGTCATGGAATCAGAGTCTTACTTTGTTTTATTTTTTCATTTATTTATTTATTTGGTTTTTTGAGACAGGGTTTCTCTGTGTAGTTTTGGTTCCTGTTCTGGATCTCGCTCAGTAGACCAGGCTGGCCTCGAACTCACAGAGATTCATCTGGCTCTGGCTCCTAAGTGCTGGGATTAGAGGCGTGCACCACTGCCGCAGCCTGGCCCTAACTTTGTTTTAAAACAAAGTGTTTAAATCATTTTTAAACTTGTCTTAGTTAGGGTTATTACTGCTATAATAAAACACCATGACAAAAAGCACCTTGGAGAAGAATGGGTTTATTTGTTGTATGATTCCATTGAAAGACAGGAACTCAAACAGGACAGGAACAGATGCAGAGGCCATGGACGGGTGCTGCATACTGGCTCCCCACGACTTGCTCAGCTTGCTTTCTTATAGAACCCAAGACCACCAGCCCAGGACAGTCCTACCGACAATAGTCTAGCCCCTTCCACATCAATCACTAAGAAAATGTCCTACAGGTTTGTCTGCAGGCCGAACTTACAGAAGCATTTTCTCAGTTGAGGCTCATTTCACTAGGATGACTCTAGCTCCTGTCAAGTTGACATAATGCTAGCCAGGACAAAACTAGTGACAATATTTTGCTAATAGGAGCCACTTCAGGCTGACTTATCTGTCCTTTTGACATGTTCACATAAATCTTTCATCCTTTACGTCTTTTCTTGGTACAATAGGATCATCTAGGCTAGCTCATCTTCTGCTTTTTATGTAAGTTGAAATTAACCTTTTCTGCAAGATAAGGCTTTTTTTTTAAGGATTTATTTGTTTTTATCTAATGTGCATGATTGTTTTCCCTGTGTGTATGTATGTGTGTGCACATGCATGCATGGTACCTGTGGAGGCCATTAGAGGGTGTTCGGAGATACAGATGGTTGTGACCTGCCATGTGGTTGCCGGAAATAGTACCTGGGTCCTCTGGAAGAGCAGCCAGTGCTCTTAACTGCTGAGTCATCTCTCCAGTCCCCTAAATATTTTTAAAATAGGTTATTAGAAAGGAGTAAAACTTTTAAAATGATTATTTGATTATTTGATAAATATCTTCAAAACATGGAGAGGCATGAGATTGTTGAATTTTTAACATTTTGTCCAAAAACAAATATAATTTTGAACAGTACCTTTTCATCAGAAGAGTTCCTTCTATAATTTACTTTTAGAATTTTCAAAGGTTCTCAGAGATGTCCCTACCAAGGTTGGTGCTTCTGGTCTCTAAAGAAGACAGATTTATATCTGTCTAGTCCATTTCAGTTGCTTTGTTATGTTCTTGTTTTGCTTTTCTTTTGTGATTTATTTTGTCTTTGTGTCTTGGGCTACAGAAAAAGACTTTGTTGGAGGAATGAATTCTACAAGAAAAACTTATTTTTAAACTTTCTAGACACAACAAGACAATTGCAGAGCATTTATGACAATATTTACAAGACCTTTGCAACCTCAAGACAGTAAACCTGTGCCTGGAGCTGGGGAGGTGGACACGATGGGCCCCTGGAGCTAGAGATCTGTTGGCAATTGATAGCTGCTGGGAGAAGACAAATAAACTTCTTTAAGTTTGTGACCCCCGCTTTGTCAACCATCTTCCAGGGAAGGCCTTACTCCAGAGAGTATTTGTAGAATACAAATGTGGTTTTAAAGAAAGAATATGAGGTCAGACAGATGGGGAGGTGGGATGAGTCTGGGGAGAGTCGTGAAGAGTATGAATGTGATCAAACAATATTGTATGAAATTCTCAATTAATAAAAATATTTAAAAGTATGTTTTAAAACTATTATCTTGTTTAACTGGTATAGGGTTAGTAGTTTGTGTCCTGTAGTGGTACCATATGGACTGTCAATTGAGCTTTTCTTATAAAGCTAGGATTTGGTCTACTTCTTTTATATTTTTTTTTCTTCCCCCCCAAAAAAAACGCTGAGCTTAAAAAACAAACACAAAACATTTATTAATGGAACATTATTATGCTATTTTGTTATTGAATCTGATAATAGAGTTTATCAGACAGCATTTGGAAATTGGAAAGTAAAGCCAATTCAGATTTCAGGAAGCTTTGTAACTGAGACCATAACTTTATTCTTTTCACTTTATTCCTTTACAGTGTTTTCCCCATTGCAAAACTCAACTTTTTATTTAACCCAGTATTGCCTTGAAAAGAGAAGAGAGAGTTCAGATAGTATGCTCATATAATACAATTGAAAAATATCTATAGCCCCAGGAAAGATCTGTAGCATTGCTATAATGTTAAGTGACAAAGATTTTTAATGCAATTATTTATAAAAGTGTATTATCTTTCATGTCTTAAAATTTTAACTTATAAGTGGGTTCCATTATGTGCCTTTTACTTTTGAAGGTGTGTGTGTGTGTGTCTTCGTGTGTGTCCGTCCATGTGTCCAAGGAAGGTATCAGATCCTTTGGAGCTAGAGAGTTATAGGCAGTTGCCTGAAGTGGGTGCTAGGAACTAATCCTGGGAAGAAAAACTTGGTCAACTATTGAGCCATCTCTCCAGTCCCTAGTACATGCCTTCCAAATTTTCCAATTAGTTCTTAGTTGAATTTAAAGAGAGTGTCTTGCTTGAATGCATACTTTTGTGTTTAGAGAACTAAACTCACCAGGGACCGAATGTGAAAACCATCTCTAGGAGAACAGCTCTGAGCTACATTTAGGAGAATGCACACTGGAGAGATGTTCAAACACTGGAATTGAGGTTCATTTCCTGTTGCCTCCAAGAGCGATATCTGCATTGGTACCAATGAGTGGAACCTGTAGAGGTGAATTTAATGAAAACCTATATAAAATACTAAAAATTTTCTTACACATGTATGTATGTAATACTACATTTTGAATGCCAAGCTTCTTCCTAGTGCTTAGAACCTGTTACTTAATACTTATTGTGTCTCTGCAGCCCCTTTGCAAAGCAACTGCTCTTACCCATATTACAAAGACTGTTGCCAGTAAACTTGCCCAAGTTGATGTAGCATAAAATTGTGAGTCATAGTTCAAATATAATATGCTTCTTCATTAGTTAATAGAAAAAGCAACTGTTTATGTCGTTTAGCTGAATCTCAAATAAAAATTTGACAAGTCAATCTACATTGCCAAATATTTTCAAAAGTGTTTCTCCATTAAATCTGTAAAATAATTATGAACAAATTAATGTTCTTGATTATGCCAATTTTTGCTGATGACTTTGGAGTCAAATATGAGACAGAATTTGCCGAGCACCAGTGTGTAGAGAGCAACATTCATTGACTCCAAAAGGTAGTTGATGATACCAACATGGCAAAGCTGCAGCTGGAGAATGATACTGAAGCCCCCAAGGAGGAACTGCTGTTCATAAAGAAGAATCATGAAGAGGAAGTCAAAGGACTGGAAGCCCAGATTGCCATTTCCGGATTGACCATGGAAGCGGATGCCCCCAAATCTCAGGACATCAGCAAAATCATGGCAGACATCTAGGCCCAGTATGAGGAGCTGGCTCAGAAGAACCATGAGGAACTGGACAAGTACTGATCCCAGCTAATCAGTCGCTATTACCATCTAGTCTGCTGAAATCAGACACTGAGACCACACTCCCAGCCCATGGACATTAACCTGGACTTCATGAAAAGTCAGAAGGAAAGTTTGGAGAACAGCCTTGGGGATGTGCGTGCCTGATACAACACACAGATGGCACATCTCACTGGGGTCATTTTCCACCTTTAGTCAGAGCTGGCACAAACCTGGGCAGAAAGACAGTGTCAGACCCAGGAATACAAAACGTTGCTGAATATCAAAGTCAAGCTTGAGGCTGAGATTGCCACCTAATGCTACTTGCTGGAAGATAAGGAAAGACTTGAGTCTCAATGTCCTGGCCTGCAGCAAGTTCATGCAAACTATCCAGAGAATAACCACCTGCAAGGTTGTAGATGGCAAAGTGGTGCCCCAGACCAGTAACACCATAGTTTTGAGGTACTGAGGCTATAAAGGAAGGTACCCCCTGGGACAAAGGGACCAATAAAAGTTGAAAGATCACTAGATAAAATAATAATGATAATGGTAATAATAAATTAATTAACCAAATTAACAAGCCATAAAATGAAGTAGGTTTCTAGAGACCCAAAACCTTATAATGACTTCTGTTGAAGCCTGTAGACAGAAAATGCTTATAAGAAAAAGGAGTATATTTTACTGAACAAGACATAGGTTCATTAATAAAAAGAAATTGTTACTTTAAATTGTGACTAATACTTCTCTTTGCTGCAGTAAAAAGTTATAAGTTGATAAGTCATACCAAAATTATGTAATGATTTAAGTCATATTTTGTGTTTCATTATGTTCTGCATTCTGTTACTTTTTCATAATAGAGCATCTAAATCATGGAGAATGAAAATGTGGTCATATTATACAATGCTGGATCATAAGAATAGTCATCTTGAGGCTACACTAGTTAAATAAAATATTGATTTTTGTATGTATACACAGATGAAGATGGACTTTATATTTTCAACAACTGATGGGTTTATGTTAACTCACAATGCTGGTTTTCTTTTCTTTGAACTCACTGGGAAAGATTTTCTTCCCCCTCTAGATTGTGTATTGATCTTTTCTTTTTATGTACCATGAAAGACTGTTATTTATTAAATTATTTCTATCATTTCAATTTTATGAGTGATTGTTAGGAGATTTTTCTCCAGTGTCAATATTAACCACCACCACATACAGTCTCTTAGTTTCCCGCTACTCTTCTATTTCCATTACAAAAGCATTTGAGGTAATCAAATATAAAAGAGGAAGTGTTTATTTTTGGTTTGTGATTTTAGTATATATTTGGTAGGTGTGGTTATTTATGTGTCTTTGGTCTATGTTTGGTAGGAATGGTTATTTCTGATGCTGTGGGAAGGTAGAAGAGTGTCTTGGTGGGGAATGGATGGGTAAATCCAAAGTGCTCACCTCACATTGGCAGGGAAGCAAGAAGAAAAGAGACAGGACCAGAGTCAGGTTTCCCCTGTGAGGGTATGGTCTGTGACAATCCATTGACACCTGTCACAATGGCAGTGGCCATGCAGTAGTACCATGCTGCAGACGATCCTTTAACTCTTAGGGCTTTGGGGAATGTTTAAGATAAAGCTATAGTACTCATACTCCAGGACCTTATTCACATCCCCATGCAAAATGTTTTCTGTCTGTAATAATCTGAAATGTTTGACCATTCAAGCATTGCTCAAATGTCCATGTCCAAATTCTCCTACTTCCGAGCAAAACTCAGTCATGCACACTTGTAAAAGAAAAAAAAAAAGTTATAACTCCAGAATATAATCATAAACATTCCTATATGAAAAACAAAGAATGGAAAAATAAAGAGGGATGAAGCTATGATTCAAATCATATCAATTTTTCATATAGACAGATGATTTTTCTCAATTTTATAGTGATGTGAATAAAAGCATGAGTCGTATTTTCAAGAGAGAAATGTACAAACTATGTTCCAAGTTTCATAAATATACTCATTATCATGTAAATCAGTTCATGGTTCTACAGTGAATAAATCATATTGTTAAATTTTGCTTTGCCTTTACCCTGTATTTTTTTAAAATGTTGGCTAATTCAGAAATTGTAGATTGTTTTTGAAACTTTAATAATCATTTCTATATGATGATTTCTGGGCTAGTATTAAGTTTTAATGTAAAGAATTGAAATGTTAAGTAACCTGTTTTCCATCATTTTTAGGTTATGGTGTTTGTACATGCTCGCAATGCCACTGTAAGGACAGCCATGTCTCTAATAGAAAGAGCAAAAAATAGTGGCCAGATTTCCTACTTTCTGCCTACCCAAGGACCAGAGTATGGACATGCATTAAAACAGGTGAGTACCAGTGACCTGAACATAGGAACCAATGCACATGATGTGCCTGCTGCACAAGTCTTGATGGCTGATCTACAGTTGTAGATTCTAAGAAGTTAATTTTACATATTTACTAACTTTTGTGACTTAATCTTTTTAAATATTTTATAAGTTAACATATAAAGTAAAGGGTTTCACTGGAATATTTTCATACATGTTCTTTGTTCTTATTTATCCCCTTCAACTAAAGACTTTTGCTTTTTAGACAGGGTCTCACTTACTGATCTTCTAAAAGGTCTGAATGAATGATAAAGCCACTTACCATTTTCATGCATGAATGTAACTGAAGTGTTTATTTCTACCTTTTAAAATACAGCTGGGATATAAAATGCATTTGCATTAAAAAAATAAGTTAACATCTAATGAGTTTTTTATTTTTAAAACTGATAAATTAGAATTTTTTAACTTACTCAGTTTTAGCTTCTAAAGTTAATATTGCCAAGCATAGCCTAACTAAACAAATATTTAATTATATAAAAGTATCCTGAGAACAGTATTTTACTACTCCTTGTATATGCAAAGGACTTTCAAATTGTTCAGTCACCTGCATCCTGGTTAGGAAAACAAAGCCTTGGGCTTCCAGATTAGAATATGCATATCACCCTGATTCATGGGTGATTTTGTGCTCGTTACAGTTTAAAAATCACTGTTCTATGTAATTTGAATAGCAACAGTATCTTGTGATTTTTTTTTAGTGGAGTTTACTTAAATATATTAATTCACTAACAATTTTCATTAAGATTAGGCAAACTCTGGCCTTGTGGTCAAACATATCCCTGATTCAATTTTGAGAGCACAGCCAGTACTATAACTTTATTACTTACGGCTGTTTGCTTGTGGTACAGGAGACTGGGTAGTTATAATAGAGACAGCAATGTGTCCTGACCTGAACTTAAACCTATAAAAATAAATTTTTTATTGGTATAAAGTGATTACTTCCAAATGTATTTGTGACATTTAACGGACTGTTTGCTTAATGGCTGTAAGCTCACAGACCTGATGCTGTGCACTTTTACATGCCTTAGAGTTCTCTAGAAGAACAGAACTGATAGATTGAAAATGTGTGTGTGTGTGTGTGTGTGTGTGTGTATGAGAGAGAGAGAGAGGGAGAGAGAAAGAGAGAGAGAGAGAAAGAAAGAAAGAAAGAAAGAAAGAAAGAAAGAAAGAAAGAAAGAAAGAAAGAAAGAAAGAGGAAGGAAGGAAAGAAGAAAGAAAGAAAGAAAGAAAGAAAGAAAGAAAGAAAGAAAGAAAGAAAGAAAGAAAGAAAGAAAGAAAGAAAGAGGATTTATTAGAATGGCTTACAGAACTGATAGAATGAATCTCTGTAGGAAGGGTGTTTATTGGAATGGATTACAGGCTGGCCAGCTAATCCAACAATGGCTGTCTCCAACGGAAAGCCCAAGAATTGGGTAGTTGTTCAGCCCATGAGGCTGGATGTCTCCAAAGAAGGAGGCTTTAATGCCAATGAAGGAATGGACTTACTTGTCAGGATAAGCCGCAAAAAAAGAGGCAGCTTCCTTCTTCCATGTTCTTTCTGTAGACTGTCAGCTGAAGGTATGGTCTAGATTAAAGTATGTCTTCCTACCTCAAAGGTGTGAATTAGAAGTGGGTCTTCCCACTGCAAATGATTTAATTCAGGAAAAAAAAATTCCTCATAAGTGTACCCAGCAGCCTGGGTTTTAATTAATTCCAGATATAGTCATGTTGACGACCAAGCCATTACATTTAGTGAACATTTCTCACATGTATTGCCTTAGTGAACATATTTTACATATACTTCCTTAGGCACTTTTCACATGTACTGTCTTGGTGAATATACTATTTCACAAGTACTGCCTTAGTCGAGGATATTTGTCATTATGGCCACAATGTAGACTTCACCATTGTCTTTTAAAGTTTTAAATTCTAACTCAAATCACCTAATGCCATTTGTTTTAAACGTCAGATCATCGTCTTTTCAGTTTTGAGCTACACAAGTTACTCATTTTTATCTCTTCATAAAATACCCTGTTACATAGCATCTATTTTGCAGTTTGTATTTTTCGAGTTATTTATTAGTCATCAATTTGTAAGAATCCTTGTAAATCATGGATATCTTTGCCGTCTTTGAGATGCCTGTGATATTTACTTAAGTTAGCATCTGGATGCATCTTTGAGTTTGGTATAACAAACCGTAAAGTAGAATGAAGTTCCATCATATGTAGGAAAATGAATGTACCTGGATATCCTCACATTTTTGGTGACTCAAGTCAGTTCCAGACAGATAACATGTTTTCTCTCAGTCTCGTACCTTAAGTTTTATATAAGACAGAAAATCATCAATGTATATAGGGCGTGAAAGTAGAAACGAAACTGTAGGGTCACATGGGACTCCGATGGGATGGGATGATTGCAGGAGAAATAGGAACACAAGGGCTGTGGGGGTAGAATATGCTCGAAGTGTACTTCAAGGAAAGGTCTTATATAACCCCGTACTATATACTGGGAATATTTGCCAATTAAAGTATTGCTTTAAAAAAGAAGCCAGAGAAACTTAAAAGTGACAATGAACAACCCACTTTACCCATAGGAAAGGCAGAGTTTAACAAGAGATGTGAGGTCAGCATTTTAGGATACAGGGTGGAGTGTACTCACATATATTGCTGTTAGAGCTATTACTTCATTACATAATTTTAAAAAGCAAATTGGCAGTTTTAATGATATTAAAAACAATATTTACTTTTCAACCCAGTTTTTTTTTAATTCTTGAGATTTGTTCCAGAAAAGCAAAATGCATAATGTTATGTTATCTCTTTAGTAGCATAAATATTGAATAAAAAAAAATGTCTTTGAATGTTAGAGAAGTGCAGCAGGTCAAGAGGTCTCTTATTTTGGCTTCTGAAGGAACCTTATCTCTTAGCAAATACTCTAATCTGTTATTCATAAGAGATGCTTCAAGAAATTTAATAATACTGTCTCAGCTCTAAAAAGAAAGCAGTGTGATTCAAGTCTAACATATTTATTACTTGGCATCTCTGTGACCAGATACCTGACAGAAATAAGCTGTGGAAGGAAAGATATATTTCAGCTCAGTTTCAAGGAGTTGTAGCCCATCTTACTAGGAAAGGCATCACAGAGTTCAGGGCAACAGGAGTGTATAGCAGAAATTCTTCAGCCGGTGGCCTGAACTAAGGGGCCAAGCTGTTGATCTTAAAAGGTCCAGCCACAATGACTGGCTCCAGCCAGGCAGAAGACTCCACCTCTTCCATAGTGGCAACAGATTGTGTCCAAGCACTCTGAACATGGCCTTTGGCAGACATTGCAAATTCAAAACATAAATATGTAGTTACTCGTAAAGTGTGCTATGTTTTCCACAGGCTAACTACTACACAAAGATAAATAAGAATGTGTCTTGTTGACACATGAAGAAGATAGTCTTTTGTTAGGTGTCTGTTTATTTTATTGGGACTCTTAAAATGTACAGGTTGTCATTTAGTTTTTTGGCCACTAGATGGTGCACTTTACTAATTTATTACACTCAACCTAATTGAAATTGAATTTATAAAGTGATACTTTAGTTGATTGCTTAGAAATTTAAAAAAAAAAAAACAATTTTTTTTAAGTGACCCAAGATGCAGACAGTTTGGCAAGGTCTGGACCAGAACCCCAGCCTCCTGAACTCTGATTCCCTGCCATATTCATATGTGTGAAAAAAATAGTCAAAAACAAGCTACTGTTGATAATGAGATTTTTTTTTCCAAAACAGTAATAAATAAATACATGATATAATACCCTTAAAGAAGGCTTTATTATTGACAACTTTTAAAAGTATTTCACTAACATCTTCAATTGTATAGAAATTTTTCTTTAGTGAGTCTCTTCAGTGAGTTTATAAAGAAATTTGTTGTAAAACTTATGCAGATCCCAGAAGTTCAAACCAGGCCAAAGAACAGATGCCAACAGGGAATTTAGTCCATTCAAAGTAGTTGTAAGGTTGTGGAGAGATGTGGTCAATACCTTCCACCAAAGATCCACATGAACTTAGCTGCAGGTGAACACTGTTGGGGTTCTGCATTCACTGCATGTAGAAGACTAAGAGGAATAAGAAACCATCTCAGTAACATCCTCCACATGGCAGGTCTAGAATGGGAAGTGTAAATGTAGGAGACATTCTTCAGAAGAGATACAGAAATGCTGACCTGTGCGGCTGTGTCAGCAAGTGATTTCAACAACTCTGGATTTACTCTTGAAGAGGTGAGGTACAAATGTGCTTAATTTTAGTCAGGTATTTTTGGAAGTGTAAAAAAGAAGAACTGTGCAAGATATTAATTGATTGCAAGAAGGTACACCCAGGTCAGATGTTTGTGTCATCCCTTTAAGATATTGTGTCATGTTTTGACAACTTGTAAGACATAACAAAATGAGTTTTGTGTAAGGCAACATTACCAAGTTAAGAAACTTCAAAACAATGTTTACTTTCTTTGATTCAACATGACAGACAAATAGCAATTGCTGTTAAATGCTAAGTAATTATCCTTTTTATGTTTTTAATGTTTAGGTACAAAAGTCAAGAAATAAGCAAGTGCGAGAATTATTCTCTGAGGGCTTTAGCATTCATCATGCAGGGATGCTTCGGCAAGACAGGAGTTTGGTTGAAAACTTGTTTTCAAATGGGCACATCAAAGTCCTCGTCTGTACAGCCACCTTAGCCTGGGGTGTCAATCTTCCTGCGCAT
This sequence comes from Peromyscus eremicus, assembly GCF_949786415.1. NCBI lineage: Eukaryota > Metazoa > Chordata > Mammalia > Rodentia > Cricetidae > Peromyscus > Peromyscus eremicus. The sequence continues at coordinate 1,288,056 of NC_081424.1, read as the reverse complement.
GCCGTTATTATTAAGGTAGGAGCTTACCTCCCTTTGCACATGGATTTATGTGCCTGTTAAAGCAAACCTCTGAATTGATTTATTTAGAAAATATTGTGATTTGTCTGTTTCATTGCCTGTGAATGCTGTTTTAGCCAGAATTATTTCTCCAGTAAAAGTCTAGATCATATTACAGAATTTAGCTCTATCCCAGCTGATGAAGGGATTATTTAAAGTACACTTTTGAGATCTTTCCATATTTGCCCAATTTCAGGTTCCAGCTCTTCAGGATTATATGTGTGTGCTTATGTAAATTTTATTAACTTTTCCTCATCTAGGGAACACAAATATATGCTGCCAAAAGAGGCTCCTTTGTTGACCTTGGAATTTTAGATGTCATGCAGATATTTGGCCGAGCTGGACGACCACAATTTGACAAATTTGGGGAAGGAATCATTATAACAACACATGATAAACTCAGCCATTACCTCAGTTTACTCACTCAACAAAACCCAATTGAGAGTCAGTTTCTGGAAAGCCTTGCAGATAACCTAAATGCAGAGGTAAGAACTGAGAAGTAAAAGGTTGGGGAAAATTGAATTGGTTGTTTAGTTTTTAATATCGGGAATATAGTGTGTGTCGAGAGACAAAATAGGGGCTGGAGAGACGGCTCTGTTGTTCAGGCTGCGTCCTGCACTTGGAGAAGACCTGGGTTTGGTTCCCAGAGCCCCTGTCAGGTGGCTCCTGACTACCTTGAAAGGCCAGCCTTAAGGAATATGACCCCTCTCTGGCCTTTACTAGCATCTGTTTGCATATGTACAAAACCACGCACAGTGCACATACCCATACACACATAAAACACTTACAATTAGATCCTAAACACAGAGAATAATAGGCTAAATAGCAAAATGTTGATTTATCCATGGAAATGTAAAGTGTAGGCATGACTGGCAAGAACTTGTTGCTAACTGTGAGATTTTCCCTAGATCAGAATTTCCAAGCTAAGCTGCACAAGTTAGGGAAACAAATAGCAATGGTAGAAATGTACATTTATATTTTGCTTCTCTAATAAATTTTATAAGATTTATAAAGCTACATTATTTTATTAGATCATTTGATAGCTTTGTTACTTAAATTTTATATAAATTATATAAAACTGTAATTCGAGCTTGAGTATCTTAATTTGCTTTGCTTTTTTGTCTGGGCAACTTCTGTGCTCAAACCTAATTGATCTCAGGAGCCTGGGTATCTAACATCTTAGCTGGCAAAGAATATAAACATTTTTCACAATTTAGAATGTGTATGTCAAACATTAGCTGTGTTTTCACTGTTTTCCTTGCACTTTTAACTATTGCTGTGATAATTAGTGCTTTCCTATGCCGGTTTCCTTTCTTAGCCTGAAGTTGTCTTAACTATTTCAGTAGCTATTATGTAAGCATGAACTAAATGAAGGAAATACTCACAGTCACCATGTATGCTAGTCTTATACCACATACTTACGAGCAGCTTATAGAAATATCTGTCACATCCTGCTCCTGTTCTTCATGTTTCCTCTCTAGAGGATGAAAAGCAAACTCACTCTCTGTTAAGAATAGTGGTCAAAGGTGGACCACAGTGCAGTGGCATCCAAGGAGGTGCAAGTGTTGAAGAAGGGTTCAGAAGGAGAAAATACATTGGGTCCTGGCTGCCACAAAAACCTTTTGTCTGTGAAAGCTCTATCAGAGGTCAGAAAGATAGCTAAGTTTGGTCAGGTATAGTTGGAGATTAGAAAAAAAAAAAAGGTATGAGGGGCAGGGAATGGCCCATGGGGAAAAGTACTTGGCCTAAAGCCTAGAACCTGAGTTTCTTCCTCAGGACCTGCATGGTAGAGGGGAAAAAAACCAGCTACTGCACATTGTCTTCCGATCTCCACTGTGTGCCTTGGCACACATTTTGCATGCAGATACACCCTAAGAAGTATTTTTAAGTGAAATGGGGAAGGTAGTGAAAGGCACTAGTTTCTCTTAATGAAATTATAGGACACTAAAAAAGACGAGATAAATTTTGACCCCAAATATAATTTATAGTAGCTCAATTTCTGTCCTTGTTGTTGACTACGATTGAATAGTTTAAATAACTAGGTATAAATAACTTGGATGCCTCATGAGCATTCTCTTATTTTTTCATTCATCATGCCCAGGGATATCCTCAGATATCTGTAATACCTCAAGATCACTAGGTTAATTTTTAAAAATAATATTCAAACACAGGTCCATTAAATTCAAAATCTAGTCTGTTTGGTAGAGCTTAGATTTTGGGCATCTTAGATAAAATGTAGTAAGTTAAAATGAATATATCTCCTTGTGTTCATACTCTATTTTCTTCCATGATCTAGACTAAACATTTTTGAAAATGTCAGCAATAGTTTCCCTGACTTTTACAGTGCAAACAAGGTTGTTGTGTTGGCTGGTTTTTATGTCAACATGACACAGGCTAGAGAGTCAGTTTGGAAGAGGGATTCTAAATTGAGAAACTGACCCCACCAAATTGGCCTGTGGGTAACCCTGTGGTGTGTGTTCTTGACAGATGACTGCTCTGGGAGTCCCAGCTCACTGTGGGTGGTGCCACCCCTAGGTTGATGGTCTTGATCACTATAAAAAAAAGCAGGCCGAATAAGCTATGAGGAACAAGCCAGTAAATTGCAGTCCACCTTGGCATCTGTATCAGCTTTTGCGTCCACATTCCTGCCCTGAGTTCCTGGCCTGACTTCCCTGGATGATGGACTACAAGCTTAAGACGAAATAAACCCTTTTCCCCCTTCATTGCTATTGGTTATGGTATTTTATCACAGTAGTAGCAACCCCAATGAAGACAGATATCTATATAGCTTCATCTTAAAGTAAATGGAGACTAAATTTTAGTCTTACACCACTTTTTAAGTAGTAAACCCATGTGCTGTTGTAAGTATACAGAAGATAAACTGAGCCAAACACTGTTCTTATTCTTTAGAACAATAGAAAAGTATAAGTGAAACTAGCCATTTCCTGAGAATCAAAGTAAACAAGACTCCATATATTCATCATTAACTACTTACTCGATATGCCATTTTCAGAAATGTCACAAAACTATGAGCATAATTCCATTTATTTATGTTTAGAGCATTCATACTTTGTAATTTTTAGCCTTTATAATAAGGTATAGTCACTGCTAAATATTTTTTTTAACCTTGGTCTACTGAAATACTTTCTCGTCAAATTTCCTGATAATAATACAACTTGAATGTGAAATTAAATTTGGTAAAAGTGGAAATCAAATATGAATCAACTTATAGCATGAATCTGTGCTGTATTATTAAGGTCATGGATTTGTGTTCATCACTTCTTTGTTAGGACTCGGAACTGGTAATGGTTAATGCAAAGAAAAATCAACTTAAATGAGAAAAATAATGTTTCTACTCATGGCTTTGACTTTACGAATATAATTTTAACTAATTAGACAAAAGCCAAGTGTTTGACTTTTATTAACATGTTTTCAGAAGACATCACTATGCCTCTACTCTGTTACAGTAAGCCATTCTTTAAATCTAAGGTAATTTTCCTATATTCTGGAACTTATTCTTCAGAAGAATTCCATCCATGCAGAATATTGTACAGTTACCCACTTATATAAAGGCCTCCCAGTATAACTGTGCTTTTCAGTCTGCCTGATTACTCTCCAGCACAAGTCTTTTGCCTCAGAAAGGCATTCCTCTCCCCTCATCACCTTCAATGTCCAATTTTTCTTTTTTTAGTTTCTTGTTTAAATTTTTTATTTATAAAATAGTACTCTTAATAGATTTGTGAAAAATATATTATATGCCTGTTCTACTTTGATATGTAGCACATACCACAATTGATTTACTGATTTTTTTTGATAGTCCTTTGATACTCAACCCTAAAATCTTTCTTCTAGCCTTGAAAGAAGTGGATGATGGGATAAATTTGCTTATTTAGATTTTATATGGTTTTGACTAATTTCAAAACATGCATGTATTACAAATAATCAAAATATCATTATATATTAAACTTTAATATATGGATTAGGTATGAAGTATTACTTAAGTCATATCTAATTTTCCAAATGTGGTGAATTATATTTTACTTAATGGATTTTATAGTGTTACTGCATTATACACTAGTAACATTATCATCATTCATACAGCCAGTATTTGAAAATCATTGTTGAATGTGAGTCCACTATAAGGCATGGCTGTTGGGTTTATAATAGTCATCCTAGTGGCTCTATGTTCGAACCTCATGCAGAGGGACCTTCCTGTGGCCAAGGACCATGTTTTTGTGCACATACCCTTGTACAGAGCATACAGGTTTACTGCTGACTTCTAAGATGAATGGACAAATTCTAAAGATACACTGTGAAAAAGCTGTCACCAGGTGGCAGCTTATAGGTACAAGAAATTTTTTGTTTCTGTCATGAGGTGGCGATAAAAGACTAGCCTCAAAATATTGTGTATCCAAATGTCTTTCCTTTATGTAGATGATTAGAAGATTTGCTTAAGCGGATGAGTGATGCCTAGCTCCTCTTTTCTTTTCATCATATCAGAGGCAGCAACAGCAGGTTACTCACATTAATTTACTGATCATGCTTATTTTATGTTTTATAAAACCTTCATTTATTTTAAAATAATGATATATAATCTTAAGGAAAATAGGTCATACTTCATATGACATTACACACACACACACACACACACACACACACACACACACACACATTTTTAACTCAAACGAGAAGAGTAGTTTCTTGGGCCTAGTGTAGGAACGGAGCAGGCTGGACAGTACCTAGAGTACAGCCTATGACAAAATGTCTGGCATCATGTGGTTTTAAATAGCAGAGGGGGATCTGGTATCTAATTTCTTTTTGTTGTTTTGTTGTTTGTTTGTTTGTTTGTTTGTTTGTTTTTTGAGACAGGGTTTCTCTGTGTAGCTTTGTGCCTTTCCTGGAACTCGCTCTGTAGGCCAGGCTGGCCTTGAACTCACAGAGATTTGCCTGCCTCTGCCTCCCAAGTGCTGGGATTAAAGGCGTGCGCCACCGCTGCCTGGCTCCTTGTATCTGATTTTTAGTCATATCATTTATTTTTATCTTTACTAATTTTACTAACTTTTCAAAGGAATATTTCAAGACAAAAATGGATAAGGCACAGTGCCAACAACTCAACTTTTTAAAAGCCTTTTGAAGACAGTGCAGGTTAGTGAAGGAAAAAGAAAGTGGATGCTATAGGAGTTTTAAAAAAGTAAGTTTAAGTCAGCACTGCAGCTGGTGGGTAATACTTGGAGAATAATAATAATGACGAGTTTCTGGCACAATGATGAAGTAATTGTGGATGATAGAACTGGAGAGGGAAACAGGTTAATTGCTAACATTTCATTGCCTTAACTGATTTTCCTTATGCCAATATGCACACAATGTGCATCTGACATGTAATAAGCTGTGCATAGGGGTTTTTTATTTGTTTTGGTTTTGTGAATGGTCTTGCTGTATAGTAACTGTTTAGCCCAGATTGGCTTGACTTACAGCCATCCTCCTAGTTCAGCCTCCAGAGGGCTGTAATTATAGGTCTATACAGCTGCTCCCAGTGAGTGTGTTTAATTCTTTACTTTTGTAGGGCTATAGGGCTATATGATATTTAATGGTTAAAGCAGTTATTAATTAGATATTATAGATTGTATATAGAACATGTAAGAATATAAATAATAGAAGTAGAAAATTTGGATACACAAATATAGTTCAAACAAGTTTCATTTACCTATTCAGAATGGAAGCATTTAACTTCCCTCCCTGTTATTCTTCAGTAATTATTTTGCAGTTCCTTGTTGGCTCGAATTTAATTCTTTTGGTGTGGGTGGGACAGTGTTACCGGATGCAGCCCATGGCCTTGTGTATGCTAAGCATACTCTCTACCACTGGGCTACATTATCAGCTCATCCACATAATATATCTGACAGAATTAGTTATATAAAATTAATATTGTAAGAATGAAACAAATGTGAGGAGTTTTGTTTACTACAAATGCTAAAATGACTTTCTGTATTTTGCCTCCTAAATTTATATAGAAATAAAGCAAATTGAAGTTTTCGTTTCTTTAATGTTAGAATCTTAGTCACTTTTTCCTGGTTTTTTTTTCTCTTAAAATGTAGTAATTTATAAAGAACACATCTCTTCTTATTTAATTCAGCTAATATTTATAGAAAAACTACAGGTGGCAAGTTTCGCACTTGGAACTCTCCCAGAAAGCACTATTGCTTCCCGTTGGCCTGTTGGATAATGAAATACTCCTTCACAAAAGTATCTCATTAAAATTCTGTTAATGTCATTGTCTAATAATTATTTTCTTTACACAGATCTCATATTAATTGTGTTTTTAAATTTTTGATTGTTGGTTTCTGTTGTGGAATAGAATAATTGTTTAACTATGAAAAGATTTGTTGCATTCGTTGCATCGCAGAATAATTATTAAATTATGTAAAGATGTGTTGCATTTGTTGTATTGCAGAACAATGGCTTAACTATGTAAATAAGTGTTACATTTGTTTGTGCTGCATTTGTTTAACTATGTAAACATGTGTTGCTGTTTCACCTTGCCTGCCTAAGCCACCTGATTGGTCTGCTAAAAAGCTGAATGGCCAATAGCTAGGCAGAGGAGGGATAGGTAGGAATGGCGGGCAGAGAGAAAAGGGGAACCAGCCAGCCAGATGCAGAGGAAACAGGAAAAAAGGATGGACAGTGTGTAGATGAGGTAAAAGAGCCTCAGGGCAGCACATAAATAAATAGAAAAGTTAATTTAAGTTAAGGAAAAAAGCTAGCTCGGAACAAGCCTAATCAAAGGCCGAGCATTCATAATGAATAGTAAGTTGCCGTGTCATTATTTGGGTGCCAGAAGTCCAAGAAAGCCTGCTGCAGTGTCCTTAAATTAATGCATGGCAAAAATACGTTAAAATGTGATGTTGCACATTACTTTCTGAATGTAATCTAAAACATTCCTTTTTTTTTATTGTAGTCCACACATAAAATTTTTTTCCTAAAATAAAAGCCTTCCTTCCTCTATTGGATGGGTTTTTCATCATTGGTGGTGTTGTCACTTGTTTGGTAAAGGAATCTTGTCACACTCTCACCCAAGCCTGCAAGGCAGTTGTAGCCGCCATTCTTGGCAGGTCATTTTTTAAGTATAAGTATTAGTGTGTGTAAATATTTTTTCTTTCTGTAGAACTAGTTACAGGTTTCTATTTTGTCCATTTGTGTGTCCATCCCAGTGCTGAAGGCATCTTTAGAGATAAAGCTAACTTCCCTTCTATGTTTTTGATAATAACTACACAGAATCAGGGAAGTACATGCAAGCAGCAGTACTTCATTATCATTATTTTAGTATACTTACATTAAACTTTTCAGACAAAAATAAGTGAAACTAAAACAAGTTGAGTACTGAACTGAGTAAGGAGAAAAATAACTAAATGAAAGTTCTTAATACTGTATAATTTAAAGTCCACACTTGGAAAAATAATCAAAAGCTATAAAATTGAAGAAATTCAGCTTTTAGACATCATTTCTAATGTACTGTTTTCAATTAAATCAGGCAGCAGTGATATTTAATAAATTGGAAAAATCATGCCTACCAGTTGTGCTTGCCTTTTTTTAAAAAAATACAATACTGTGACCTGTTTTCAAAATTTAATATCTTGCAAAAATATTCTTTGCTATAATGTTTATGTTTGTCTTTAATGCATTACTTTAATTTCTGCTTTATTTTTTTATTTGCAGATTGCCCTAGGAACAGTTACCACTGTGGAAGAAGCAGTGAAGTGGATAAGTTACACTTATCTGTATGTGCGGATGAGAGCAAATCCATTAGCATATGGCATCAGTCATAAAGCATACCAGGTAGAAGGCTTTTTTACTGGAAAAAAAGGGGGAAAAAAAAAGGCCTCGAGCCTTCTTTAGGGTTCTGTGATCCTTTCATAATGTGAAAATAAATATTTGTTATTCTTACCTCATCTGAAAAACAGTTATAGACCTGGAAGAAAATTTTAGAGCTTTATTGTTTTTTCAGAAAAAACAAGGGAAATGAAGTTGACCATGATAATTACATTACTCTCTTTAAATTTCTTTTACTGCTAATACTATTAACTTCCTATTTATGTTATGATTAAGTCATTTTAAGATATATTACTATTTACTATTGGTATTTTCCTATGTTTATTTTTAAACTGATGTATTTAACTTGGAAATAAACTGGGCAGGAAGAAATTTATGGCTATGTTTTAATAATGACATATGTTATATATAATCTGTTCCTCTTATCAAGTCACTTTATCCCTATTCTGTAATTTTTAAGTGGTAGCAGTGATGAGTCATCGTAACTCTTTGGAGGCCAGAATCACTTTCATGAATCAGTGCATAGGCAGGCTGAGAATTGGATACACGTGGTAACAGCCTTTCCTATGAGCTTTATGGTTGTGTGGTCCATATGGCTTACAGACTCCATATGATCGTGTTTTTTCCTTAGAACTCTGCTTATATGCTGTAAGTGCTTCCTAATTACAGATCAAATCCTGTTGTGGTCTATTGAAAACATTAGTACTGTCATCATGTGAACATTCACTTATGTCAAGTCAAAATTATCAAAAAAAAGTTGAATTTAACTCAAAATGTTTCTCCATTTACTGATAACACATATCTGATCTTGTTACTGAAGCCAGTCTTGGGGCTTTTCTTTTGTTTTTATTCTTCCTGTGCAGTAGATTTCATAAAATTTAAGATAGAAGTGACAACAAGGCTGCTCCTCTGAAGTCTCTCAGTTTTCATATTTGGGTTTTTGCTAGAAAGGATTCCACTACCTTCCTTTCCTTCACTGAAATGTGTGCTGGAGTTGATTCATTGCTAAATACAGATGCACTATAACATCTACCATTATTCCTAGTGACTGATATAACACTGGCTGTTCACATTACAAATATAAGTATTGTGAGATTAATTGAGGGCATTATGAAAGTTTTCTAAAGGGGTAAAACTAAACATGGTACATACATGGTAGTTTGAATGAGAAGTGCTGTCCATAGGCCCCTTCTGTATTTGAACACTCTCTCTCATTTGGTGGTACTGTTTGGAAAAGCTGTATTACAGTGTTTCTCAACCTGTGGATTACAACCCCTTGGTGGTAGAACGTCCTTTTCACGGGGCTCACATATCAGATATCCTACATACCAGATATTTACAGTACAGTTTATAACAGTAGCAAAATTATAGTTACAAAGTAACAACAAAAATAATTTTATGGATGGAGATCACCATAACATGAGGAACTGTATAAAGAGTCAGAGCATTAGGAAGATTGAGTAGTTTAATGTATATTTAATGGATTTGTAACATGTTATTAATAAGTGTTATTTTAGATGAACCCAATGTAGCCTATCACCGTCAACAGTACATCTGCTGGCATAGCTTCTAACTTGTGGTAGATACCCCTTTGCTTTGCTTTGTTTTTCTGATTTTTAAAATATATTTTATCTCTAATGGAGACATAAGTTAAAATAAATGACAGCAATATTAACGCTTTAGATTGTGAAAATGCTTTTTATACTTCTCTATTCCATTAAAGGTCTTATATTCCCTCATTACTCATAGCTAAAGAGGAATCTTAGAGACTTTGTATGTGTTCATGTATGAGTATGTATGTGGGTGCACATAAATACATACAGCATAGTAATAAGATTAATTTCTCAGCCAGGTGGTAGCAGTGCATGCTTTAATCTCAGCACTTGGGAAGCAGAGACAGGCAGACCTGTGAGTTCAAGGCCAACCTGGTTTACAAAGTGTGTTCTGGAACAGCCAAAGCTATTACACAGAGAAACACTGTCTCGTAAAACCAAAAAGAAAAAGAGTAATTTTTCAGATATTGGGTTAAATTTCATAATTTCTGCTTATAAGAAGACTAACCACATGCCTGTAAACCCAGCTCCCAAGATGCCAAAGAGAATTATGACAGGGAGGCATCCTAGACTACATTGTGAAACCATCTCAAAAAAAAAAAAAAAAAAAAAAAAAGGCCTCAAAGATACCTTTAAAAGATAATTCATTCTTCTCTCCCTCTCTCTTTCTCTATATAAATATTCATATATATATGTATTTCATAACACATATTATACTACAAGAAATTATATCGTCTTTCATAGAGATCTATAGATCTCACCATAAATAATAGATCTATAATATATAACAACATAAAACATATCATTTATTATACGTGAATATGATGTATATGAATTTATGTATAAATATGTGATGAGACTATAATACACATTAATTTACTTACAAAGAAATAAAAATCTATGCACTCATATTTAAAATCAAAAGCAACAACAACAAATAATATATTGTAATAGATTCCATACTGTATAAAAATAGTCAATTTTCTTTTATTTTTTGTTTCTGTTGCTGTTACTCTAAGCAGAATGGTTTTCCCATCAACAGTTGTGAAAATGCATGGCCATTTGTTCAAGAACAATTGAACTACTTTTGATTGAATAATGTGCAGTTATTTTTATGGATTTTGACTGGGGAAAGCACTCTCGCTACCATATCTCCATGAAATAATAATACTAATACTCAGGAAATAGTAATAGGGCTCTAATTTTAAATCCCTATTCATTTTAGCATTAGAAAGAAATAAATTTTATATCTAATCTCAAGTATTTATTATCATGGATTTTACAGATGTAACTTAGATTCTAGAATATTGAAGAGAATGTGCAGATTGATAACATCAGTGATTTTTTAAACTTTAGTACATAAAATTTTTCTAATTTTTTCTTTAAATATTAAATCTACATATATACATACATATGTAAAAGAAATGAAATCAGTATGTTGAAAGGACATACACACTCCTGTGTTCATGGCAGCAAATTTCACAGTACCCAAGAAGTGATCACAACCCATGTGTCCATTAGTTGATGGTTGGACAAGGAAATGTGTTCCTTACATACAGTGAATAGTATTTAGCAGTAAAAAAAAAAAAAAAAGTAATTCTGTCATTTGTGGCAACATAGATGGAATGAAAAATCGGGGGCCAGATCCAGACATAGAAAGACAAGTACCACTTGATGTTATTCACATGTGAAAACTAAAAATTTTTTGAACATAGGAATTGAGAATACCATGATGATTACCAGAGGCTGACAAGAGCAGAATGTGGAAAGTTTCATCAGTGTGTACTGAGTTACAGTTAGTTTAAAGCAGGTAATTCTCACATGCTAGTATACCATAGGTGGTGACAGATAACAGCTAGAAGAAATGATAACTATTTAAAGAGATAGATATGTTTAATCATTGCCAAATGTGTGTATTAATAAAAATGATAATGCTAGACCTTTAACATGTACAATTTTTATGTGCTTTTAAAAAAAAAACTTAATTGGATTTTAAACCCTCAAAAAACATGTTAACTTTCATAACTAGGCATATTTGCTGACTTTCTAAACAGTTTGATACTTCTGTGTATACTGGTTCTATTTCTTTCCTATAGATTGACCCAACATTAAGAATGCATCGAGAACAGCTAGTCATTGAAGTTGGACAAAAGCTGGATAAAGCTAAGATGATTCGTTTTGAAGAGCGAACTGGTTATTTTTCCTCCACTGATTTGGGTAGAACTGCCAGCCACTACTATATAAAATACAACACCATCGAGGTATTATACTGAATGGAACAAACACAGCAGTATCTTCATTTTATATTCAAATAATTTCAAGTCTTTGGTATATACTAATAATTCAAAATAACAAAAGCAGCTAATACAACAAAATATATTTATACTAACTCAATAATACCCTTAGTATTGACAAGATACAAATAAGATTTTAAATGTCTCGGCCCTTTGCTAAACCAATCAGTGAATTTCTAAATCATGCAGAGAAGATTGCTGATTCCTAGAGAATGAATGCCAGAATAAATTAAGTGGGAAATGTTAGTTTAATGACTTTTTTAATAAAGAGAAAAAAAAATTATTTGCATCTTATTAAGAGCCAGTGGATAGAGTTAAAGTAATAATTCACCAGGCCAAGCTGACTGTAAACAGCTTGGGAATTTTTGAAGGTTAATATTTTAAATATACAATTGCAAATTCTTCTCTTACAGTTTTTTTCTTCTGTTGTTCCATTTGCTTGATTTTTAAGAATGGTTATGGATGTGGGAGTCTCATTTTGGTGGCCAGTCTGATCTCAGTTTCTAAGATCAAGTCTACCTCCACCTCCCAAGTTGGCATGCACCAACATGGCTGGCTTACTCATTGCCTTTTGAGTTGATCCTGTGTTAGATGAGGTGCCACTTTAACAGTCCTGATTTTTGAGTTCATCTGTATTCTCCTGTGTATGTATGTGTCAGTGCATGTTAGGAAGTAACAGTGATCACTCATGTGAGAAGACTTAAATTTGTTTTGTTTAATGGTTTTGAATTTTATATTCATTTTTAGTTTTCACACTTTTATAGTTTTTTTTAATGTAAAAAGAAATCATCCCAATTAGATTTCTTCAAATGCAGACACATTAATTTATATTAAATTTAGTTTTTATACCTGTTTATTGTTTGCTTATAAATAGAACAGGCCATAGAAAATATTGTTAATGTGCTTACTATATTTTCTGAAGTAAACCTTATGTTTGCATAATAGTCTGATGTCTTTAAAACCTTTGACAAATATTATCTTACAACTGTGATCTGGAGATTCTTCATCCCAATACCCAGCTTTTCACTCCTTCCACCACCGACTACCCATCTGCTCGTTTTCTCTATTGTACAACTTTTTTTGCATGTCCACTCATCAGCATACTGCTACCAAGCCAAATCTTTATTTATTTTTTTATTACTTAAATTTTTTCATTTATTTTGCACCACAACCACAGCTTCCCTTTCCTCCTCCTTCCCATTGCCTTCCCGTATCTCCCCTCTGCCATCCCCTAATCTACCCCTCTTCCAACTCTGTTCAGAAAGGGGCAGGCCTCCCATGTGTGCTAACAAAGCATGGTCTATCAAGTTGAGGTAGAACTGAGCTCTCCTCTCCTTGTATTAAGGCTGGACAAGGCAACCCAGTATTAAGAACAGGTTCCCAAAAGTGACCCAAAACTGTTAGGGATAGACCACACACCCACTTCTAGGAGTCCCACAAGTAGACCAAGTCACACAACCATCACACATATGTAGAGGTCCTAGGTGTGCCCCATGCAGGCTCCCTTGCTCTCAGTCTAGTCTGTGAACTCTCATGAGCAGGCCAGTTGCTTTTGTGGGTCCCCTTGTGGTAACCCTGACCTTTGTGGCTTCTACAATCCTTCCTCCTACTCCTCAACAGTATTCCTTAGGGTCGGCCCAGTCCAAGCCAAGTCTTAGACCCCTTTGCAGTTCTTCCAGAATTCTCATCCTCCATCTTCATTGTGCATAACCTTTAACATCTTTTCTTCATCCCAGTTTCATTGATAAAATCAATATTATGAGAGTCACCAGATTAATGTTCTGTATTAATTTCTCTGAATTTTACACGATACATGATTAATTTAATATCAGTGAATGATCCAGGTAAGATTTCTATATATCCAAGCCAAAATGTTGTGATGAACGTTTTTTAGGCATGTAGTATAGATTTTTGGTTAATAATAGCCTTTATTTATCATCTTGCTCTTACAGGTCATCCTACTTTGATGATGTCTATAAAGTGAGCATTTGGAATGCAACAGATAGCTATATGGGCTCGGGCTCCATTTCTCTTAAGTGTGTGTAATTTATAGTAAGATGTGTAACTTACAACACTTCATTGGACTTCTAATTTTAATCAAATATATTTATTTTGACAGACATTTAATGAACTCTTTGATGCACACAAAACAGAAGGTGATATCTTTGCTATTGTCTCTAAAGCTGAAGAATTTGATCAAATTAAGGTAAGATTACTTGAGGTTTGAATTAAATGTATATGACATAAATATATCGATTTATCAAAACTTATAATTAATTATAATTTCTCATATATATGAGTTAAACAGCATATTACATTTAGAATATCAATACATTAACAATGTCCAGTATCCTAAAATTGTACTTTATATCATTTTTTGCTTTTGCTCCAAATCAGTAATTTTGTAGATATTATAGTATTGAAACTATCAAATAAAGCTGGAGTAGTGGTACACCCTTTAGTCCTAGCATTTGGGAGACAACGGATCTCTGTGAGCCTGTTCTGCATAGCAAGTTCTAGGCCACCAGACTTAGTTACACAGTGAGACCCACAGAAAGGTGTAGAGGGAGGTGGGAAAGAGAAATTATTGAATAATGTAAGTGGATAGCCTTTGGACTACTAAATGATAAAGTTCATTGAAGAAAAGAAAATACCTGCATGATTTAGGTTTAGATTTGACTACTTCTGTACCTATATTGTAATTTAATCTCATTAACAGTAAAAACTTCAATACTCTGAAATATGAAATAGTACTTCACAACTTTAAGGTATGAATGTGTTATGCCTTATAAAAATATGTGACTATAATGAATGCATTTGAAGATAATCAAGTTTGCCCTAATCCAGTTGGACAGAGGTTTAACTCTGAGCAAATAAAAAAAATGAAATCTCATCAATTGAAGGATAATAAGGTCAGATGATTTAATTTTTAAGGCATAGCAAATTTTTATGTGTCAATGGAAACTTTAATATTAGTTATGAATAATAAAATGTAATTGTTTCGACTTCCAGATAGTTTCATATTGTATTTTACAACTACCTGTGGGAAAATGATTTCAGTACTACAGAAGTAAAGTGTTGTCATGTCAAGTAGAAGCTTGTAAAAACATACAGGTTAATTTGAACAAGAAAATTTTCCTTAATTCAATCAAAGTATTAATGTAAAAAGCTTACCTCTTCCAGGTCAGAGAAGAGGAAGTAGAGGAGCTAGATGCCTTGTTAAACAATTTCTGTGAACTCTCAGCTCCTGGAGGTGTGGAAAATAGTTACGGAAAAATAAACATCTTGCTTCAGACCTACATTAGCCGAGGAGAGATGGACAGTTTCTCCCTTATATCAGATTCTGCATATGTTGCCCAGGTAAGACTCTTAATCTTTTACCATTTTTGCTGATCTTTGGAGATTAGTCCATGATATACTGAGAATGCTGTCAACTGCCATTTTAATGTTAAACCTGTTTCCAATCATTTGTACATCTTGTATATAATCTGTTCTCATAGATCAGGACTGGAATTCCATTTGGCTATAACAAATTTACTGTTAAATATAAATAAATGTATCTCATTCCCTATGTACATTTTTGTAGATATCTCTTTTAAAATACATAATCTTGACTGCTTGGTATCATACAACTTAGGTGGAGCTCTGTGAGTTCAAGGTCAGCGGGGACTATATAGTGAGAAACAAACACACACAAAAAAACTGGTAATCTTCTCTACTAGTGATACTTAAAAGTTGAGAGCTAAAAGACAACTATTCCCTAAACTACAACTCATTTACTTTATAACTTTTTTAAATTCTGGTAGAAAATGAAGTAAAGCAAAATACCTTATTTTGTGCATTTGCTTTTTGCCTTTCAGATAGACATAGGTTATAAAACAAAGTATGTTCCTTTCCTTTTAAGTATGCATTTATAATATATTTTAGTAATGTCTCCCTTAAAGTGATACAAAATTGAAACTAAATCTGGTTTAGAATGTGTGAGATTTTTTATTCTCTCTCTCTCACATACACATATTGAGACATGATCTCACTCTGCAGCCCTAGATGGCCTGAAAATTACTATGTATTCACACAGATCCACTGCCTATGCCTATGCTATCCTCCTCCTCAGCACTGGAATTAAAGATGAGCACTAGCACTCCTGGCTTTATGTTCTTAATTTTGTTCACATTAACATAGAAAAAGAACATGTATGTGTTGCATGAATATTAATAGTCATGAGTACTCAAGAAGGCTTTCAAATAGCTGAAAATAGAAGATATTTAAAAACATGAACTCAGATATATTGATAAACAGTTTGAGTGAATATATTAATTTAATCATTATAACTAAGAAACCAGATGGTAATGTCACAGATTATATAAAAGGAAAGAAAATGCAAAAGTTTTCAAATTCTCTGACCCCCCCCCCCCCATGATTTTTATGAGTCAATTTTCTGTGACTGTAAAGAGATGTCAGGCACCAAGGCTGAGCACCTGTGTTCAATCCCTGGAACCCACATGTTGTCAGCTCTCCTGTGACCTACAGACACACACTGTGCAGCACATATCCGAGTGTGCTCACAAATAAATGTAATGTGTGTAAAGAAATATTGAGCCTGTGTTTATTCATTTAAACATCTTCTATTTTCAGCTATTTGAAAGCCTTCTTGAGTACTCATGACTATTAATATTCATGCAACACATACATGTTCTTTTTCTATGTTAATGTATTTAAAATGTACAGATCACTCATTTTGCATCATTATCATCACTTATTTTATATCACTTCAGATTAAAATATTTTGAGCCAAGTTTACCTTTTGCTTTTTATTTATTTATTTATTTATTTATTTATTTATTTATTTATTTTTGTTTTGTTTTGTTTTTCAAGACAGGGTTTTTCTGTGTAGCTTTGTGCCTTTCCTGGAACTCACTCTGTAGCCCAGGCTGGCCTTGAACTCATAGAGATCCGCCTGCCTCTGCCTCCCGAGTGCTGGGATTAAAGGCATGCACCATCACCGCCTGGCACCTTTTGCATTTTACAAGAACAAACGGGAATGATGTAGGAAAATATGTTTTGGTAATTAAAATAATCAAAATATCATTTTCTTGTTCTCTGCAGCTTAATAAGGTACATTTCTGTCATTTCTAATGAGGATTAGCACAGTCCTCAACTATCTAAACATTATTTAAGAATTTAATACTGAAAAAAAAAACAGTTTCTTAGAAGACATGCACATTTTCTCTAAAATTAGAGACCCCTAAACTCTTTGGGTCATTTTTCACCTCATAAATTTGCACTGAGTCATTTGTTTGCCATTTGGAATTTTCAGTTTCAGTTCTTACTATGATGTTGTCTAGATTTGTCAATCTTCATTTTCAAATATAGAAGTCTATAGGTAATACAAAATATCTCTTAAGTTCAGGACTGTAAAAAGTAGTCTTCTAGTTCCATCTATTTACCCTACAAATTTATCTTTGCAGCTGAATAAAATTTCGTTGTGCTTATATAGTTTTCATTGTCCAATTACCAGTTGATTGATATGTAGACTGATTCCTTGTCTAGCATTTGTGAATAGAGGAGTAGTGACCGTGGATAAGCAAGAATCTCTGTAGTGGGGTGTAGATTTCTTTGGCCATATGCCAAGTAGTGATGAATCTGGTTCGGTTTCTAGCTTTGTGAGGAAACTCATGCTGATTTCTTTAGAGGTTTAACCAGTTAGCTCATCTAAGCTAAATAAAAATAAGGTTCTCTTTTTTCCACATCCTCACCACTATTTGTTGCCATTTCATTTCATTTCTTTTTTTTTTCTTTTTTCCTTTCTTTCTTTTTGGTTTCTCAAGACAGGATTTTTCTCTGTATCCCTGGCTGTCCTGGAACTCTCTCTGTAGACCAGGCTGGCTTCAAACTCCTCTGCCTCCCAAGTAAAGGTATGTGCCACCTCAGCCCAGCATCATTTCATTTCTTGATGGCAGCCATTATGACTAGGATTCTACTGTTAGTCTTTATCAGAGAAGTTCCTCTTTGCAAAGAGCAATGGGGAATGCAGAGAGTTGGCTGTTCAGGGTGCTAAGAATGAGTGATAATTGATTACTCAGCCCTAAACAAGTCATTTATACTGTTCCATCTAAGTCTCAGAGAACTTTGTGGAAGAGGGGTCAGAAAGACTGTAAGATCCTGAAGATAGAGAGAAGGGCCATGAAACAGTCTTCTGGTATGACAAAGCCATTGTAATCTGATCTCACAGTAACTGCAGTTGCTTTCATTGGGTTGTATAAGCCCTGGGCCTACCATCTGTCAATTATAAATTATGGAAATTCTTATCCAACCCTGCACTTCTCTTATGAGCTATTGGCTGCTAGTGGAATCTGGGAAAGGGACAGTCATTGTCTTAAGTGTACCCACATTGGAGCGCACCAAGCTCCAGTGAACAGTTCCAAGGCCATGTGCATATTCACGTTCCCACTTAAACATAGTGGATCACAGAACAAAACAAAATGACCTGAATGTGTGAAAGGGTCTTGTAGAGAAGAGAGAGTATTGACAGGGTAGAGGAGCATAGGAGGGACGGAAAGGTGAGGCTATATAGTGTACATTTCTGGATTTTTCAAAGAACAAATTTAATAAAAATTACCATTTTAAAAACTAAATGACCTTTAATAAAGCAGTTTCTAAAGCTAATGATAAAGGAAGGTGAAAAAGCAAGTGGAATCAAGATGTTGTGATAGTTTTAAAAGGTTCTATATGTCTATAAATAAAGTTACCAGAGACCACTGAGCTTGCAGTCTTAGCGTTAGATTAGAGTTCTTTATCCCTGGTACTAAATAGATGCTGACATCAAATAGCTCTTTGATATTAGTCAATTTTTCATTTTTCCGAGGCTTAGTTTGTCCAACAGTAAAACCAAAATATTGCTATCAATAACATGGAGTTGCTGTGAAATTAAATGAGTGCTCTATTTGTAAAGCTAGTTATATCATTTGCTTTATAGGAGACCATTCGAATGACCATTTAATATTGGTCCCTGCACTCACCAGTATTTCCTTTGTCACCCTTCCCTTATTAATTTCTCTCCTGGCTGAAATGTAAATCTTCCTGAATTCTTACTTAAATTGGTTAAAAACTTAATCATTGCATAATATATTTAGGGAAATCTCAATCTGTTTCTTATATTGTAGGTACTTGAGCAGCCTGTCAGCTACCTTGTTTGCCTTTTGTCTACCTATTTCATTCCTGCTTAGAAGGTATAAGGAAAGAGCTTCCTAGGAATGTAGGGAGTTTAATAAATAACATGGACATAGTAGTAATGTAACTACTCTTATTCTAATGGAAGATAATTAAGATTATGTAAGGGAAGTTGTTGCTCATAATTCAAGTATGTAGCTTGATTTGCCCTTCTTCTGAGTCTAGTTGGAATAATAAATTTACTGACATTAAAAGCACATTGTTATCTAACTACCAATCTTCCCCTTTTGTTCTTCAGAATGCAGCTAGAATTGTCCGTGCTCTCTTTGAAATTGCACTGAGGAAACGTTGGCCTACCATGACCTACAGGCTTCTGAATCTTAGTAAAGTCATCGACAAGAGACTCTGGGGTTGGGCTAGCCCTTTGAGACAATTTTCTGTGTTACCACCACACATTCTAACAAGATTAGAAGAAAAAAACCTCACTGTGGATAAACTCAAAGACATGAGAAAGGATGAAATAGGTAAGGAAGAAGCAAAAATCTTTACATGTCTTTACCTATGTACATAAAATACCTTGATTGATATATAAATTTGCTGTATTTCCAAATTAAGATAATTTTTACAGTATTTATGACTATTATCTGACTATTTTTGCTCATCTAAGCTAAATAAAAAGAATCTTCAAATTTTATCAAATTATTTCACTGAACTAGCAATTAAAATAGTTATATTATTAAACTTTTATACATAGAATCTTATCCATAAATGATGAGACTCATTAGATGTTCATTAACAGTTAAATTCAATATTTAATTAATTTGAGTAATTTTTGTCATGTATATAAGCAATTTTACATTTTAAAATTGAGTGGTAGCTGGGGATATAGCTGAATAGTGAAACACTAGCCTGGCAGGAATCCCCCTGCACTACCAAGGTAAAATAAGAATTTTGTGGACATTAAGCTTTGCAGTTCACCTCAGTTTATTAGCTTTCTTAATTACACATACCTATGTATTTAAACCCAGTTGATATCAGTCTGTACATAGAATTTGTGTTCTTTTTTCCACATAATAATGAGAAGTCCTTGCCACATATATTTCTGTAAAATTTAACACCGTATTGTAAAACTTGTATTATAACTAGGAAATATTTTGCTTCTGAGTAGGATGGATGCTGCTTCTGCAGGGAGGCAGGCTACAGATCACAAGAGGTGCTACTGTTGGGCTTCCAGCATTATTGAGAGACTAAGAATATTAATAATTATACTTACAGTTGAAGGATTTTTTTTTTTATAGAATGATAAAAGGAGAACATCAATAGAAAGAAATTGTGATTGTTAAAAAGGGAACTTGAGAATATATAGTCAATGTATATTTTTTAAATAAAAACTATCAACTTTATTTTCAAATTGGTCAAGATTAAAGTATATTGATTTATTAATGTGTGCTTTTCAAAAAATTCTAAAAATAAAAATTCTAAGATAAAAGAAATCTTGATGATAGAAAATGTAATCTAGTTCTCCTTTAAACTAGTTAGTCACATGTGTAGTTAGTTATATTTATTTTGTAACAACATCTGACTTGTATATGTGTCTGTATTGTAGAATCTGATTATTTATGAAAATAAGCATAAGTAGTTAATGTATTCTGATAGATTATAACATATTTTATCTTTATGTTTTCTAGAATGTCATATGAATGAATTGTTTGTGTCTCATTTTACTGAAATATTTCTATAAGTGTATAAAGTTCTAACACAGGCCATGAATAAATTAATGACTATTTTCACAAAATGCTTCATAACTTCAATATTATATCATGAACTAAGTTAGAAAGAAGTAGGTCTCTTTATAGTTGTTTAAATAGTATCAAAGCTCAGCAATTTTCAGAACCCAATTAATACCTAAATGAACCCTGATACTGGTTTTCTAAGCTATGAATTGCTAATTCAAGTTAACTATTACAAAATATTCAAACATGCCAGGTCAAGAATGTCAGCTATTTTACATAGCAAATCATAAAACAAGCAATAAAATCACCATCTCTGAAATCTCATTTACAAGTCAGATTATATGGGGCATATTTTTTTTTTCTATGTGATACTTTCAGGTCACATTTTGCATCACGTGAATATTGGACTGAAGGTTAAACAATGTGTTCATCAGATCCCTTCTGTTACAATGGAAGCTTCCATTCAGCCCATCACACGGACTGTCCTCCGAGTGTCACTGAGTATCCACCCGGATTTCTCTTGGAATGATCAGGTAGAACTGGAAACACCTAAATCCATGTTATGCTAAAGCGTCTGAACTACAGGTTCCATCAAACCTCCTTATATCGATCCCAAAGGCATATATATATATATATATATATATATATATATATATATATATATATATATATAGAGAGAGAGAGAGAGAGAGAGAGAGAGAGAGAGAGAGTGTCTTCATTGACAGCATGATAGTAGTAGTTATTCTCATTTGTAAGAAAATATAGTATATTGATCTGTCATCAACCAATGAATCTTCCAGCATCTAATGAATTTACAGTTTCAACATTAAACTATATGTCAGTAGATTAAGCTCCCTAAGCTGAGCCACACTGGCTATGTTCTTCCATGTTATCCATGTTATCATTTTTACCATCTTTACTTTGTCACTTTAGCTAGCCACTAATTTGATATTCTGTTTGCTAACAGATACATTTTTAAGTCTTAGTGTCTGTAAAGTAACCATTCCCTTGTTTTCTTAAAAATTAGGATACTAGGAAAAATACTCTACATTTTCTTCCTTTTCACCACTTTCTTTGATAGATTTCTTCCTCAGTGCAGTGACATTCAAAGTCTAGCATTAGCCATAATTAATAGGTTTTTCTTCTTTATATCTCTGAATATGTAGTATTTTTACACATAACCCTTGTTCAAAATGTCTTTCATTGGTTCCTGTCATGCTTACTTCTGTTTTTATTTTCATTCATTACTTCCTGCTTTAAAACCATATATTTTAAATCCTAACAGTAAGGTTGGGGCCGCAGCACTGTTGGTGGTATTTGTCGTCCTGAGCGGCAACCCTACCACCACGTGAAACAGGTGTGCTGGCACATCCTGCAGTCTAGCTCCTGGGGGGAGCTCAGCATAGTGAGGTTCAGACCAGCCTGGGCTGCTAAAGATTCTTTCAAGGCAAAATAGAAGTGAACTAATATTAACGATCTACTCTGAATCATCTTGCTATTCAGTTAGCAGCATTCCTTGAACTAATTAATGTGTTAGAAATTATAACTATAAAAGCAAGTCAGAATCTCTCTGCTAGGAAGAGGCCCCTGGAGGAAGATAAGTCACTCAGTAATTAGTATACCTGTGTACCTGTGCTTACCCCACATAGTTCCTGTAATAACCGAGTTAAATATGAGTAAATGACTTTTATTCAGCCATGTGTTGTAGAATCACCTAGCCATGCTGCTAATCCCATGTGCAATTGCTCTAAGGTGCTCAGACTTCTGAGTCCTAGAGTTTCCTAATCTCCAAATATGCATTAATAATAATTATATTATTATAATAATATTCTCAGAATTGATCTGAGGAACAAGTGATGGTAATATAAATTTACTTTAATATTCCTCTAAAGGTAGAGTTTTATACAAAATACAAAGGTATAGTTAGCCATTAAAAATAATGTTTGAAATTTTATGCCTGTGTGAAATGGATAAAACTTTTACTGGTTCAGTTATTTTCTCTAACATCCATGGTAATCCTCTAGAGTTAACACTCTCAGGTAGAATGTTATGGTCTTTAAAATTGGAAAACTAAACTTGCTTCCACTTGAAGGAAGGAAGATAGTTTGATTTCCTGTGCAACAAAAGGTCCACAGGTGGAGTAGGTGCCTCAGAATGTTTAAGGCTGCTAGTTAATCATACTAACTGTGTCCAGGAATTTTTTTCACCTCTGCTTTGCTGACACTGTTGAGTACTTACCAAATGTTTCGTACTTCCCTTTTCAAATTGAACTGTTAAACTGAGCAAGGAAACACATCCCTTCACCCTCAGCCTAGAACACAGATTTAGCCCAAATTTGTTGTGGACTGCTCCTTTACCTGCTGTCAGGAGAATTCCATGAACTGCTTATTTTTTGAAAACCAGAATTGCCCCAGGGGATGTGGCCACTTAGGTAAGAAATGAACATGGAGCAAGATTGTGCCTTGTAAGGGAGAAGGAGCGAGCCTGAAATGGATAAACAAAATATGGTTTATTAATCTAGTGAAACATTAACTGATAATAATGAGTGAAATACTGATACATACTGAGTCAGATTAAAAAGCCAGTCATAAAAGTCCACAGAGTACAATTCCATTTATATTAAATATACAGAATAGGCAATCTATAGTGAATAATTTTAGCTAGTTTTACCTTTTTTTTCTGGAGGTGATGAAATGTTCTAAAATTACATTGTGGCTGTAGTTGTGCAGCTTTGTAAATACGTTAAGTTGCCTTTCATTCTTTAAATAAATAAACTAATAGACACTATAATACTGAAGTTGCTGAAGAGAGCAATAGATGTAGAGTATATAAACAGCTTGTCTTGAATTGTGATACTTAGAAGAACTGTAATAACTACTTTTCTAGGTCCATGGAACAGTAGGGGAACCATGGTGGATTTGGGTAGAAGATCCTACAAATGACCATATTTATCACTCAGAGTACTTTTTAGCTCTTAAAAAACAGGTAAATACATATTTATATGGCTCTTCCCTTATTTTGCTGCCATGAAGAGAAAATATAAACAATTTCTACTGTTTATTTTCTTTCTAAATGATATTCCATTAAAGCTTAATTTATTATTATTTTTGCCTCTTTTAAAGGAAGACAGTGATTAAATGTATGGTATTGATAAATCAGTATGATGATTGTTTGAGATTTTTTTTTTTTTTTTTTTTGGTTTTTCGAGACAGGGTTTCTCTGTGTAGCTTTGCGCCTTTCCTGGGACTCACTTGGTAGCCCAGGCTGGCTCTGCCTCCCGAGTGCTGGGATTAAAGGCATGCGCCACCACCGCCCGGCTTGTTTGAGAATTTTAATTACAATTTTGTTCATGTGTTAAGTCATGGCTCCCAGGGTTGAAGAATATGTAATGTAGATGAAATAAGTAATCATTAGGTATTATATGCATACCATATAGTGAGAACATTGAATCACCTAGTGAAAATTCTTTATAAGTTGCCAATAAAAGACTTAGGTTAGCCCTGAAAAATACCTATAATTAGCATTGTACAGATTGATCAGGTTGTAAATTGTGTATTTAGGAATATTTACACATGCATGTAACAGCAACTGATGGAAAAAGAGGCCATGAATTTGAAAGAATGCAAGGAGTATATGGGAAGGTTTGGAGGGAGAAAGGAGGTGTTAATCATATTATAATCATAATTATATATTTTCATTGTAATCTCAAAAAGTAAATGAAATAATTTTTAATAACTTAGCTTCTTGCCATGTCTTTATTGCCTTTCTTGTAGTTTCACTTTTTATCAAAGAGAAAAGGGAAGCTTCAAGCTGAAAAAAATCTTGTGAGGGCATCAAATTTGTTTTGTTGAATTTGTCTTTATATCAAATGTTTATTATAAGTAATTGTGGTATTTCTCTTATGGTATTTATAGGAATAATGTAAATATTAGTATAGCAATTAAAATTTTAAAAATATAGTTAAGTAAACAAATCAAAGCGATACCTGTAAATGCATGTTAAATAGCACAAAAGGAGTATAAACCTTACCTAAAAAGTACATTGGGTTTTTAAGGGAATCACACAAGAGTTGATGAAATACCTAAACATCTCACCTTCTAATAACCCAGTGTGCTTTATTATTAGTGTATCTTGTGTGGGTACTGCTTTCTTAACAGTAGACTACTGTGGCCTATACAGCAATAGAAGACTCATATTTACTTGAGATTTTATTTCACACCAGGTTATTAATAAAGAACCTCAACTTCTGGTATTCACAATCCCTATTTTTGAGCCTTTGCCCTCTCAGTACTACATTCGAGCAGTGTCTGATAGATGGCTAGGAGCTGAGGCTGTTTGCATTATCAACTTTCAACATCTGATTCTACCAGAGAGACATCCTCCCCATACAGGTAAAGTGACTTACTAATTTGAATCATTACTTTCCACCAAACTACTGTTATGTACATTGAATAGAGTTTAATTTAGTGCCATGATTTTTTTAGTTTAAAAAGCGTTGAAGTAGGCCAGTTTTGATGGACTTTGAAAGGATGGCACTCCTCTGCTGCTTCATCTCCATTTATGTAGTTATTATAATTTCTTCATGTGTGCTTGCTTTCTCATTCACCTGTGTTTATTACGTGTTCTTTGAAATATCTGAGATATGATTTGAAAGGTTTTAGATTTTGGATTCTCAGATTAGGCATGGCAATAGGTATGTTAAATTATCATTATTCAGTTTTCTGAACTTTTCTTTCTCCCATTGATGTTCTTCAGTATCTAAAATGTTTTGATACTAAGGCTTCGTGGTTTTTTTTTTTATTCAGAAGGGGATTTACAAATAATCACAGTGACTGTGTACTGCAAATAGCATAAAACCTTCATATCAACTCCCTCCCATATTTTAGCTTTATGGCAACTAGCGGTAACACATGCTGAATGGTTTCTCATTGTTGCGTTTGTAAAATTCCATTTTAGATTTTCATAAGGTGAAATTAAATAATGCATTGATTAATTTAAAAGCCTCAGGAAATTTTTGAAATAGATATCATAGGGTACTTGAAATTATCATCATAAATAGTCAGTCATACACATTTCCAGTTTTTATCAACCAACATAAGGCATTATTCAAGAGGAAAACTTTCACAATTAAATGCTACTTATGGATTTTTAATTAACTCACTACACAATCCTGTAGAAAGTGAAAAAAGCTTTAATATGACTAATCTTTACTATTTTGGTCAAATTTATACCTTATTCATTATGTTTGTTTACCTCAGGAGAGTCTTTATAATGCAGCTCAGTTCCTCTTTGTTTTTTTTGAAAAAAGAGAATGATTTATCAAAGCAAAAAGATAGAGATATGATAGCATCAGTATCATAATCTGCTCGCAGGTGAACTTTCTGACATTTCTGTTTGTTTCACTTTCATTGTATATACAATCCAGAATTTATAATAAGATATATAAAATGTTTGGTGTTTTATTTAAAATACATATTTTGATATCAGTAGATTTCTTTAACTAATGTGCTTAATTTTATAGTATATTATCATTATATTCTAATGCTCAGTTATTTCACAGTTAAGCAACCAAGCAGATATCAGCGTAATACCTTATTCTGACTACATTTTTTTTTTTTTTTACCCCCACCCCTTACTACATTTTCAAAACTGAAAATTTGCCATCATGATTATCTCAATTGATTTTCAAAGTGTACAGGATAATTCAGTGATCCCAGGGTATATTTGGCTCAATGTCCATGTAAGCACATCATTGAATTTAAGTCACTCAAACAAAGTCACTGAAGTATTTGCATTGAACATTGATAATAATTGCCCACTTATCATGCAACATGATTGATTTTTCTACTCTTCCTAAAAACATATCTGTGCCCTATTTGACATTGCAAACTTTGAGTTCCTTCCACTCTCCCTTCTTGATTTAGAGTTTTACAGAAAATTGAATGACAGAAAACACATGGCTAACTGTGCAGTAGAACCAAGCAGTAGGAAAGGATTAGCTCTTTTACTTTTAAGTAGACCTTTTAATAAGAAAATCAACCATATGCTGCATTTTGAAACCATACAGTGAAGATCTAATTCAATTGTCTTCTTGCTGAACTTTTAAATTGAACCTAATTTAAACTTCGTCTTTGTAACAATCTTGGCGGTAATACCACAGTGTTTTAACTGGTAGATTTCTGGAAATGGGAAAATATGAAGTCTTGATACCTAGGGGTATGTATTAATAGGTGAAACTTTCTCTCTAAATTATTTTAATTTCCAGTTCCTTAGGTCTCTAGTCTACATGATGAAAAGGACTAATCTACTTTCTTTGAATGTTTCTTGCGATGGGTTTTGCTCTTTCCAGTTATTCTCTGTAGTACAATTTTCTTAAGTTCCCATTAGCTGTGGCAGTCCTTTACTTGGCTGCTCTGCCTGGCCAGTGTATAACAGATCAAAATTCATTTGTTGGTAAATGTTACAGTACTGAAGTTTGTAGGTGGTATTTTGCTTTGTTTATGCATTAAGGTAGATCTAGTTTTGTTCTGTAACTTGAATGTTCTCACGAACTTGGATATCTAAGTTTTTATGCCACTTGGTAGAGAAAGACCCAGTTGGTTTATCATAGGAACCTTCCAGAATAGCATTTAGCATGTTACTATGATGTTACTGGTGTGTAAGATTTAAGGATTATTTTAATTATTTGAAATACAGTGTCCAGTGCTGTGCATAGTTTTTTTTTAATTGTTACTTACTTACTTATTTATTTATTTATTTATTTATTTTGGTGATTTTATGGCAGTACCTATCATGTTTTTCAGAATTGTTGGACCTTCAGCCTTTACCAGTCACAGCTTTGGGGTGCAAAGCATATGAAGCTCTATATAACTTCAGCCACTTCAACCCAGTACAGACACAAATATTCCACACACTCTATCACACAGACTGTAATGTCCTGCTTGGAGCCCCCACTGGTTCAGGAAAGACGGTTGCAGCTGAATTAGCCATTTTCAGAGTCTTCAACAAGTATCCCACTTCAAAGGTCAGTTTAGAGATTCGTGTGTTTACAGTCAATCCAAAAAGACAGTTCTTAATCTCCACTATAGAAAGTTCTAAATATACTGTCAGGACCCAGAGAGATTGTTTACTGGCAGAAATTTTCCAAAGGGAATGCATCAGTATTAAAATAATTTCCTTGACAAAAAAAATAATAATAATTTACCTCAAATTTAGAGCCCTCCAGTTGAATCTTTCCCTTGTTATATCTACAACTCATTGATGGGCCTGTAATAAGATACCTGGTTTATAGCCATGTTCATAAGATACACAGCAACCTACAATCAAATCCTCTGGCTATGAAGGAAGTGCTACTACTTTATTAATTTGACTATATAAAGGGAATAAGAAGAGTTATTCTACATTGTTCTAGTCTTAGGAAATTTTGAGTATTTAGCACAGCAATTTTAACTCTACTTCCCAGGCTATCATAAGGTCTTCAGAATTTATTTATTCTACATAAGTGAAACATTTAACCTTTGAACAGTATCTCCCCATTCCCTTAATCCTGTCCCTTAAACCTTCATTCTTCTCCACTTCCATGAAGGCAGCCATGTGAAACTAGAAAAATACAGAAGGAAAGAGGGGGGTGGAAATTCCTTGACACTGATCTTGTCCATTAATTCTGTTTTTTTGGCGATAGATATGTATATATCTCTCTATATATATATGTCTTTAGGGTTTTCTTGTTTTGTTTTGTTTTGTTTTTCAAGACAGGGTTTCTCTGTAGCTTTGGAGTCTGTCCTGGAACTCACTCTGTAAACCAGAATGGCCTCAAACTCTCAGAGATCTTCCTGTCTCTGCCTCCCAAGTGCTGGGATTAAAGGCGTGTGCCACCACCACCTGGCTAGGGTTTTCTGTAAATCATGTGAGTACCTCATATTGAAAGTAGAGATACTTTTAGATTGTGATTCAGAAGTATTGAACTTCCTTTTTGGAGGGTTTTCCAATTAAGTGCCTTTTCTTTATTGCTTATCTTTACTTTCCCGCTTTTCAATGTTAGGTGGTTATTCACCCATAAAGAACACATTGCACACTAGAACAGCTCAACTAAATTGCAATGTTGAAAACGAAGATTTGGGACATATCATACTTTGTTTTTTTAGATTATCAAAGACAAGTTTGTGGTATTTTTCAAAAAGTAAAACAGCTAAAATTTATAACTAGCATCAGTTTGCACTAAACTTAAACAACCAGTTTCTCTTTTAAACTTCAAAATTAATGACTGTCCTCAAGTATTCTATGAGCTCATGTAAATTCCATACAAAATGCAGGAAAATTTTTTTGTCATTAGAACTCTATTTTTAAATAATGTGTTATTTCATAATTGTTGGCTTGCATTATGTTAAACTATAGTGTCATCATAAAGTATCTGATTTTTTAAATACTCTAGAAAATGTGTCCTTTTGTTTTTTAATAGGATGTTTATGATATCTAGTTGTCTTATTTTGTATAAATATAAAGTTAATTGTGTTCCCTTCATTGATTTTAACAGTGTAATATTCATTGTTAAAGGGATCTTTAAATCCACATTGTTCTATTTTGACAAATTTTGTATTTCTTATTTACAGATGCTGTTATTTCATGAGTCCTTTTGTCTCTGTTCCCTTTTAGGCAGTGTATATCGCACCCCTAAAGGCTCTAGTGCGTGAAAGGATGCATGACTGGAGAATTAGGATCGAAGAAAAGCTTGGTAAAAAGTAAGAAGTTTACCATTACTAGAATTATATCAATATTCTAATTATTTTAAGTGTGAAAATGCAATCATTTAGTTACCTAATATGAATACTGTCATTTGCATACCTTTTCCAAAATATCTTTATTCCAAAAATTTATCAATTTTCTTTCATATAATTGAGAATAATTTCTAGAAACTACTTTAAAAGCATTCCTCATGTAACTTACGCAATGAAAAAGAGTAGATTTTTGAAAAAAAAATTATTTTTTGTTAATATTTTAGTATTTGACAAGACTGTTTATTACAGTACTGTTTATCAGCAAGACTGCAGACAGCTTGATCGTTCCATAATGCACTTCCAAGTAAATAATGGTACATATGCAAAATGCAAATTTTGTGTATCTCAACAAAAGAATAATCAATATGTACTGAATGAAACTCTGCAGGGATTGGGATTAAAAAAGAAAGAGAGAAGCAAGCTGTCCTACCTCTTCTATGGGCTGGGGGACTGGACTGTTACAGACTGTTAACTATAAATTCCTTCAGCCCAGGATGTATTCCATATTCCATATAATATATAAAATGTAAAACTCAAAACATTAAAGAAATAAATAGATGCTTTGGGAGCAAGCCTTTCCCCTTTGTTCTCTTTTCTCAGTCTGAATCTAGATGTACAAGTTTTGTTTAGTAATTACTAAAAATGAGGAATTTACCCCTATTTTTGCCTATGTGTTATATACCTCTTCTATGCTTTCAAGGGTAACTTCCTTTTTCACTGTGAAGCTGAGACCCTCTGAGAAAGGTGGCATTTAGTTACCCCTCTGCTCTTGTTTATATCCCAGTGTGTTTGAGGTTTTCTGTTACCTATAGAAAATTTCAACCTAAGAAATTAATTTAAGCTTGCAAATAATTCTGTTTTTACCAACTGCCCTAACAAAATAACACTTTCCCTAAGCAAATAGATTAAAAAAAAAAAAAAAAAAAAGTGTCACGTGCAGTTGCACATGACTGAAATCTTAGGCAGGAGAGCTAGTATTGCAAGTTCATCCTTGGCTGCATACTGAGTTCAACTTTAGCATGGGTATGTGAGATCCTATCTCAAAAAGCAAAAAAAGAAAAAGGGAGGGAGGAATGAATGAATAAGAGGTCTGTCTGTCTGTTTCACTATGCAGACAAGGAGATAACAATTCAGTTTTATAAAATAACATAAGTAAATTGCTTTATGTATAATTAAACAAAGCTTGGCACTTACATATAAGTTGCATGTAATTGATTTGAGATTATATGTGCTTCCATATCTTTTATTGTGTGGTTTTCTGCATTAATGTAATTGTGACACTTAAAAAAATTTCAAGTGAATGGGGATAGAGTAGTTTTAACTATTTTAAAATTTTATTTCAAAAGAGAGAGTTTTTAGTCTGTCCAAAGTTATATGTTTACTGAGGATCAATTTTTTTTTTCTCCAGAGTTATTGAACTGACAGGGGATGTGACCCCAGACATGAAATCCATTGCTCAGGCTGACCTTATTGTCACAACACCAGAAAAGTGGGATGGAGTCAGTCGAAGCTGGCAGAATAGGAACTACGTTCAACAAGTTACTATTCTCATCATCGATGAGATCCATCTGCTTGGTAGGTACCACTCAAGTAAAAATAGAATGTTATGAAACTTGACATTCTCTTCTGTTATTATAATTTCATTGACAAATATTTGTAAATAATTGTATATATTCTTGACATATAATGTGATGTTTTTATTTATATGCCATGTGTAATGATTAAATGATGATAAGATACTTGTCACCAACTATAGCTCATTAGGTCTCCTGGACTTATTCCTTCTGTCTAACTGAAGCTAAGTACCTTTCCAACATCTCAGGTTTCCCATCCTCTACCAAACGACTCCCATCCCCTGGCAAACTCTATTTTTTCTCTTTATTTCCTTGAGTTTTATTTTTTTACTCCACATAGATCATGCAGTTTTGTCTCTCAGTCCATGGCTCATTTCTCTTGGCATAACATCTTCTGATTCATGTATGATGTAAATGACAGGATTTTATTCTTTGTTATTGTTTTATAATATTTCATTGTGCATTTACTTTACTCATCTGTAAGTGAACAATTAGTCATTATTTGGCTATTGTGGTTAATAATATAATGGACGCCAAAGTATATATAACTCTTTGACATACTGATTTCAATTCCTCTGAATATCTACACAAAAGTAAGATTTCTTATTCATACAGTAGTTTTCTCCCCCTGCTTTTTAAAGAAATCTTTGTATTCTGACTTTGTGCCTGCAACAGCTAGCATGGATTTATTAAATGATTAATTTTCATTATTTTTTATTCTTAGGGGAGGAGAGAGGTCCAGTTCTAGAGGTCATTGTATCTCGAACAAACTTTATTTCATCACACACAGAGAAGCCTGTTAGAATAGTTGGACTGTCCACTGCATTAGCTAATGCCAGAGACCTTGCTGACTGGCTCAACATTAAGCAGGTATGAGGAAGAGTGACGGATTAGTTATTCAGCAACAATTTTTTATGCTTAACTTTATAAAGTTGTGATGCATCCTTCAGTATAAAAATTGTAACTGGTTTCTTTTTCATGTTTACCAGATGGGTTTGTTCAACTTCCGACCATCAGTTCGCCCAGTTCCTCTGGAAGTCCACATTCAAGGTTTCCCAGGTCAACATTACTGCCCACGCATGGCTAGTATGAATAAGCCTGCATTTCAGGGTAAGCATCAGATTCTTGGAATAAAGTAATAAGCATTCTCTGTAGATAGTAGCTATTAAATACATTAAAAATCGTTTGAGTTTCTGTAAACAAAGCTATCTATATCACCCACTGAGAAACATAAATAATTGTTGAATTGTGTATGGAAAATGAGAGGTATTTCTTTTTTTTTTTTATTTAAATTTTTTTTTTCATTTTACATACCAACCACTGTTCCCCCTCCCTCCCCTTCTTGCATTCCCTTCCCCCATCCCATCCCCCATTCACTCCTCATAGAGGGTAAGACCTTTCTTGTGTAGTCAGCACAGGCTTATATACCAAGTTGGTGCAGGACTGAGCCCCTCCCCACTGCATCAAGGTTGAATAAGGCATCCCACCATAGGGAATGGGCTCTAAAAAGCCAGATCATGTAGGGGCCCCACAAACAGATCAAGCCACACATCTGTGACACACATTCAGAGGGCCTAGTTTGGTGCCATGCAGGCTCCCCAGCTGTCAGTCCAGTGTCTGTGAGCTCCCACTAGCTCAGGTCAGCTGTCTCTGTGGTTTTTCCCATCTTGAGCTTGACCCCCCCCCCACCTTGCTCCTATAGTCCCTCGTCCCTCTCTTCTCAAAATGACTTTACAACAGAATAAGATAATATTTTAGGAAGTAGATGATTCTTAGTATTACACACCCAAGGTATTGTATGTTAAGTAATAGCTTAAACAAATGATAAAGAGCAATAATTTTCAAAAATTGTCATCTTAACATTTAACAGAAAATATAGAGTGTGTGGATAATTCATTAGCCAGAGTGTCAGTTCCATAGTTAAGATTGCCTATGCCTTTTCTGAAGACCAGGCTCAATTCCCAGCACCTCATAGCATATTACAACTCTAGTTCCAGGCCATCCTGTAGACAAATTTCTAAACAGTCTTATTAAATAAAAAAACACAGAGCCAGATATAGGGGTGAAAACCTGAGAGATCAGGGAAATAGGGAAAGTCACAGCTAACCTCACCTCACCAATTCTGCAGCTTCCAAAAACGAGCTACTTCCTGTCTACCCATGCCTATATGCCTTGCTGTTCTGCCATCTGATTTGCTCTCTCTGTCCAGCTACATCACTTCCTCTTCTTGCCCATCTCTGTCACTTCCTGTCTGTCTGTACAGACCTCCATGGTTAACTAGTGTTAGAATTTAAGGCATGTGCCACCACACCTGGGTCTGTTCCCAGTGTGGCCTTGAACTCACAGAGATCCAGACAGATCCTTGCCTGCCAAATGATAGCATTAAAAGTATGTGCTACCATTGCCTGACTTCTATATAGAGGCTGGCTTTTTCCTCTGATCTCTAGGCCAGCTTTATTTATTAGAGCAAAAATAAAATATCACCACACCATCCAATTCCTCTTGCCTCTGCAAGTACCTGGCATGCACATGATGTGCACACATTCAAACAAACATGTAGACAAACACTCATAAACATATAATAAAAATAAATAAATCTTAATTTAAAACAATCTGGACAATTCATTACTTTTAAAAATTCTGTTGGTTTCATGTTTTGTTTTTCATTTTTCCCCTTTTAACAAATTTAGCAAATAGAAGAAGCATCGGAATATACCCCAGTTTTATTGAAACATGTTTTATTTAGACTACAGAAGGAATATTTATTGTATCAATTAAAAGTAACGTCCAAAATAAATTCTCTCCTGTGCACTGCTGTTGATTGTTAGGTGACGACTTTTTAGCTGCTGTAATTAGCCTATGACAGAAGCACAGTATTGATTGTGGGCTGGAGACCCATCTTGGCAGTTCAGATTATTTACACCTCCACAGAAGCATTGTACAAAATCACTAATGAACAATAAATCTGCCATGAGCTGCTCAGCCACACCTGTTCTTGCAGCAGTAAAACACATTAAAGGTTGAGGTTTGGAAAAGAAACAGATCATTCATGATTGTCTATATAAATGATACCAGTATTTCAGGAGTATGTGTTTTAAACATTGTATTTCTAAGGTGATTTGTAACAGATTTATCATTTATATTTTTAGGATTCTAATAAATTCTGAATGACGAAAATAAATAAGGATAAATGGGTTTATTTTTCATGGATCTATTACAGAAATTCCTTATATCTGTGTAGAGAATGGCTGCATGCCGTTACAGAAAAGGAAGCATTTGCATTGTGTAAATTGTAAGTCAACAGTAAAGACCTGAAGTACTTGCCGTTAGATATGGAATCAGTTCAATCCTATCCTTATGAATTATGTCAGACCTATAGTGATTCCTAGACTTCTTCGAGTTTGGAAATAGGATTTGTGCTAGCCTAACTTCTGTTGTTGGTATATAGTCAAAACTGATTTCTTGGCCTATAAAAAGAGCAGCTCACAGTTTAAAAAAGAAATCAAAACAAGAGGAACTTTTTCTTATAAAATGTTTAAATATTTTGGTTTTAATTCTTTAGCATATAAGATGTTAGACCTCATTGTAACATTTTTAAATAAAGTGAGTTTTAGTGATTTTTTTTCTCCTCCACCTTCAACTCCCTTTCTCTCTGTTTTGAAAGAGCTACTTAAGTAAAAATTCTTGTGCCATTTTGCCACTGTCTTTTTTTTTTAATTTTATAATTTAATTTAATTTAACATATCAGCCACGGATTCCCTTGTCCTCCCCCCTCTCCCCCCTCCCCCCAGCCCACCCTCAATTCCCATCTCCTCCAGAGCAAAGACTCCCCTGGGGATTGCGTTCAACCTGGTAGATTCAGTTCAGGCAGGTCCAGTCCCCTCCTCTCAGGCTGAGCTAAGTGTCCCTGCATAAACCCCAGGTTCCAAACAGCCAGTTCATGCACTGAGGACAGGTCCTGGTCCCACTGCCTGGATGCCTTCCAAACAGTTCAAGCTAATCATCTGTCTCACTTATAAACAAACCTCATTTCCAGGTAATCCAAATGGTGTGTGTGCCACATTAAGTATTTCTTTAAACATTAATTATTCCTTCTTATTGTTCTTACCTAGGCTTCAAAGTGCCGGTTTCTTCTGTGTGCCAAGTGGCTGTACCATTCTCAGGTTCACACACATCAGGCACTTAATCTCAATAGTAGTCTGCTGTGCTCTCCTCTCTTGAAGCCTCACACATGTATTTCAAAGTCAGAAGGAAACTTTCTTCTCATTTATCAGTTATTTATTGTTGCACGTTTTATTTATCTACATTTTTTATCTACTGATAACAGAAAAATAGGAGTGTGTGTGTGGTGGTGGTGGTGGTGGTATTATTGTTTCTTGGGCACTTTCATATCTCTGCAGTGCTTGCTTAGATTCTGTAGATCTCAGGACTGTTTACCTCTTATATCACTTAGACAAGCAGCAGTGTCTGGGAAACAAACTGAACTCAGTTTTAAGACTCTGTCCCACTAGTGGAAACCCATGAACTGTTGACTGGTGGCTGTGGAGCCCCCATGGGACTGGACTAGGCCCTCTGGACATGGAAGACGGATGTTTGGCTTGACATGTTTGGGAGGGCACCCAGGCAGGGGGATCGGGATCTATCCCTGGTGCATGGGCAGGCTTCTGGGAATCCGGTACCTGTGGTGTGACACCTTGCACAGCCTTGGTGCAGTGGGAAGGGGCTTGGACCTGCCTAGGCTCAGTGTGCTGGGCTATGCTGACTCCCCATGGGAGACCTCGATTTGGGAGATGTGGGGATGCGGGGTGACTTGGGAAAGAGGGCTGGGGCGTGGGAGGAAGGAGGAGGGGCATTCTGTGGATAGCATGAGAAGTGAGTAGAAAATTTCTTAATAAAGGGAAAAAAAAAAGACTCGGTGTCCATGTATAGCTTAGTGGAGAATCTCGGCATTGTAGTGCCTCTTTCCTTGGCATGACTTTAGGAATGATAGATAAAGTTTCCCATGCTAGGCAGTGTTCTGTAGAACTGTGGCCAGCATCTTCCCGTTTCCTGTTCCCTTCCCAGTGTCTTGTCAGACCCCTCTACTACCTGAAATAATACTAAATTCCATAGCCAAATGAAGAATTCCCATGAACTACATTGGTTTTCATGTCCATCCGTTAAGTGGCTTAATATTTCATTCCCACAACTTTGCACAGCAATTAGAAGTCATTCTCCAGCCAAACCTGTTTTGATATTTGTCTCATCAAGACGTCAAACTCGACTTACTGCTTTAGAGTTGATAGCTTTTCTGGCTACTGAAGAAGACCCAAAACAGTGGTTAAATATGGATGAGCAAGAGGTAAGTGAGTTGCTTTTTCAAATTCATACTGTACTGTGATAGAAGTTATGTACTTAATTATGTTTAGTTTAATTCTATAATAATTAAGAGGAAAGAAGGAGTACATTATTGTGCTACCTTAATACAACATTATTAATATTTATATGCATTTCCTCTGGTATTCCCAGTAAAACATTTACTTTACATATCTATGGTCATCCCTTTTATTTAACAGTATCATGATTAATATTTTATATTCAACTACATTTTCAAAAGTTTTTAGTATTTCTTGCCCTTACATAACTTCTAACCAATTTTGTTAGATTAACTTTAGAAAAATGTATAACATGATCAATATTTAAAACTTAGTAAATACTAATCAGTAAGCTTTAAGACTACCTTTACATATTTAATTAATTACAGTTTGTCTCTGTACAGGTTTATTTCACTATGTAGCTATAACATAGGGTTTTTTTCCATATAATTAAATAATCAAGTTTCTTTATTGTAGTTTATTTCTTTAGAAATATTTCCTCAGAGAACACAGTTGCTTCTTTTCTTATGGTGATAATTGATTTCTCAAACAACTGTACTGATTGAAGTAGTCAATCTTGGTGTAGGAGAGGCAAGGCTTACTCATTTATTGTAATTTATTAACACTGAATGAAAGGTTATCCTTATGTTTTAATCTACACCTTGATTTTTTGTAGATGGACATGTTTTCATATATTTATTCACTAGTTTCCTTTTTCTTTTTTTTTTGTCTCTTCATTTTTTATAGTCTTTTATCTTTTTCAGTATATCTTAAAGATTTGTTGAGCCTTACAGTTAGTTGGAAATAGCTATATGAAACTTTATATTATATAACTTTTCCTACATGTGTGTATGTTAGTATGTATATATACTAATCTACTCCTTAATTATTTTTGCTTGTCTTTTATCCTTTACAAATTGAAGATTTTGCCTTTTAGATTATATTATATAGTCTGTGTAATATGGTCCTTATTGTCCCTTCTGCTGTTTATAGGTATTCCTTCTCAGTTCCATGAATTTAAATCATAGTGACTTCCCTTTTTAACGCTTTTCCAGTTTATATTTTCTGAGACAGAGTTATGATTAAGATCAAGGAAATAGGTTACCTAATTGTTGTATCATCTTCCCTTCCCTCTTCATTTTCTCTTTTTTTTTTGTGGTCATAGCCTGAAGAAGTATTTCAGACCCATCGATCCAGTCTAAACAAATTGCACATTTTTTCCTTTCCTTTTCTCATGGCTGTTTAGAGTTCAGGTCTGTTGGATACACTGTATATGCTATCATAAGCAGGTAGTGCAAAGTGTTTTAAGT
The DNA here is from genome assembly GCF_949786415.1 of Peromyscus eremicus. Classification (NCBI taxonomy): domain Eukaryota; kingdom Metazoa; phylum Chordata; class Mammalia; order Rodentia; family Cricetidae; genus Peromyscus; species Peromyscus eremicus. The sequence continues at coordinate 1,250,410 of NC_081424.1, read as the reverse complement.
TCCACGGATGATTTTTCTGTACTAGTAAGCATTTATCTTTAAGATTTCCACATAACTTTCTTAAGGTTGTGTATATATATTATACAATATAATTTAAGGTCAAAATAAATTTTTTTGTGTTATTTTCTATGTCTAAGGAAAGTAGATATTACTTGGAAAGTATTATATGAAGCAAGGTGACTAAGACTCAGCAAGATTAAAAAAATGTATGTTCTCCCTCATACAGGATCCTAGTTTATCCTGTTTATATGTATACATTATATGGGAGGAGACTGTGAATGTAGGTATAGGCTTTGTAGTGAAAGGAGATCTCAAGAGGGAACAAAAGAGCTGTTGAGGAAGGGGATGGGGTAGGGCGATAGGACACATGAGACATGATAGTAGGTGTGTGTTAGAAAGGTGTAGGAGGAAGTGAGAACCAACAGATTGTGTTTGAAGATGCCATAAAGAAATCTAATAATGTTTGTGTTGTGTTCATTTTTAAGAAATGCTTTAAAAAATAACCTGTTGTGCCTACAATAATATCACAATTTAGGAGGCAAATGCTGAAAAATAGGCAAATTAACTATTGATGGTTTAGTGTATGGGCAGCATCTATCTCATCTTAATTTTATTTCTCTTTTGTTTTATCCCTAAAAGTGTTCCAACTTCAAACATTTCTTTGAAGTCAGGATATAAAGTACATACCTACTGAACACTATTTAGGGTGTGTGCTCAAAGTACATTGCATTTAGCACATATGTGACTCGTATTAGTTTAAAATGTGAACGTCATGTATTCATTCTTGCTAGAGTGCACTTCTTTTATTTATTTATTCTAATTATGATATCTGTGAAAGTCTGTATAGCTCAGCTATTGCAGATAATTGTGTTGTAGTGTTGTTCTACTTAGCACAAAAATTTATCACCATTGATAAGTAGAATCCATAGCATTTGCTTGCGTGGTTTTTTTTTTTTCCCCCCTGGTAAAATTATAACAACTGGAAATTTTATCATTTCCACATGTTTTGTCTCATCCAGTCTGTTTCAATACAGGAAGACCTTGCTCATCACTTACTCTTTTTTTTTTTTTTTTCCTTTTCAATTTTCAAGACAGGGTTTCTCTGTGTAACAGCTCTGGCTGTCCTGAAACTCACTCTGTAGACCAGGCTGGCCTCGAACTCACAGATACACACCTGCCTCTGCCCCCCAAGTGCTGGGATTAAAGGCATGCATCACCATCACTTACTCTTAAAAATAAAAAATTAAGCAAACACATTTTAAATGAAGTTTTCATTGAGTTTGCATTTAGTTTACTGTGTGAGTTCATTTGAGTATATCTAAACCTACATAAGTAGGTTTTTCTGTTACGGAACCCCCAGATAATTAAATTAAATTAAATGCTTTAATTAGAGTTTATATTGCTGTGATAAAATATCATAACCAAAAGCAGCTTGGGAAGTTAAGGGTTTATTTTATCTTATAGTTCAAGCCACACTCCATCACTGAGGGAAGTCAGAGTAGGAACTCAAGGCAGCAACCTGGAGGCAGGAACTGAACCAGAAGGCAAGAGGAATGCTCTTTGCTGGCCTGCTCCTTGGGGCTTACTTGAGCCTGCTTTCTTATACAGCTCAGGACCATCAGCCCCAGGATTGAACCACCTGCCGTGGGCTATACCCACTGGCATCAGTCATTATTTAAGAAAATGCACTATACACTTCCCTCCAGATAATCTAGTAGAGACATTTCTCTGTAGAGCTTCCTCTTCACAGACATACTCTAGCTGTGTCAAGTTGACATAAAACCAAACAGCACCATACTTTCTAGATTTTTAATGTTTGTAGAGGATACATTCTGGGAAGACTTTCTGGGGTAAAATGTTAATGGCTTATATCATTAGTGCTCTTTGTGCAGTATTAAGTGTCTTTTGACCAGACCTGGGTTAACTAGCATTTGAGGAAGGCTGGATAAGCATAGTAGTTATCTTGGCAGCTGAGTGGCACTCTGTTGCTGACACAGCAACCTCCAAATCATTCTGCAGCTGAAAAACTACTTTCTAGGTGTTTGGGGAAGAGGCAGTAGTGAAAGGAAAGGGAAAACATCAAGAGCATGGAGAGAACATGGGTAAGAAAGATATATGAGTTAAATTTCTTAGCAGAGACAAAAAGAGTGATTTATTATCTTGATCCAGTACTAACTCAAAGAAAAGAGTTAAGACGCAGAGAGACAACTCCAGGTTTGTTTTTCCTATGAAATCATACTGCAGCTAGAAACCCCAAAGCAGCATCCTTTGGATTTGCCAGGATGAAGCCTTTTACAGCAGTTTCAAGAGTTTCTGGGCATAAGCTACTCAGTCACTTGGATTTTTACTGAGAGCATTCACTTCTACTAGCCTCAAATTTTCACTGAGTCTTTGCACTGTTCTCTCAGACTTCATGACAAAAAGAAAAATTTGATTGCCTGAATTTTGATCTGTGACATACATCAGGAAAAGAAAATATATTTTTGGCTTATGTTATAGGAGGTATTCCTGGCTGTCCATGAGTAATGCAGGTTCACTATATAGTTCCTTTACTGCCCAAATTTATTAATTTGGTATTTTTCTCAAGACCTACATTAAAAAAAAAAGGCTTGCAAACAGTGTAACTTTTCATCAAATAATCAAAACATCCTTTTCTATGTGTCCCCTAGAGGGACAACTCAACTAGAACTTCCGTCGTGGGCAGCAGTTAACATGGAGGCCTACATTTCTGTTTGTTTCTCTGAGCTGGGTTAGAACTCAGGGTCTTGTCCGTGCACTCTCCCCGAAGACATACCCCTGCCCACACAGTTCTACTGTCGTTCTCCGTATCCTTTACTGTATTCGCTCCTTTGCTACCACAAAGTATCTGGCAAAAACAACTTGAAAAAAGGAAGGATTTGTTTTCATTCACAGTTTGAGAATTTAGTCCATCGTGGCAGGGAAGGCATGGCCACAGGATTTGAGATGGCTGGTCACATGAGTCTGTAGTTAGGAAACAGAACCATGAAATGGTTGCATGTTCCTTTCATCCAGTCCAGGGCCCCAGTCTATGGAATTGTGCCACACGTTTGGTTGACTCTTACTTGTTCAGTTAAACCCTTCTGGAAATGCCCTCATAGACACATACAGAGATATATTTCTGGCAATTCTAAATCCAGTCAAGTTGATAATGAAAATTAACCATTAGTCAGTAGACTAAACTATAAAAGTCACAGCTAATTCAATAGTAGAGAATAGTAAAAAGGGATAGAAATGAAATTGTTTAAAATCTATTGGTACATATGTGAGACAGCAGCTAAGCAAGGGTAGGGGACAAATTGTTTCTATTTGCCACTCTTGCAGGCCAAAAATACTTATATTATTTATTTGCTTTACCATATGTCACCTGGACATGGTTTTCAACAAGCTGATAAGCTAATCTAGAGTGCCCAAAATGCATGTCCATAAGAGACTGACAGCTAGATTTATATATATATGCTTAATTCATAAGGTTATAAAGTCTTTGATTATTTTTTAAATAGATACAGAGAAAGTTTATGTCTACCTAAACTTTTCTCATCTTTGTTACATAACAGCCTAATTTCATCAAAATCAGGAGGCCAAATGATAGTTTAAACAAATTTAGTTTTTCCATCAAGTAGAACAAAAACATCAAATACTCTGTGTAGATATTTCAGTTATTATTATTATTCTAAGCAAATTATTAATCTCATAGATATTACCTCTTAAAACTAGCAAAGCTAAGAGTCACAGGGAATAGAATAAAAATATTATGATGCTTACTAGCTGAGATTTCAGGGAGTATACACCACCATGGCCACTTGGCTCTTGGAACATGGTTCCAGCAGCATACGAAGAGAACATTACTTTTCAGTAGTGCACAGCATACTTCATCCTCCAGAGTCACACGTAACCTTTCTAAGATACTATCAGCTGCCATACTTGCATTCTAGCAATGGAGGAGATAAAGACCAGTGACATTTACTCATTGTCTTATATTTTTATCTTGATAAAGTGAAAGTCAGCACCATTGTACAAGATATCATAATGATTTGCAGTTATGTCTTTATGATATGTCCAAAGCTGTGATAGGCTAATCAGGTAGTAAATGAGAAGTATATCCCAAGTTTATCTTCTTATACAGAAGAATATGTCCTCTTAGTAATAGGCAGGGTCTAGATAAATCTCACCACCAAAGAACTCTGGTTTCTGGTAAAGAACACTTCCTATGATGCTCATTACCCACTTAAAACTTACACCTTTCTTGCCACCTGACATACAGTAGCACTCTTTCTAGGTCCTTACTATGTGGTAAATCCAATAACTATGGGACTAAAGAATACATCATCAACTTTATTTTTATTTTACTGTGTGCATAGGGTAACTTTAAATATCCGTTTATGATGAGCAACTTCAGTTTCAAGTCCCTGAGGTGTTTTATAAGCATAAAGTTTTCCTTTTCTCCACCCCATAATGCCCATTGAAGTTACAGTTCTATCAATTAGATAATATATAATATTCAAAATGAACTGAGAAATATTATAAATGACTTAACAAATATTAGATATTATTATGAATAACTGTATGTCACCTAGAAAAAGTTACCAGACACATATAATTTGCCAAGATTGAACCAGGAAGAAACAGAAAACCTAAGCAGGTCAGTGAGAAATAACTAGATAACTAGAAGTTGTAAACTTATTGTCAAAGAAAAGCCCAGGACTAGATAGCTTCTTTTCTGAATTTTAGCAATCATTAAAAAAACTAAAACCAATTCTCCTGACACTAAGAGGAAGAAAATCTATCAGCCAAGATTACAAGGTAAGTCTTACTCTTGTAGAAAACCAGATAGAAAGCTGCATACATCATGAACATGGATGTAAAAATCATCAACTAAATACCAGCAGCACATTAAAGAGTTTAGTTCAGTTCACTTCATCTAGGGAAACGATGACAGGTGAAGGTAGATCAGTTAGCAAAATACAGGACTTCATCAAAATGAGGGCAAAGCCTGATCATCTCAGTACAGAGAGAATATATGAAAATGAAAATATAGAAGAAACATGCCTCCTATTTGTAACTTTTTTTGAGGCATTGTGAACAAACATTTCATCTCAGATAGGACACTGCTCACATACTGAATAAACAGTCCCATCCAGGTCTAGATTGAACCATTGAGTTTAATGGGATTAATTCCATGTGTGTGTTCAAGGTGTTGCATAAAGAAATTGTATCCCCAAAATCCTACCCCATGAATGCTGATGCCTCACAAAGGCTGCATCCTAGGAGCTCTGTACAGTTACAGACAGCTCTGCCCATAAGTCTCTCCTTCCCACTTGTGTGTACTTTTGGACAAGGCCTGGTCAATCAGAGGACTCCTAAGACATACGTTTTGTTTACTTCTGAGCTAGAACAGAATTTTTCAATTCTAGGGGAGCGGCTACAACACCTTAATATAATAAAGTACATAGATAATAACTAATCCACTAACATTGTATTGAATGAAGCTGAAAGACCTTTCTAACACCTGAAATAAGACACGGATGAGCACTTTCACCAAACAGTGCTAGAAGACCTGCCATAGCAGCCTAATTGGTACTGTTTGCAAACAACATGGAGAGAAGATTTTAAAAATCCTACCAAAAGCTGTTAGAAATGATGAATGAATTCAGTAGAATATACAGAGTCAAAATGAATGCAGAAGCCAGTAGTGTTGCTTTATGCTTGTTTGAATTATTTGAAATAGAAATCAAGAAAGCTATCCCATTTATAATAGCTACAAAGAATAATAATAAAATGCCTAAGAGTAAATTCACCTAAAAAGTCAAAAAGCATTACAAATTATTAAACATTAATTCAAGAAATTTGAAGAGAATACAAAAATGTGGAAGGGCAACTTATGCTCACAAAATGAGAGCCAGTGTTGACAGAATATCCATTATGAATTGATCAGAAATGTCCTCCCACAGGCTTGTGTTTTGAACACTTGTTCTACATTTTGTGGTATTATCTTAAGGCTGTGGAGCACTTATGCGTTGGGGCCTGGCTGGAATAAAAAGGTTCCTAGAGATAGGTCCCACACTGAAGGTCCCACCACAAGTCTTGGTTTGCCTACTCTGCTTTTTGGTTCACTGAAACATGAGGCCTCCACCAAGCACTCTCACACCATGAATGCTACCAGTCTTTCCCCACTGTGGTGGAGTGAAATCACTGTAACTGCTGACAGATTGTCTGTCAGGTGTCTGTCGCAAAAACACTACCAGAAGAGAAGTCCAGTGTGACATCCATCAAAGTACTTGTGTGGTTTTCTATGGAACTAGGAAATGCCACTCTTAAATTGTGGGCAGAACTAAAAAAAGGACCAAATACCAAAGCCATTTTGAGCAATTCAACAAATTCAAAGCTATAGTGATCAGCATAATATTGACATTAAAAACTGGTATGTATATCCATCTGATTTTTGACAAAGGTGGTAAGACAGGGATTTGAGAAGCTGGGTGTGGTGGCACATGCCTTAAATTCCAGCACTTAGGAGGCAAAAGCAGGCAATCTCTGAGTTCAAGGCCAGCCTGGTCTACATAGCAAGTTCTAGGCCAACCAAGGCTAGACGTTGTCTCCAAAGGAAAAAAGAGAGAGAAAGAAAGAAAGAAGAAGAAAGGAACACAGCATTTCCAAGGCTCTAGATTATCCTCCATGCCAGAAGCAGAGAGGGAGGAAGAGGGAAGGAGAGAAAGCAGGAGGGCATACCTGCATCACAGCTCGTAGGAGCTAAGACGCTGGTGAACAACAAAAAACACCTTAGAGAAAGGACAGTGTTTTCAATAAAGGATGCTAAGAAATTGATTTTTTTACTTATAAAATAATGAAATTACATACCTCTCTCTTATGAGTTCCAACTCAAAATGGCTTAAAGACACAATAAAGAAAACTCAGCAGAATACAAAGATAGCCTTATAGACTAGGAGAAAATACTTGCAATGTATACATCTGACAAAGGATTGGTGTCTAGAATATGGTTTTCAAAAACTAAGAAAAAGAACTGAAGATTGAAACAGCAAGTAACCCAACAAAAATGGTCAGTGGGTCTAAACACATTTCTTAAAAGAAAACACTAGGTATTAGGAAAAATGTTCGGTATCACTAATTGTCAAGTGCAAATCAAAACCACAGTTACTTCCCATTACACTAGTAATGATGGTACACATCAAAAAGACTACAGATAGGAAGTTTGTACAAAACTACAGACACACCATTAAAGTGGTTAAATTTTATTTTAAGTACTGTGGAGGGACTTTTGTTTATAAGGCCAATGCTTTTGTAGTTCTTGTGTGTCTGGTAAAGTTCTTGGCTTTACATAATTAACATTACAGTGAAGATAGGAGATGACAAGCAAATAAGTTAATGTGTGATGATTTGCAAGGGAAAAATAATAAATAGGGGAGATGGGAATGTTCATTGTGGGATATTACACAGTAATCAAGGCATGAGGCCTCTGATAAGGTAACCTGTGAGTACAACTGTAAAAGACAGGGAGCAAACCAAGCAGATGGTAAGAGAGCAAGCAATTCCTAAGAACCAGGTGTATGCAGCACCAATTACATACATTTACATTTTTTATTTTTCCATTTTTCTTGTGGGTGTATTCACATTTTTGCATGTGTTTGAATGCATGTACATGTAGAGGCCCAAAGTTGGTGCCAAGAATCATTCTAGAAGACTCTTCTACTTTCTTCATTAAGAGAGAGTCTCTAAGTCAAACCTAGAGCTCATCAATATGGGTAGGTAGCCAACTTGCTCTGGGGATTCCCTATCTCCACCTTCTGAGGCTAGAATTACAAGTGATCTGTCATGACCAGCCAGCCTTTATACATGGGTTCTGGGAATCCAAACTCCAATAATTATACTTGAGTGGCAAGTTGTTTAACCACTAAGCCATTTCCCCAGATCTTTCACTTTTTGAGAACATTTTGTTACTTCTGGAACAATAAAGTAGAACTTAGTATGGATGGTAGTATGGATGGTGGCCTAGGGCCTCCTACCTTGGTGGCAGTAGAAAAGGAAAGATATATTTAGAATTAATAATAAGAGTTTATGATAGATGAAAGACAGAAAAAATAATCAAGAATGGCACCCTGGTTAATAACTCAGAACGTAATAATGCTGCTTAATGAAATGGCAAAAAAAAAAATCTGAGAAATGAAGGATGGAATAAAGGAAGAAAGAAATTTTAACACAAAAAAAATTTTTTTTACATATTTTTTGGTATGCCTAAGAGCTTTCAAGTGGAAATTACAAAGTGATTAAATGTAAGAGGTCTGTCAAACCTACTTCAGATGTGAACATATGGAGTTGGACATGTTTGTGTACAAGCAGACTTTGTGCCCAAGTGAGTCCATAACAGCCCTGGGCAGTGTAGAGAAGCAGAGGGACATAAGGGAATCACTTGTTTTGAAGTGAGACAGAAAATGGGAAACTGTTAAAGGTGATAAGATGCCAGTAGACAGGGATCAGTGCAGGAGAAATGCTTGATTACATGAAGTGAAAAAGGGAATTCATGATATGATAGAGAAGCTCCTAGTGTCATTTAACACTTGGAGGCCCTGTGAGTGAACTTGGCAAGGAGAAATCTGTTATGAACAGAAGCCAGTTTGGAATTGGTTACAGAGTAAATGAGGAGTGGGAAGAAATGGAGTGAGTACACAACTTAGTTAACCGGTGCTTTGATTTGGCACTGAGAAGGTTCACTAAATCACCTTCCCTCAGGTGTTCAACCATGTAGTTCCACATGCAACAGGAATGGTGCTAGCTCTGGGTATGCACCAGCCAGCACTAAAAGATACAAAAGTGAGCAAAAGCCCTTTCTTCTGAATTGCTTCAAGCCACAAAAAATATATAAAGTAGGATTTCAGCTGATTATCACAAAGCTATACCTGGAAGAAGCCAAGGGCCTTCTAGGGATAAAGCCGAGGTTTAAGGAGCCTTGGTAATATTTGGCTTCTGATTCTTAGCCGTTTCCTACTATGAATTTCTCATGTGCTATTGTAGCTTTTCCATCATTCTTTGGGCACAGTTTCCTTCTACTAAAGGACTGTTTGGATAACCTTCTGAGCAGTAACACAGCCAGGATCCCTAATTGCAGGTCTTTCTGCAGTTACTGTCGTTAGCAGCATCTGGCCAGAACCATCCCTGAGGGACGAAAGTATCTTACCAGAGACACCTCTGTACTCTCTAAGAACAGATCTAAGCATCCAAGGACAAACGAAACAACACCTGTCTCCTAGGTCAGGAGGATAGCTTTATTTCTTGTGCGATGTAGGGTGAGACTCTCCTTCCTTACAGTCTTACTAATAGACCCCGTACTTCTTGCCTAACCACTTCTAGGAATGTAGACTGAGCACATAGATCCCCTTTTTGATATACTAACCGGTCATTAGCACTCAGTTGACCTCCTCTTTTACTACCATTTTGGGTTGTAAAGGAAAGCCTGATGGTCACTGCCTGAGGAAAATTCTTACCTGCCTTCATGACCTTGCAAGAATTCAGGCCTGGTGACCTGGCTGGAGGGGCAGGACTGTTTGGGTATATAACTGTAAAGCTAGAGATTGAGAGAGGATTAAAACAAATGGACTAAAGAACTCAGTATGCTGAGATTCTTTTCCCAAAAATAAATCTCGCTGTTCATAGTTTCTCTTCTGAACCCTTGGGAAGTATCATTAAGTATCATTAAGTATCATTAAGGCTGATCATTTAATAATATACAAGACTGAATTCACTGGTTGAATGCTGCTTTTTTTCCCCTCTTTCAGCAGATAGCAGAATGCTAGCAAAAAATTAGGCTTTTGTCATGATTATATTTACATTCTTCCCTCAGCTCTCTGTCTCTTAGTATAGCTCCAAAGCCGCCCCTTTCTTTCTGTGTACTATTAAATAAGTTCGAAGTACCTAAAATAATACAACAAGGAGCTAGTTAATTTATATTTGTCCCTATAAGGGGAAATTAATGAGAATTTTCCAAAGCCTTTTACCCTAAAAAAAATGTAGAACAAAATATGTTAAGTTGTTCCCAGAAGTCCCCCCAGGACAGGTGGGAAACATCCAAAGATCTGAAGTAGAAAAGGAAATATGTCTCTGACTGGGGCAAGCTAGGTAATAGATGCAGCTGGAGACAACATGAAAACAAGTATGAGAAATAAAACAGTATAGTTAAATCTTGTCAATGGGCTAGAAACCTACCTAAATTATATGAAACACTTTAAAAGTTTGCTAATTTTATATATTACTTTGAAGTAATTCATGAAAAATTATATAAGTGATGAATAAATCTCAATTTCATGGGCTTCGCTGAATAAGGAGCCAGCTAGCTGAGCAGTAGCATTCCTTGTTCTCTGTTTCCTGATCTGGAACATAGTATGATCATTTGCTTCCCACTAATCTGCCTTCCCTTCCCTACCATGGTGGACTTGCATTACAACTGCAAGCCAAAATAAACCCTCCTCCCTTAGTCTAGTTTGGCCAGGCATTTGTCCTAGCAACAAGACCAGTAACCAATGCAACACGTGTCTACCAATGACTTACATCCTTGGTGATGGCTTTTGCAGCACTCTTGGCCCAAAGGAAAAGTCCCAACACACAACAGAATCCACTAACAAGAGGTTTATCAAGACAAAGAGAAAGGGATAGATGTGATCAGGCCTGTGGAAAGACATGTGCGAGAAAGAGACTGGGGGAACATGGCACCGCCTTATAAAGGCCAGGACACACCTGCGCACATAGGCCCAGGCGCAGAGATCACTCGGTCACGTCTGAGAGACTACGTGACCTTGTAACCATGGGGCATGGGTCATGCAGGATGTATGACCCAGAAATGACTAGGTGGAGACGACTAAGTGTCCCGCCGGGCATGCATGACCATGGTGCATGGTTGGTATTCCTATCACTTGGCCCATTTTTATTTTCACTCTGACAAGGATCTTGTTATGCTTAGTGCAGGGTGCCCTCAAGCTAAAGATCTTCGTTCCTATGCCAGCTTCAGGAGTAGCTAGAAACACCACACTGCTCCTTGACCCTGGGCCTATTCTCTGTATAAACCAGACCTCATCCCTCTTAAAAACCAAGGAAATGCTTATGATGCAATTAGTCTAAAAATAAGATGGAAAACAGACATCTGTGAATTTGCTAAGCATTGAACATTTGGGTCCAGTTGGGACTCATGGGATACAGGTGCAATTGTAAACATCAATTTTCATCCTTTAAACAACAGAAGGAAAGCTGTTTCTCTTTTCTTTAGTTGGTAGCATACATGGGGTTCTTTATAGTTCTTTAAAGGGTATATTATCAAATCTAGTCATGAACATGTAGAACATAGTTCTTATCCCAATTTTCAAGATGCAAAAACTAGAATAGAAAGATTGATTACTTTGGGTGATGCACAAACCAAGTGACAAGCTGGACCCAAACACGGGGTAGCAAACTCAGCCTGTTTTATTTGTTGTTTTTTTATCTTGCAATATTTACAGTAAGTAGGCTCATTGGCAACATATTACCTTTAGATAAGATAGAAAAGCAGAATTTGATGAGGAAAAATATACAAAAAATTCAGTAGCTATAAGAACAAGAACCTGACAAGACTATGCCATTTCACAATCATGAAGAAGTTGAAAGAGATGTTATTTGGTTTTAGTTTATAGAACAAGATAATTGAGGTGTTCTTCTTTTTCAGGCATAGGTATAGAAATATTCAAACACTAAAGAATATTTGCAAATCATCTGAGTAGATTTCCCCAGTGTGTAGATGATAATTACTCATTGTATCAAATCTTAACCTCTTTTCTGCATATGGTCTGGAACAGTGAGATCTAGTGAGCATTGTAACTGTAAGTAGTCTCTCATTCATGTGGTAATATATGAGGCACTGTGTTGGATGGCATGAACTACATCCAGCAGTTCTGGGATCAGGACTGACTATCCACCATTAGTTTTACGACCCCAGTATGCTACTTGCCTGCTAAGCCTCAAATTCTCACATGTAAAAGGAATGGTAACAACTCTATCCTCATGGGACTGCTGTGAGAAGTAAATGCATGAAAAACATGTTGGATCCTGAAAAATAACGTATTTTTAGTGTGCTAACTGTTATGAATTGTTCCTGTGATTACAAAGTATCATGTTAGGAACATTATAGATAAGGATGCCCAATTGGCATCTGCAGATATTCTAAAATTAGATACTCAACTTTTGTAGTATCATGGTTCTGCAACACTGAGTATGCCATATAAATAGGCTTCCTCTGCTGAAAGCTATGAAGTGAACTTTTACATTATATTTTTGCTCTTCTGGTTATCATCTTTCATGATTTAATTCATATTAATAAAATATAATTGTGCTACTTTAAAAAGTTAAGTCTGTAATATTCCTTTTCAACTCAGTCTCTTCTGCATTTGAAAAGCACTCTGATATATGGACATATTCTCCAAGCATGTATTAGAATCAGAACTCTCTAAAAATGGAAATAACTATCAAAGTTATATTTAAAAGTAAATATGAAGTGTTTACAGAAGGATTTTCTGCTAGTGACATAGGGAATTAACTTAGAGATGTGAGTAAGGAAAACATGTTAATATCTTACTTTGTGATTCCAGTAAGAATTAGGCCAATCAAAAAATAATTTTCAAATGCTGTTCTATGTGTTTGGAAGATGTGGCAAAACTGTTATTGTTTAGATTTTATTTATTGTTTAGGTTTGTGTTTACATATTTGTAATTCACTCTTTATTTCTGTATTTATTTCACATGTAATTTTTTTTTTAATCAGCATTACTAGAAATAGAACTCATAGCTTTATGTGTGAAAAGCAGGGCCTGTGTTGCTAAGCTTTGCCCTCAGGCAGATTTATTTCTTTGATCACATATGTATATGCTTAAAATTAATACGTCACTATATGTTAATCTTTTGCAGTGTGGTTGTATTTGCCATTCAGGTCAGGAAAGAAATGAATTTTGTAGTATTGGGAAATTTTGGAAACTTTTATTCTGAATAAATTTCAAACTATTTCTTGAATTCTTTTTTGTTATCATATCAGTAAAATGTTCTATGTTGTTTCTTTCATTGGTAATTTCCCCTCTTACATCTGTGTGGTTCATCATAAACAGTTCAGAAATTAATACTTTGCAATTACAAGAAAATACTTAAACTTCATTTAACATCTGTATCAATGTGGTTGGTTTATTTCTGTTTTTAGAAGTCTTTGTAACTTTCGTGATTCTTCTGCTTAGTGTATCTTCTGTTCAGCAGTGTAGACCGTTGATAAGCATTATTCAGTGGCATATGGTCTGAGTCTGACATGCTTTGAAAAAGAGTACAGAGTTCTGATAATGAGAATTCTGTGAAAATGGGAAAACCAGCACAGCAGATATGCTTTGAGAAGCTATGGGATTTTAGCATCTTGAAACAATATATCACACTCAGAGGGACAGAGCTGGGCTGCACAGTCTGTTAGCTCATTCTTGTCCAATCTGGTCTCTTTCTTGTGGAGCCAGCATTGTCATCAGCTTGCTGAATTATATTCTGACTGGAATGTACGTTAGGCCCAGAGTAATGTATCTACTTAAATGGAATCCTATCTCTCTACAAAAGCTTTTTGAGTATAATAAATTTAAAATATAAAAAAAATTTTATTAAGTTAAAGTAAATGGTTCAACAGCTTACATATGTGCCTCTTCTCCTACCCCCTAAACAGATCACTCCAAAGAATATAGATCTGTTTCTCTTTTATGTACAATATTGAGTATTTTTTGTTTAACTATTAGGTGGTCTGACATATTTCAAAAGCTGTTTATTGGAAAAATACCAATGCATTACAACAAATATTTATTAAACAGAAATGAACAGTGGAATTGAAACTTCCTGTTGTTTTCATTATTGTAGTTAGTCATAATTCTGTAACATCCCATCTTATCAAAAATTAACCCTTTCAGTCCTATAGTATCCATTCTTATGTAATAAATAATGTGTCATATCTATATGGAGTTGTAATACATATCCTTGGAGAAATTGAGATGATAATCCAAATACTTTTTGAGTATCTTATTTTATTGATTCAAAGTTGAGAAAGGTTACTATATTGATTTCAAAATCAATGAAACTTTTACATTTAAACATACTGAGTTGTATAAACAAACTAAGTGTGATGTTAACACTACTCATTATATAAAAGATAATCTGTGATAAGCTTTGTAAATTGATAGCACAATGGAAGGCAAACAGTAAGTGCTAAAGAAATATCTGTTAAAATGTTCAGCTTTCAATACCTGAAAATTTCCCAATTTTTTTGCTTGACTTAAAATAATTTGATAAAGGTGAAACTCATTTTAAAATATAAAAACAAATACTTATGATTCAATAGAATGTATTTTTTAATTCCTTTAGGCTACTTTAGTAGTATTTTATGTTTAATGATTAGCATCTATAAATTTTCCCTTTTGTTACTCAGAGAATTCAGATTCCTCTCTAGAAACTGTATAATAAATGAAGTTGTTTTTTTTTTTTTTAATTGTCCTCTTGAGGATTTCAGGGATTACCAGTTCAGACAGGCAAAGCTTTCTTTTTAGTGCACTGATTTATGTGAGTGTGAGGTGGGGAGAGTGAGAAACAGCTCCTCTTCCCCCAAACCTCCTATCACAAGGTGTTTTGGTTTTTGAATGGCAGATGGCACATTACTTTTGAGGTATGAGTGTCATGGGACACTGTGAATTACACAATTCATATGTACTTATTTCATTAATAAAGCTGAAAAATCTAAAAGTAATTTTAAGTTTAAAAATATCAGTGAATCAATATAAGTTGAAAATACCTTATATGGTGAAAATGACACAAGTAATTTATGAGACAATTTAAGAACGTCCGTCCCTATGCCATCTTCATTTTAGATAGTGTACATATCTTATGGTAAATTCAGAGAAGTTTATTTCTTATGTTCACAGATACATGCAAAAATGCTGTTAGTTATGTATTATGAGATAGAATACACTGCTAATACACTTTAACTATCACAATGAAAGTTAATAAATAACATTTCTAATGTGTGTGTAATTCAAAGAATTGCCTACTCAATGCATTGCTTTCTATAAACATTACTATTAAACTTTACTACTCTTTTATTTATGTATTACTAGTATAAGACAACTTATTCCCACATTCTAAAATCTTACAAGTTTTTTATTGTGGAAACAAAATGAATAGGAATGGAAGCAATGATTCCTTGCATGGATAATATGGACTTGTGTATTTTTTCTAAACTGCAACAGCCAGATAAAGGTCCCTTAATTGGAGATTTTGAGATATTTAGTTTATGCACACCCAGAAGAGGAAATGTATGCAGATTCGGCTGTGCATGATAGAAGTTGTCAGTAGAAAAACAAAATGAAATGAGCTCTAAAGACAATAATAGTTAAAATATTTCTGTTTCAAGCATATAAAATTGTACATGTTACCTTTTCCAAGCTCTCACTCCAGTATCGAGGACTAGTGGCATGTGTTGATAAGGCTATAGAAGTAACTAAAATAGAATAGTCTTTAAAGGGTATGATGTTAAATGCTCATGGCAGGAAAAACTTCCTATGTTGTCCCTGAGGTTACTTTCTGCTTTAAGGACAAGCACAGAGGATCAGGATTGGACTTCCTGTTTAGTTCTTTACAAGAAATAAATTTTAAAAGCAAATAAAATTTAGCGCTTGATACCATCAAATTTGTCTTGTATTCATTATTTCCAATGTGCAGTGAACATTCAGAGAATATTTATAAAGCATGTTTCAAAAATCATGAAGTCCTGTGAAACTTAACTGAAATAAATGGAGCTTAGACATAAACTCTTTAAAAATACAAAAGCTAGAATAGATGAACATTTTGAATATATTAAAAACTTTTAAATAAGAAATTATATAGTTTAACTTTAAAGTAAGGAATCATATAGCCACTGTTTCCAGTTTAATTGATAGAAGATACACTTTGGATTTTCACCATAATTTCAGTGCAAAAATAAAGTATATATAATTGTTCAGATACAAATTAAAACCACAACAGAAGTTATATAGTAGGCAAATGTATATTTTATAGATGTTTGATAAAAATTCACATTGGGCACTAAATATAGATGAAAGTTTCTTGGGTCTGGCCAGGCCCCCGTAGTCCCATGGGCCACTTATAAAATAATCATTCAGAAGCTTTTATTAATTATAACTGCTCAGCCATTAGCTCAGGCTCATTACTGACTAGCTCTTACACTTAAATTAACCCATAATTCTTATTTATGTTTAGCCATTTGGCTTGGTACCTTTTCTCAGTTCTGCCTTGTCATCTTGCTTCCTTTGTGTCTGGCTGGCCACTTCTGACTCAGCCCTTCCTCTTCCCAGAATTCTCCTCTTCTCTTTACTCTGCCTATACTTCCTGCCTGGCTACTGGTCAATCAGCTTTTTATTTATCAACCAATCAGAGCAACACATTCACAGCATACAGAACAAAATCCCACAGCAAGTGAATACTTTGAAACCTTGGGACTGTCAAGTTATTATAAATAATAAGTAAAATGAAGTTTGAAAAACTGGATAAGAATGCATATGGACAAAGGGTTGATACCCATAAGCACAAAGGGCTGTATTACACCAGTAAGAAAAATAGAGCTGTCACATCTACTGAAGTGAAAAAAACAACAAGGGAATATGAAAGGCTTTTAGCTGCTGATCAAAGCAATAAGAAATAGGCAAAAATAGTCTGTCTGGTTTTTTTAATGATCAAAATTTTTCAGACTCAGATATGTTTATAGTTATGAGCTTTCCTGTCAGGAAGGTTTAGAGTAGACATCCTTCAAGCATCTTCAAACTGTTTTTACCCATTGGCAGATTTACATATAAGGCTAGTAGTAGCTATTATTACATGACTTTAATGGAGGAATTTACATGCCTATATAAGATTATTGTTATTATTTCTAACTTACAGATAACGAAACTGAGGCAGTCTTCTGATTTAATGAGCACTAAGTTTAGTATGAAAACTTGGTTGGGATAATTATTCTGTCTGGTAGGATTGTATCAGATTCTTTTTGTTGTTTGCATTTTCTCAAGTTTAGATACATATCCAAAAAGATAAGTATCTTTTTAATATAACAATGATACTGAACCTTCTTAAACAATATTAAATCATTTCAAATAGTCTTTAATCATTAAGGGGAGTTTATGTTTATCATCATATATTTTTCTCTTGTTATATAATATTAAAATGGGTAGTTTGGAGAATATGTTTTTACCAAGTAGGAATTCTTTTCAGTTTACCCATCTTTAATGAAAACAGAGAGGCTATATATTTGTTTCCATATAATGGTATTAAAAGCAAAAAAAAAAAAGCCATGTCAATCAAACATAATTGGAATACATGATTATTTTTGAGCTGATGCACCTGCATCTTGGACTTGTGCTTGCATTTATTGGCAGATGGAGAACATCATTGGGACAATACGAGATTCCAACCTGAAGCTGACTCTAGCTTTTGGGATAGGAATGCATCATGCTGGACTGCATGAAAGAGACCGAAAAACTGTAGAAGAGCTGTTTGTGAACTGTAAAGTTCAGGTACTGTTTCTCCTCCTCCATGAACACATATTTAAAAGTAACATAGAAGTTTTATTTTACTTAGCTATAAGACATTGGCTTTATCTTTTATCTTTTAGGTTCTCATTGCTACAAGCACATTAGCATGGGGTGTAAACTTTCCAGCTCACTTAGTAATTATTAAAGGAACTGAATATTATGATGGAAAAACAAGACGTTATGTGGATTTTCCCATCACAGGTAATTTTTTCTTAAGCTTATATTTCATCCTTAGCAGTTTATGTTTATATAAGTTAAATTTTGAGAATTCATCTCATTTAAATATATAATAATCAGAATATAATAATCAAGTTAAGAAGTGTTTATTTTCAGTGCAAATGCTTCAGAAAATATTAAACTTTTTTATTCCATTTAACTTGCCCAATTCGTGCAGGCTCCGTGGCTTAGCTGGTTAAAGCGCCTGTCTAGTAACTTGCCCAATTCATTAATAATCAAAACCATAGTTAGTGATTTCAAATTCATAAATAAAAGTACTGGTTAATAACTATTAGGTGCAATAAATTTTGCTTAAGAACTATAATTAATAGATTTCAAAAGCTATATGATTTGTAAAATATAAATTATTGCAAAGGTTCCTACAGATTATAAAGGGAAAAAAATTATTCTCTGGGAGGATGAAAGATAAGAATTAAATAAACTTCTTATCCAGGGGAAACAGTAATCAAATACCCTCACAGGAGAAGTTTTCCTGTATGGGCTTTACTTTTCCTTGTTTATTTAAAATAATATTATTATTTATTTTGTGTGGGTGCATGTATATATGCATGCTCACATTGTGTGTGGAGGCACATGTGTGGGGCCACACCAGCAGTGTGTGTGCATGCAGGTGGAGGCCAGAGGTTGATACCTGTTGTCTTTCTCAGTCACTTTCTACTGTTATTTACTAAACCAAAGGCTCTTGCTAAAGCTGGAATTCATCTAGTCTAGTTAGCCGCCTTGTCTTGGGAACTCATGTCTGCCTCCCAAGTGCTAGGATACAGAGAGGCCGCCATGCCCTTCTGGCTTTTCTGTTAGTGCTAGGTCTCCAACTCCTGTACTCACACTTGTGCAGCAAGTGCTTTATCCACTGAGCCACCTCCACAGGCCCTACAGTATCAATGTTCTTAAATAGCATCTTCAGTCATGTAACTCAAGAGAACTTTACTTCACAGATAGTGTAAGCTACCATTTTAAGAGTTCAGTCTTAATCACAGATGCTTATTTAATATAAATTTTTGAGTATAGATTATACTGTATGTGTGTTTATATCATGTATATAAATATATATGCATAGCTATTATATATGTTAAAGATTGTAGTAGTGATGATCAAAGAAGCACATGTTCTTAAAGTATTCTATTTTCTGTTAGTTCTTGATGCTAGAAGCGTGCCCTGACCATTAGCTTTACCTCATGCTCAGTGTCACTGCAGGATGCCTCTTATTCTCTCTTCCATAGATGTGCTTCAGATGATGGGGCGAGCTGGGAGACCTCAGTTCGATGACCAGGGCAAAGCTGTAATTCTTGTTCATGATATAAAAAAAGATTTTTATAAAAAATTTCTTTATGAACCTTTCCCAGTAGAATCAAGGTAAGTTTGGTTTTAAACTAACGGGTTTCATTTCATAGTGAGTTTATATTTTCCTGGTTATGTTTCTTTTCAATTATAAATAAATTTGTCATACAATGTACTTTGATCCTATTCTTTCTGATTCTCCAACTCTTCTACCCACCCAACTTCATGTTCATGCAACCTTCCTCTTTCTCTTTCCTCTTTTCTGTCTCAAAAGAAACAAAAAAGAACACAAAACAAAAATCCAGTAAAACAAAAAATATCAAAACAGAGTAAAAAGCCCTAACAAAGAAGCTATTTGCAATTGATCTCCTGGGAAAAGGAAGATCAGTTTTCACCAATGGAGTGACACTGTGTATCATCTGCACTCTGGACAGGCCCTGTGCTTTGGAGTAATTGGCCAATATAAAACAGACTACATGGTTGCTTTTTTTTTTTTTTTAAATTTTATTTTATTTAGGTATTTTTTGTCCTGGTAATGTTTTACTAAAACACAGTTAGTAAAACTTACAGCAGAACTTAACAATGTAGTTGTTACTATGAGACAACATGCAGCTGTTACTATTATTTTAAGGGAAAGTTTGTTGTTATGCTCTTATGGCTACTGTGCACACTGAACTATTGCTCTGGCACCAGATGACAGAGGTTGAACTCTGAGCTCTGCCACTTAATTGCTTGGTACTGAGCAGTTTGCTTCATGTTTCATTATGTGTAAAGTGGGGGTGATAGCAATCCTAGCTTGCTCATTTGTGTTTGTAGGGATCAGATGAATAACGCTTGGAATCAATGTCTGTTGTAAGGAAAGCATTCAGTGCAGTATTACTTTACTGAGGAATTTGTATTTTCCTTGGTATTTGTTTTAGGTACTTTTCTTTTTGCAATAAATGGTCCACAATAAGGAGGCATGTAATTAAAAGTTTATATCATGTAATACAAGATTTCTATTCCCCACTACCTGTAACTCCAGTTCTGCTAGAGTCCCATACTCTCTTCTGGCCTCCGAGTGCACTACATTCATGTGCACCAACCCCTCCTAGACACACACACACACAAACACACACACACACACTTTAAAATAAGAATCAATCTTAAAATAAGAATAAACATTTATTAAAGACTTCAACTGTCCCAAAGATTGGTGGTTGCCTTTTGTTTGCTTGCTTTGGCTTTTGTATGTGTGAGGTCTTGGGGATTGAACCTAGGGCCCGAGGCATGCTAGGCACTACTACTACATGTATCACTTCCACCCTTCTTTTTATTTTTAGACAGGGTTTTACTAAGTTACCCAGATTGACCTTGGACTCCCTGAGTAGCAAAGGCAGGCTTTGAACTTGCAGCTTCCATGCTTCTCCCCTTAGAAGCTTCGATCACTGAATTATACCACTAGTCTCTACTGTTTGTTTGTTTGATTGTGTTTTCCAAAGATGAAGAAAATTTATATGTTTATGTCTAAATATCAGGGTTCGAAAAACATCATATATATTAAAAAAGATAATAAGACATTATGAACAACTTTATACAAATGATTTTTACATGTTAGCTCAAAGGATAAAATTTATTTTAAAAATTACCAAAACTGGCACAGTAAAAAAGAAAATATAAGTCATCAGTATTAGATCTGTCAAAGCAATTGAATTCGAAATGTAGAATTCTTTCATAATAAAATCTTCTATCCCAGATGCTTCACTGTTGAACTCTTTGTAGTATAGAAAGAATAATATCAGTCATAAATGAGCATTCTCCTAGTAATAGAAAAGGTAGGATTTGCAAAGTATAGTGGTGCACACTTTTAATCCCAGCACTCAGGAGGCAGATTCAAGAAAATCTATGTAAATTTGAGGCTATCCTGGTCTACATAGCATTTTCCAGGCCAGCCATGACTAGACTGCATAGTGAGAGCCTATTTAGAGAGAGACAGAGGAGAGATGAAAAGAAACATTAGGAGTAAGTTTATAGTTTGTTCTATGGAGTCAGAATAACTTAGATATTAAAATTCAGTAAGAAATCTTTTTAAGAACTTAACAGACATGTGAATCTTGAATGAATACAGAAATCCAAAATAAAACATCACTAAATTTAAACTCGGCAATATATACAAATAGTTAAAAGTACATTTTACCCTGTAAATGCAAAAACTGTTTCTGAAAACAAGTGGATCTAATTCGCCACAAAAACAAGTGAGAAATGACATATGACCATCTCGTATGTATTTTTAAAGAATTTTGACATAACACACCCATTTATAACCAAACTAATTTATTCTTGACATTGTATAATAAAAAACTAATTTACTTTTTCTTGTGCCATGACCATTGCTAATATCTTATATGTCATAGAATATTCTATAGTTAATTCAGTTCTCTATTAGTGTACATTTAGCAATCCAGATTTCTCCTCTTCAGAGTTTTTTTTTTCCTATGTGTGAGTGTTTTGCCTGTATGTTTGTCAGGGCACCACATGCCTACCATGCTGAAGGAGTCCAGAAGAGGGCATCAGATTCCCCTAGAACTGGAGTTATAGACTGCTGAGTTGCAGTATGGGTACCAGCAATTGAGCTCAGGTCCTCTGCAAGTACTCTTGCTGAGGCATCTGTTTCTCTAGCCCCACAGTTTCCTCCTCTTGTGTATAATGTAACAGTGAAGCATTTTACCTTTCTGATGTTGCATGCAAATGTTTCTCTATCAGACTGTGATGAAAAAAGGAAATTGCTAGATTATAGTCAGCCCTCAAATGGATATTGCCAGTACTCTTTATGCAGACTGTATCCATTTTCACTCTGTCACAATAAATTGAGATTGACATAGAGAACATTTTTAACAATCAGGTTTTTTTTTTAATCTATTCATGTGCTTTACAAAAGCTAATTTGAATACTTGCATATGTTTCTATTTGTAATTATTTAGCCCTTTTTGTTAGACATTCCTTGCTTTTTTGTATTTTACATATGAAACTAAAAATATGTTCTTTCCCAGGCTTTCAACACATCTTATTACCTTTGTATCATGATACTGCCCTATTTTTCCAAGCACTTAATATTCGCTGGGTGACTAGAGGAAATATCTTTGCTTTTTGCTGTCATCCCTGTCTCACAAGTTCCTTTTTAATCTTCCTCGTTATTTATTCCATGCTTACTCCAGCACTTCATATGTTCTGCATTTCACTTAACAAGCCTCCTCTCTTGATTTGCATTTTCTTTCTCTGTGAGTTTCTAGCTCTCTTCCTGCCAGCCTGTGTTTTATTTTTGCATATAACCATTCTTTTCTTAAAAATTGATAGCAAGGATAACCATTTGTTGAATATTTACCAGATGACCGGTAGTAGTAATTGCTTTCAGCAGGTTGTTACTACTTAAGGTATTCTGGGGAAATTCTGTACTACTATAGTACTCTTTGGACTCTGTTCATATTCATGTAAAAAAATGCAACATACTTTTTAACAGAAAGAGCGTAAGTATATATGTGTTAGTTAATAATGTGTCCTTAAGCTCATGGTGCTGTGATGAATTTTAGAATTTGTAACAAATTTTAACAGTTATCACCAAATAATGAAATAAATTATTTGTAAATTATACACAGTTGTTATACATAAATAAAGCCACTTTTGGTAGCTTATAACATAAAAATATGAATCTTTACTGAGATAAGTGTTTGTTGTTCATTGTATTTCTTGTCTTTTATTCAATATGTAGCTTATTAGGAGTGCTTTCTGACCACTTAAATGCAGAGATTGCTGGAGGTACAATAACATCTAAGCAAGATGCAATGGATTATATCACATGGACTTACTTTTTCCGACGTCTCATCATGAACCCAAGGTAAGTGTGGGGCTCTGTGAAAGGGTAATTGCACATTGTATGCACAAAAAGCACAGGTACTTACAAGAATCTCCATGTCTGTGAATGTTTGTCAGCTCTTAGCACGTTCTATAGATTCAAGTTTGCGAGAAGATCAGATATGTCTCCTGTGGTCATAGTACATAAGAGGATGCTTGATTGTATACATTTGTTATTATTTGAATTGCCATAGGACAGTTTTCCTATGCAGTTTGAAGACAAAACATTGGAAGTCCTTAAGGAATCTTCTAAACTGTGGTAGTCACTAACTTAGGTACAGTTGGAGTTCAGAGAAAGGTTAAGAGTGGTTAAATTGGATGGAGGAAATTATGAGGCATTTCTTAGGGTTAACAAAGACCTTGCAGGAGAAGATAAGATTGCAGTGTATTCGATTCTATTTTCCCTTGATAGTTTATTAGATCTTGATATAGCAGACACTTATCAGATGTTATGTCAAATTCTGAAATATACATATAAGTATACCATATCTTGTCTCCAATGACTCCTGTTTCATGTAGGAAAGTCATGAGTAAGCACTAGAATTTGATGTTAAGTAGTCTTAAGAGAACTGTATTTAAACTTGTGAAGATGAGAGCTTGCCAGACAATGTGACACTTCAGATCTACAAAACTAGAAAATGTGTAAAGCATTCAGGCAGAAAAATAAAAGCAAGGGGTCCTGGGGCTTGGCAGAGTCATTAGTGTTTAGGGCATATGAAAGCTTGCTGTGGTCAGAGATTAAAGTATGGGGGTGAAGCTTGTCCACAACAGAAAATAGATGAAAGTATTGGAGGGAACAGGGTCTGTGTCCTACACTCTGTGCTGAGTAGTTCACCTCTGATGCTGTCTGAGGGTAAGGGAATGAGGCAGTGTGAGTGCTTATTCATGGATTAACATCATCAGAACAGGTTTTGCTGTGTTTCAGTTCCTAAGCACTTTAGTAGAAGACAGTTACAGCAGAAAGACCAGTTACAAAGGTGTTTACTGCCAGGCAGTGGTGGCACAAACCTTTAATCCCAGTACTCAGATCTCTGAGTTTGAGGCCAGCTTGGTCTACAGAGTGAGTTCTAGGACAAGCCAGAGTTACACATAGAAACCTTGCCTTGAAGAAAAAAAAAGAAGAACGAAAGAAAGAAGGAAGGAAGGAAGGAAAGAAGGAAGGAAGGAAGGAAGGAAGGAAGGAAGGAAGGAAGGAAGGAAAGAAGATGTTTACTGCTGAAGGCTATAATAGATACAGAGGAAATGGAGCAAGAGTCAAATCTGAGATATTCCTGTTGAAATTATAAGCCATTAAGAGGTCTTTAACAGAGGAATCATGGTAAAAAAAAAAAAAAAAAAAAAAAAGTCATCACAAAATCTTACTGTTCATATCTAAAGAAATTTCAGCCAACATTTCTCCTTATATAGATAGCAGTTTTAAATTACTGTGTCTTTGCTTAGAGTCCCTTAACTGTTAACACATTTGGGACAAGCAAGTTCAGTAGTAGGTTGCAGATTGTTTCCCTTTATATGTGTTCTAAAAAAGAAAAAGAAAAGCTCTAAGGTTTCAATTTAGAAAAAATTTTAAAAAGTCTTTCAAAAATAATACAAAGAAATGCCATTTAATCCAAACCTGTCTTCCGCATGTTCCTATCTTAAATAACCACTGTACAATTTCCAAAATCAAGAAATTGACATTTATATAAACTATTAGCTAACATACATCCTTTACTCAAGTTTCACCTATTGTATTGCTAATCTCCCATTCTATTAGAATCCAACCTAGTATTCTGTATTACAGTTGGCTGACTTGTCTACCCTGTCTCATTTATGTCTTTCTGTATCTGAAAATGCTGCCTCCTGAAAAATGCTGGCTGGTTATTCTGTACACCATCCTTTGGTTTGGGTTAGGCAGTTTTCTTATATTGTGCCTTTTTTACATAAATACCACTGAGGCAACACTGTTCTCATCCATGATATTATGATGTTCTTCTCTAGAGGTCCTTTCTGTATTTGTATATTACCTGGATATGAGGGGCTTCAAAATATGTTGTTGGGTCTGTGCTCCATCAAATTACAGTTGTATTTTCTCACCAGTATTTCATTCTTATTAGGCCTAAAGCTGAATTATTCATAAACCTATCAAAATTAATTTTAACCTATCTAATTTCTATTTTTTAATCTACCTAACCTCACTTTCTGTTGACTCATCTTTTTTTTTTTTTTTACTTTACTTCAGAATAAATCTTATTTTTCTTTCCCTAGTTTCAGTCACTCTTCACCTGCTTCTAGTCTACCCCTAATCTAGTCCCATTTATACTCTGTCAAACAGTATTGATCAAAAATAAGATGAATTACATAGAACATGTAAGTTAGATAGTTCGGTTTTCTTTTAAGATAATGAGTAAGAAATTTCCCAGATATTTTGGTTTGGATTGGTTTGGCTTCACTTTGATTTTTATAATGAGGAAATCTACATACAGTCCTAATAAACAGTGGTAATTAGAGTTAGAACTTGAAGTGGTATACAGTGATGACATTTAAAAGGAAAGTTATACTAGGTCTCTGGTCAAGGAATGTGGGGTATTGGTGACTTGTGTGTCTCCTGGTTGGTTGTAGGCATCATCCATGTAAATCCATGTGTTGCAGAGTTCACATTGCCTCACAAGTTTTGCCTGATGGCTAGTCATTGACTAAGAGGAAATTTGCCAAATAGTCCACCATCTTAATGACCTGGCTTAGAGAAGTTTCTCCTTGTGGTAGCTGCTTCCCTCTGCCTTGACCTACAGGACAGTTCCCAAAGACACCAGGAGAGATAAAAGTAGATTTTCACCTACAGCAGCTCCAACAAACAGGTTCCTCCCCCTTGGGGCTTTTACTGCAATTAATCCTGTGTGGTACTCCCTCCCCAGCCCTCATAGCCAGCCAGGCTGTGACAGTCTTAAATATTCCAATCACATTGGTAAATGCTACTTCAGCTGATTTTTAGGATGCTAAGTATCCACTCTTGACTCCCCATAGTGCGTGTGCTTATTCCTTTAGTAGTAAATGTTTGCGATAACTCTGGTTAAAATAAAGCTGTCATTATTCTGCAGTACAAATCTGTTCCGAATTTTCTATGTCAGTTAATCAGCCCAGAAAACAGAAATGATTTGTTTTTCTAAAAATAGCTCTGTTTGGTAAAATGCTTGCTGGACAAGCATGAAAGCCCAAGTTCCAGCTACAATTCTAACTATTTTGAAGATGCGTTACTAAGCAAAAGTTTTTGCTTTCTTGTGGTGAATAAGCCATGTAGCGCTGTATAAGCTAAGGCTTTGACTTTCATTGTGGGTAAAATGAGCACCAGTACAGTGTTCAGCATAGGACATGGGCAGCATCTTTTTGTGTCATAGTCAGGTCAGTTATAATAATAAATTTTGTCAGTGGTTTATATTTCCCTGTTTAAGATAGAAATTCTCAGATGCATTTATTTTTATTTGAAGAGGGGGCATGCATTTAAGTCGGAGTCTCACTATGTAGCTCTGATGCTGTCCTGGAACTCACTATGTAAATAAACCAAGCTGGTCTTAAACTCACAGAAAACCGCCCCCCCCACACCCACCAACACACCCCCGCCTCTGCCTCCCCAGTGCTGGGTCTACAGTGTGTGCCACCACATGCAGTTTAGATCCATTATTTAAATCAAACTAAACATTTATTGTAAGCTACATACCAAATTAAAATGGCAGTTTTCAAATATGTAACATTGACTATTAAGGTTGGAAAGTTGTACAAAGAATAATAGTCGGAAGTGGTAGTGTGCACCTGTCCTCCCATCCCTCAGGAGGCTCAGCCTAGAGTGGTGCCACGAGCTTGGGGCTATTTTAGCTTACAAAGTAAGACTGTCTCAAAACAATATGAAGAAGACCAAGTGTGAGAGTGCAGTAGCTGCAGAATTAACAATATGCAAAACAAGACAGACGGCAACATGAGAATTAGGAGAAGAGGGCAGTCACTGAGAGGTTTGTAGTTCCTTCTGAGAGCATTTAGGTAACTGAAAACAGTGTCAGAATGTATAAAGCAAAAAGTGATGGAAATTTATAATTACAGTTCAGCCAAATTACAGCTGTGTGTAATTTTACATATCTATAAAAATCAAAATAATACATAAATATTTTATGAAATACAGTCTTCAGTTAACAGATCTAAATTATTGTTGTGCATCTTTGTACATGTGCTGTTGAAAAAGACTGTGTAGAATCATGATAACTTACATGTAAAATTTGTCATGCACTAGTCCAGGAAGATCTAAACATGCTTCTTGTTTACATTAACATGCTTCCCTGTTTAGATCATTAAGCTCCATTCTTGGAATGGGACAGAATGCACATAGACAGGGCATCCCTTGTACTGAATGACAGCACACAGAGTGTTCTGGGTTAGGAATTGTTTTAGATTTGGGAATATTTGCATATGGCTAATGAGATATCCTGGGAAAGGAAGTCAAGTATGACCACAAATTCATTTATGCATCATATACATGTTAGCTATATAGCCTGGATATAATTTCATGCAAAACATTTTTTAGTTTTTCTACCATTTTGACCATCACTTGTCATATGAGTTCAGAATTTAGAACATTCCACATTTTGGTTTTCATATCAGGACTGTTCAACCTGTATAAACAGGAAAAAATTAAGAATGGGGAGAAACAATCTAATGGCTTCAGATTTTAAGACTTATTCCAGTAAAAGATGAAACTGAGTAGACTAGAACAAGAAAAAATTGTTTCCTCTCAAGCAAAGACTAAAGCATGGGTCCATAAAGTTTTTGTAACTTTAAAGGATACAGAAATGAAATAACTAAACATTAGGAAAAGAAAACATTACCTCAAGAAATTAGGTAAAGAATTGTAAAATTTAAATGCCGGAAAGAGGCTTATAAACATAAAAATTGAAATTAATAAAGTATTACTAATAATTTTTGTGGAATTTCTTCATATCTGACACGCTATTTCCAGGCCTTAACTTGGTACTGCTCTCACCTTCTTTCATGAAGAAGGAAGGACCCAGGCGATGAGGCAGTTTGCTCACGGATCACAGCTCAGAGCTCTGGTATCCCCCCATTCTCCACCAGACCCATCACCAGGTCCAGAAGACAGGCATCTGCACTCATTTTCCACCTCTCTCCTTGGGGCTGTGCTAAAAGTGATCTTTGTGGAAACAGTGCTTGACAGTTTGAGCTATTTAATGCCTTCCCAGCCTGAACATTGTTTTGTTTTTTAAATCCGTATACCTTTATAGCTACATAAAAATAAACTATGCCTAAATCTACAGTTAACATTTTAATAAGCTGTAAATAAACTCTGACATTCCTTCTGATAAACTGTTTTGTTTTAAACAAGTTTATTACAAACATTTGTCTGAGATAAAAATGTATCTGTTTAATTTTTTTGTTGTTTTGTTTGTTTATTTGGTTGGTTGGTTAGTTGGTTGGTTGGGTTTTTGTTTTGTTTTGTTTTGTTTTTCAAGACAGGGTTTCTCCGTGTAGTTTTTGGAACCTGTTCTGGATCTCGCTCTGTAGATCAGGCTGGCCTTGAACTCACAGAGATCCACATGGCTCTGCCTCCCAAGTGCTGGGATTACAGGCGTGCATCACCACCACCCGGCTCTGTTTAAATTTTCTAATTTGACAAACAATTGTTTATATTTATGGGTAAATTTTAAGATGTTTAAGTACATGTATATGTTATGAAATCCATATATTAGCCATAATTCATATCCTTCACCTTATATATGTTGTTTCTTTGTTTTCTTAAAATCTATTTTTAATTCATTTTCAAATTCCTGTTAACTGAGGTCGCTGTGCTATTCAGACTTCCAGCACTCTGTCTTCCCAGTAACTTAAACTTTTGTAATTTTACCTGTGTTTCACCTTTCTGTCTTTGCTCTGCCTGTTAAAATCAGCATACTGCTTTCAAGTTCTTAACATTAATATTTTTAGATTTACATAGTACCATGTAGACTCATCCAGTTTGCTGAGGATACATTTCATTTTTTTGAAAAGCTCAGTATTCCTTTGTGTGCCACGTACGTGTTTATTCATCAGTGGATGCGTGTTTAGATGTTTCCCTTCCTTTGCTGTTGTGGAAGATGCTGAGATGAACATGGCAGTGCAGAGTACACCAACACACTGGATTCAGTTTCTTTAAGACATGTAACCAGTAGTCAGATAGCTGGATCCTTTGATAATTTCGTTTTTAGTTTTATGAGGGATTTCCATACTATTTTCTAAAATGACTGTACTAACTTATATTTAGACCAACAGTGTCCAAGCTTCACATCATCATGACTGGCTTTGACTATTTTTTTTTATTATTGTCTCTGTTGAAATTATCTATCCCCAAACCTCAGCACAAAAGCATAGGAATTGAGGAAACAGGCAAATTTCTTTTAAAAGTCTACAGTTTTCTTACATTAACAGTTGTAGTGTGTATAATGTTAATTTTTTTCTTAGTGCGCCCTTTCATCTAGTAGCATAAATTGAGATTCAACTTATCTTGAGTGGAAAGGATGTTCATATACAAGCTACTTTCTGGTGTGTGTGTGTGTCCAGGTTTATTTACCCATAGAAAAGAAATACTGTTTCCAAAAGACAATTCATTATCAATAATAAGAATGACCTGATTATTCAGCCACCTTCAGTTCATCATGCCAACACTATAAAGTTAGCACTACACCACACCAGCCACTGTTCCTGGCTTGCTAGCTGTGTGTCTATTTATTTTCACACATGTGTATACATATGCATGTATAATATATGTGCAATTGCACATGAGTATAAGCAAGCCTTATGTACTATATACACATGTATATACTCTTGTTCAAATGTGTATAAACACATACATTGTTTTCATAAAATAGAAGCTATCCCAAATTCATTTTGTGCTTCGACTTGTATTTTCAGTTTCACTCTGCTTTTAAATATATCTAGGCAAAAATGAGGTCTTGTCAGCTGTCCCTGAGCGCTCTTCCATTATTTGTGTCATTATTACTGCTGCATAATCTGATAATAAAAAAACATGGTACTGTAACAAATGACTTCCCAGCACTGACAGTTACTGCAGTGACATTTCGGTACTGATGGGAATTTTCCCAGCAAGCTATCTGGCCAGGTTTACATAAACTAAAAAGGAAATGGTTGCCACTGTTCACATTAAATGCAAACTGTTTGCTGTAACTTTGTCTCAGTTTCACTTTGCTATAAAACCTCTTTCATTCCTAGATGGTGAAATTTCATCTGTTCTACATTGAAAAAAAAAAAGATATTCTGAAGTTTCCTGTGTGTCATTCTTACTTCTACCTTGATAGGGGCTTTAAAGGATAATACTTTTTAAAGTTGTGTTAGGTTTTGATTGCTTAAATTTTATGGACTTTTAAATTTTTATTTCAGGGAGAGGCTTGTTATGACTTTTTCCCAGTGGACTGCTAATAGAAGTTAGCTTGTCTAGCCCATGTGCTAGATGCTGTCAGTATCAGACTGCCTTTGACTTTCACACTTCTCTGGGGACTAGTAATTGTTGTGTTCAAACAGCCTGTAATTGTGATCCCGCTGGCTTTCTCAGTACGCTTCTGGCTATTAGAATCATTAAACAACTCAGCACCTGTTAACGGCATTGTAAATATTCAGCCCTGCTTGTGTGCAGGTTAAGTCCAATATAGAGAAATCTTACAGAGCTCAGACTCATAAATTAGAGTTTCTGACAAGTCAATTATTGTGAAACTGCGTTTCTCTGTGAAAGAAATGAAATAGCATGCTGACAAAAGGTAGGCTTTCTGTTTGTAGCAGAGGAAGATAATGACTTGACGATTAGACACAGTGAGCACGAAACCGCACTCTGCCCGTTAGCTGTAATTAAACAGTTGTATAAAAATCGCTGTTTAAATAACCAGTAAATTATAAATTTTGTACTGTGGAGAGTACAACATGAAAACAGACCTTTTTAGTTAGCTGCCACATGCTTTTTCAAGTTAGTAAGTGATTATTGAAAGTAATGATATGTCCTTTTACTTAAGTTAGAAACTGGGAAGTAACAAAGTTCACTTATATGAAGAATGGGAGCATGTTGTGCTCCCAATCAGACATCTCAAAATGTTGTGATTCCTAAAACATAATTGTGTTACATTTATATTGTTTTATAATATCTCGCAAATTATGTATCTAATTATGGAAAATATACTCTATAGAATTTTTTTAAATGTTTTAAGTGATCTTGCCTTCAGACCCAATATTAAACCACAGAATGTGTTTTAGAAAGGTCAATGAAGTTCAGTTCCTTGGACTGAATTGTGCTTCCAGTTGTACCAATGAGAACTTTGAAAACATTTAGAAAAAAATAGGAATGAGTATCAGTAACAATTTTAAATATTTCCTGTTAGAATAAGTTGATTGTTCAGTGGGTTGGATTGTGAATAATGCTTTGTGAAATAATTTGTATTCTCAGAGACAGCATGAATTTGAAGTTTTTTCTCTTAGCAATTGATTTTAAGTAGTTACAAAGTGTTTCCTTCCACTACCACCACCACCACCACCACCACCTCGCTGTTATCTGGAGGAAATTAATCTTCAAAAACATGTAGAAGCAAAATTCACCACCAAAACAAAATTATAATGAATAAAGTAAAATAAAATGAAATATAGTGAATGAAGCAAAATTTTTGTTGAAAACCTCTATCTTAAGGTGGTTCATAATTGATGGCCTTAAATATTTTTACATCTAACATTTTTTTTTTTTTTTTTTTTTTGGTTTTTCGAGACAGGGTTTCTCTGTGTAGCTTTTGCGCCTTTCCTGGAACTCACTTGGTAGTCCAGGCTGGCCTCGAACTCACAGAGATCCGCCTGGCTCTGCCTCCCGAGTGCTGGGATTAAAGGCGTGCGCCACCACCGCCCGGCACTAACATTTTTATTATAGTATAAAATGTCAAGTTGGCATTCCACTTAAATATTCAGGATAACAATTATTAGTGATAACAGTATTCGTGAGCTTTTTTCATTGAATAACCTAATAAACTTTTAAATAAAAATGGAATGTTAATTTTTGTTTCATGGTAATAATGTTTTCCATAAGTTTAATTGTATGAAGAATGTTTTCTTAGTTTAAAAGGATTCTACTCATGCATTGTCTTGCATGCATTATTTTTAATTCAGGAATAACTATTAAACTGAATTGGTGCACACAGTTGTTGATCGTATTGGGAAAGTATATAGGCTTAGCAAGCCCAAAGAATGTCAAATACAGAGGGAGTCCTTACATTGCAGAAAATATGAGGTATCTTATTTTGAGGATTAAAATTAGAAGATAAACAGATTTTGATAAGCTGGAAATTTATATACTTGTAATACTTCAAGTATCCACAATTTTTTATTATTTTATCTTTTATGTGTATGATGTTTTGTCTGCATGTATGTTTGTGAACCATGTGTTTGCATGGTGCCTGTGGAGGCCAAAGGGGTCTTCATTGAAAATGCGACATTGAGGTTTGTGCAAAGAGGCTATCTGTTTCAAAAGCAGTAGTCTTTCCATGAACAAAAAGTTACTGTGTCTTGTTTCATGATATTTTGCTAAACAAAAATCTAATCCTTTACTGGTTATTCCTCAGTGAAGACTTGGATGGATGTAGACATTTCAAATTCTGATGTCTTCTGATTTTCAGTGGAGACACATTGTAGTGCTCTTCATCATTTGCACTAACTTCTCTTTCTATTTAAAATTTATCCTGACATAATTTTAATCCCTCACTCAAATATCCTTAAATAATTTTTAACTTTTGGTGAAGTTTAAAATGTCCCTGCAAGGATCCATCCCTGGAGCATGAGCTGGCTTTTTGGAGCCCACTCACTACCTACACACTACACCTTGTACAGCCTTGATGGGGGGAGGGGCTTGGACCTACCCATGGAAGCCTTACCTTGTCAGAGGAGGTAATAGGGAGTGGGTTGGGGAGAAGGCTAGGGGGGCGGGAGGAGGGGAAAGAGGGGGATCTGTGGTTGGTATGTAAAATGAATGAAAAATTTCTTAATTTAAAAAAAAAAAGTTCCTGCAAAGAGTCATCTTTGCAGTGCTTCTCTACCCTCTGTGATGGTGATTTCATATGGGCCTCTTTCCTTGGAGGTTGTTGACAGTTGTTTCCAATACTGTTGAAATATAGAAGTGGCCATGGTGGGATTTTAGTGAAAAGAGTCTGTAAGCCTCTAAGACTACTTTCAATTTCACTCTTGTTCTTCCTTGGAACAAGAAGAAAGGTAGGATATTATATATGTTCTCCATACTGATTCCAGTGGAATTTACTGGCAGGGATTAGGAAATTACCCTAACCGTAACTTCTTGTAACCGTAACTTCTTGGTTTCTTCCCTGGTACAAACTCCTTGTGGTTAGGGATTTGCCTTTCATTGTTGCAGTGAAGAATGAATGATCAGATGATTCTTACAGCTTTTATTTGGATAATATGTAGAGCTGGGCTTTTGTGTTTTTTGTGCATTACAAAGTAGAATTCTTTATTTTAGCTTGATGATTTCCTTTCCAGACATTAGATCAGCGTTTGTTGCATAAGCACTAGGAGAAAAATTTTCAAAATTTCCTAGAGGCACTCATCTACCACTAAGATTAGTAGTTCTGATTGTTTTGTAAAGTTGTTAAGGGTGAATTTTATAATAAAAGGGGAGTGTATTTGTGTGTGTGTGTGTGTGTGTGTGTGTGTGTGTGTGTGTGTGTGTATTAGGGTCCGAGAGAAGCCCCCAAGAAAGAACATCAGTCGTGTATGCAATTTAGCAAGAGCATTTATTTCCAACATATAGGGGAATTCCAGGGAGGTGGGGTTAATCTGGTGAGGAAAGATTAGTCTGGGAGCTGATTCATTGGAGGCTGTAGTGGTTAGGGGCCCAGTGGTGGTGGGGGCATCTAGTGTCTGGGGGCTTGTTGAAAGAGGGTAGGGAAAGCTATCTTTAGCAGAAGTGGGGGAGGTCACCTGCTGAGCCGGCAGGAGGCTGGGGGGCACCTGTTGATTGGTTGCCTCTAAGTTGTGCTTTTCCTGAGAATTGCTTGCTCAGCTCTTGCCTGTTCCAGTGAATGGAAACTAAGGCCTGGTTCATGTCAGGGCTGCCAGGGGAGCCTGTTAAAGCCCTGGTTTGGCCACCCAATCCTCTCATTTGTACACACATATGTTTATTATATGTGATTTCAGCCAAACTTTGCATTTCACATTTTCTAAATTCAGAGTATAAGGCTATTTTGGAATAGATGGATCATCTATCATGTTTTTTCGGGTGATGTTACATTTTATCTGCCTATTTTACATATTTTAAATGTGTTATCTTTTTCATTGGTGTTGGCAACCTTTAGTATTGGGCCTTTGACCTATAAAATGGGAATGTTAATCGTGTTTAATTTTTCATTACATTTTTTTATTTGCTATAAATTCATGCTTTTAAAGTTCTGAAAAGATCATAAAGCTAATGTGACAATTCTAGTAAACACATCTTGAAACTGACCATACTTTTTTCCTAGCTACTACAGCTTGGGTGACGTCAGCCAGGACTCCATGAACAAGTTCCTGTCACAGCTGATCGAGAAGTCTCTGGTTGAGTTGGAGCTTTCCCACTGCATTGAAGTTGGAGAGGTGGGACTTTCAGCCAGCTTTTGCCAGTGTGGGACCTGGGCTTGTGCTATTGAAGTTTGGAACAAATCTGCTACAGTAGCAACCACAGTGAACTATTACTGTGAGGAATGAGGATCTCCCTGTACATTTCACTTACCTTGTTTTTTCTTTATTTGAAATAGGATAACCGCAGCATAGAGCCACTAGCTTGTGGCCGAATTGCCTCCTATTACTATTTGAAGCACAAAACAGTCAAAATGTTCAAGGACCGTTTGAAACCTGAGTGCAGTATTGAAGAATTGCTTTCAATTTTGAGTGTGAGTTTTACATTACTGTGGTTTATATATTTCATACCTTCTCTTATAATTTGCAACTTACATTGTTTCCAGGTCTGAAAATTTTACCTGAGAGTGTTCAGGGGGCGGTCTTCCTTCCTTCAAACAAGGTTTCTTTCCGTTTTCATATTTAGGATAATCTTGCAACAAAGTTTAAGGTGGACTCTGCACAAGGGATGAAGGTCTTACTCTGCCTGCACCTTCAGTAACTAAGCTGGCTGATCAGTGAGCTCCATGGATCTGCCTGTCTCTGCCTCCAAGTGCTAGGGTTACAGGTTTGTGCCACCATGTCTGGCTCTTTACACGGATGGGAGGGATCCAAAGGAAGTTCTTGGTGCTTATATAGCAGGCACTTTACCTACTGATCCACATCCCTCACCCACTATAGTATTTTCTTAAGTTTAATTTTGTCAGTGAGACAAAAATTAATTTGGGGCTAGAGAGATGTCTCAGCAGTTAAGAGCATTTGCTGCCCTTTCAGAGGACCCAAGTTTGGTTCCTAGCATACACATCAAGCAGCTTATAACTTCATGTAACTCAAACTACAAGAGATCACACCCTCTTCTATCCTCCAAGGGCACTCACACCCAAGGCATACATGTGTGTGTACGTGTGTGTGTACATACACATAACTATACAGACTGAGCAGGTTATATTTATTTATTTAGAAATATGTATATAAATATATATGTAATAGCAGTTAAAGAAATAGAGGCCATGAATTTGAGAGACAGCAAAGGAGGAGGTGCATGGGACTAGTTGGAGGTAGGAAAGGGAAGGGGAAAAACAATAGAAATATTTTTTTAATTTAAAACATGAAAAAAAATTTTGGGGGGGGGGTTGTTGTTTTTTCAAGACAGGGTTTCTCTGTGTAGCTTTGCGCCTTTTCCTGGAAAAAAATTTTTAAGGATGTAGATTTTTTTTTTTAAGTTAATCTTTTTTTATAAGAAAGAGAATTTCTCACTTCTTAAGCTTCACATATTTGTCCTTTGGCTTTTATTTTGTGTTGATCATAATATAGAAATTAGGTTAATTGAAATTTCTTCTTTTCTCAGAAATGTCACAGTATGAACAGATATGTTAGAAGATGACCATAGAATGAAAAAAGAATATGAAAATATTGATTCACTAAAAGCTTTAAAAACATATGAGCCTGTCAGTTCCCTTCAGCCATTACTAAGGAGGTTTCTTAATTGCTTACACCTTTTCTACTGTGGGAGAATATAAATATATAGACTTTTACACTCAGCCATGTATGTGTTTTCCTAAAATAAACTGGAATTCATACCATCTATGTAGTCATTTACGTATTACTTTCTACTTTTCTGAAGAAACAGGATTTCTTAGGAGTAGAAATGTAATGACTTTATTGCCTTTGTAGTATTTACCAGAAAAGAATTTTTTCTTTCAAAAGTAAAAAAATATTTAATCAGATCACCTTATCATATTCTTTCTCTCAGTATTTTGGAACTTACCCTTTCACTTTTCAGTATTGCATAGTAGAAGAGTGTCATGACTGGTTTAAAACAATTAATCTGTTAATCCCATTTATATCTTACCTTCTAATTCCTACTCTGTCCTTTTCCTCTATGCTCAGGATGCTTGGGATGAGCTCAGTAGTTTTCAGAATGGTGATTCTGTTAACACCTTTCACCAAAGTATAGAGGCAACAAGAAGTTTCAGAATTTGCAGGTGACACTAAATCTTGTACATAATTAAAATTAATAAAGAGCTTTGCAGAGAGAGATTGCATTAAAAAATAGTCATATCAAAAATGGTTTATTCATTACATCAGTGGTTCTCAACCTATAAGTCGTGACCCCTCCAGGTGGTCAAAAAGCAGATATCCTTCATATCAGTTATTTACATTACAATTCATAACAGTATCAAAATTACAATTATGAAGTACCAACAAAATAACTATGGTTGTGGGTCACCACAACAAAGGGAGCTGTATTAACGAGTCAAAGCATTATGAAGGTTGAGAACCACTGCTCTAAATGTTATTCTTTGTTCTCCATGGTCACTCCAAGGTCTCCATGGTCCTTTTAACCGTATATTATATGTTGATTTTTCCTTTAATTGTGTATGTATCAAGTGTGAGGCACTTGAGACCAGGATATGAAATCATCAGCAATACCATAAACTTCATACTTCATAGATAAACTGTGATCTGTGGCAAAATGACACTTAGATATTGCTAAAACTGGTCAGAGCACTGCTTGTTATCAGAAAAAAAAATTTAAAGACAAAACAAAATGCATATTCCTTCTTCCATGTTAATCTACAGGGGATATTTGATGTAGATAGTTCCGTTGGCCTCACGTTAGAAGGACTTATAGAGTACACCAGATGGCCCAAACTGAGTGGCTAAAGCCTCTCAAAGTGGACTTTGGATCACTGTGTGTGTTGTCTGAACAGAAATACTTTCACTCTTGTGACATGTTCATAATTGGGAAGTGATTCTGTTAGATCTTACAACTGTAAATTCAAATCATCACTTCTGTTGAGATATATTGTAGAACAAAGACATAAACTTTCAAAAGAGTCAGAGTAAGTCCACTGCTAATGAACTAAAATAGAAGATAGAAATGTGTTGAGACTAGGATTATTTCTCTGTAGGTCAGGGAAGGCAGGGCTGCATCAAAATTGGTCCTACCTGATACATGCATGTCTGTTCTGTCTGTTTGCCCTGTAGGTACCTGCTTTAGGGATATTTTTACCCTTCAGAATGTTCTAGAGGTTTTTCTTTTGAGTGATGCAGCCTGTTATATTTCTAATGATAATTTCTGCTGATTATTACACCAGTCTGTAAAAACTTTTATTCTAACACTGTAAAGAAAAAGACCCTTTTGAAGTTGACCAGTTGGCTTATACTTTCCTATATCATTGTCTTTAAATGATAATAAGAACCACATTTTAGATATAAGGCCAAATTTCTGTTGAGACTGTTCTCCTCACTAATCTTATTCCATAGTAGAAACACAAAAAAAACTATTTTCAATTATCTGCTATATGCTTTGCACTTTATATGTATTATTTAAAAGCCTCACCAACCTCTTCTGGTATAATCATATAAATAATGGAAATTAATTTTAGTAATAATAAGCTGCTTCCTAGGCCATAGTAAGTAGTTCTTTAGGTCTCCCAAATAGCTAATTTTCTCTCCTAGACACATTTTATCTTATCCTTTAGGTCAATTCTATCTAAAAATAAATAAATAAATAAATAAATACTAAATTTTAAGATCATATAATTTTAAAAATAAGAGTTTTAAGATTATGTGTGATCTTGTAACGTAGATTGTAGGTATTGAATACAAATGTTAATCACTGGCCAAAATAATCATTTCAGTATTCCTTGTTGAAAACATATATTTAAAGTTTTAAACCATCTGATGCTATTTTAAAAAGATTGGGTATTTTATAAGAACCCTTGCCAAGCTTTTTTCCACACCATGAATTAATAAGCTTCATAATTAAGGCAGCTGCTTCACACCTCTATTGTTAACCAGTGACATTACATCTGTCCTGCTCCATTGATGCCCTCCTCCTACTTATTGAAGCATTTAGCAGTTTTGGCAACAGGGATTACAAAGCTTGTAGTTAGTAGTCTAATTAGGTATAAGTGAAAATCCTGAGGGAAAAGTACATTTCAAAAGTAATTGAAGAATCTCTTAATGATGCTGGCACAACTCCAGAGCAGAAAGTGTCCATCGTCATGGCACAGCAGGGTCAGGTTTGATGTGTTTCGTAGGTGTTTGGAAGGCAACTATTTTAAAACAGCAGTGGAAATGAAAGCTTTCAAAGCTGGGGTTTTATTTCAACATAGTTTTAACTGTGTGCTTCCTTAGGGTATTAATAGCTGAAAGAAAGCAAAAATATATTCCAAATGTACTTACCTTTCGGATTTCCAGGGCTTTTTTAATATAAGAATTATTTGTCTATTGGTGTTCCTGTAACTGCACAGAAACATAAAGTTATGCTTCTATATCAAAAACTTAGTGAAATTATCCTTGTTTATATCAAGCATAGGACTATATGCATATATGTCAGTTATTTTACAAATTGTGAATCTCTTACTTCCCCTGAAAGATTTGAATAAAAGAACAGATTTCATACATTAAAATACAGCAATTCCAATGTTTTTAAAGTTTCAGAGCAATATAACATACATATATATAGATATATATATAGATATATATATATCTATATATATATATATATCAATAAATTTCCAGGTTTGGCAGTACTGCTTTCCTTAAAGCCATGCTGACTTATTACAATGGTCAGTGTATAACTCTTTCATCAATTGAACAGCCTAGTGCTTAAATCTTGTCATTTTTGTAGTACAACTACAAATCTTTTGGTATCGAATTACTAAAACATGTTTCTCCAACTTATAAGGTAGTTAGAAAAATAAGTGATAATTTTTAAAGAGCTAAACTTAAAATAAGTTCAAATAACAAGCCTATTGTAAATAATACTCTGGGGATGGTCCTAGCTTGTAAAATGAAAGAGTTCGTTAAAGGAAAGAAATGAAAGGAAGGTTAACTAACTGTGGACACCACCAACCTCCGTGGCCTTCCATTTCCACCTAACCTCGTGGCAGTCACAAGGTCCCATCTGCTGCTCTTTGTCCCATGTGGGGAATCCTGATGTGATACATTCCAAGGTTTGTGAGAAGAGCGCCCCTACCCCTCAGCCTGGGGGCGCCTGGCATCTTTGGAAGAGGCACAGATGGCAAATGTCTTTTTTAAAAGTATCTTTTTATTCTCTTCATCCTTTACCCTTGAGACTGCCTTTATTCTCCATTATTTCTTAACTTCTACCAGCATTCTAGATTTACAAGCTTTCTTCAACCAAGTGAAAAGAGTTGTTTTCCTGGTAAAAGATGTCAGTCTGAGATGAGTTTGTTACCATTTAGAAGACCAGAGTTCTTAACCTATTAGGTTCTGAGCATATGATCTATGTGATAATACCTGGAATTTGTCCTGGGTCAATTTTTGTTCATTTTTATTTTCTAATTACTTTTGGTTTCCCAAATGAGTGCACAGAAAAGAACTCTCAATTACCAGTATTCCAAAAGTGAATGAATTTTTTATTAAGGCACAATACTTTGTAATAAGGCACAATTAAGTTAAAATACTAAATTTTGAGTAAACTTAATCTTTCTTCCATAAACATATTCAACTTTCTTATTTAAAAAAAAAATTAAAGACTCATCCTTGTCTAATATGACACAGTATGGAAAAATCATAATAAAATCTAAGTTCTACCCAATCCCAAGAGTCAAAGCAATATTAGATTCAGGTCTCCCAGATAACTTATGAAATGTACTGTCTGCTTTCTCTTTGATGTTTTGTTCTGTTTTTTTCTGTTTATGCATATTATTTTATGATTTTATGTAAATTTGCAAAGCATGTAAAAATCATTTGCTCATAACTTTCTTAGCCTAAACTGTCTATAGAAATACTATATTATTGCTTGTTCAGATTTCATAAGTGTTCTTGTCCAGTACTGACCCTAAATACAGCTGAGTAGTACCAAAGAAATAGAAGACACACACCTGTATTTTAAAGGAATTTGTGCTAGAACAAACGAACTTATGGCCATAAAGGTTTGTGTTTGTGTCTGGCATTGCTGCTCAATACTACTTTAACTGTGCATGGTAAGTGTTCAGTCCAGATCAAAACATTCAGAGCAAAGACTTGCTGACATTGTCCTCTCTGAAAACCAGAGTTCCTAGCCTGGCAGAATTGGGTCACATGCACATGGGGTTATCAGAGCACATTTGCCCTGGGTGCTTCTACGTAGTGGGTTGTAAATGTCTTGAAAAGACTAGGAAACTCTGCAAACTTTCTTTCCAAAGGTACCCTATCATGAATTATTTGACAAAGTGTACTTTTAATAATTTTGGTTTTTAAAAAACAACTTTATGAGTTATAATCCACCTTATTGTGTCACTCACCCATTTGAAGTATATAGTCAGAACCATTCAGTCATCTCCACAGTTTTAAGACATTTTATTGCCCCAGAAAGAAACTGTATTGCAGTCATTCCCAATTTCTGCCCTTCCACTGTTTCCCTACAGCTTCACCTTAAGCAGTCTGCCTTCTGCCTGTCTTTGTCTAATACGTACTTTTTCTCTTCTGATCTAGCTACAATTATATATCCGACCACCTACATACATACCCCTAGTCACATATGCTTTGGCAACTACCACTCCATTCCTTTCTTTTTATGAGATCAGCTTTTATAGATTCCATATATGAATGAGATTCAGCAGTGTTCATCTTTCTGTGCATGGCTTGTTTCACTTAAAATAATGTTCTCTCGATTTATCCATATTGTCACAATTGACAATTTATTTTCAAACCTGAATCACGTTAATATTTGTATGCTATATTTTCCTTATCAGTTCATCATTTGATCAATAGGAGACCTAAGTTTATTATGTGTAACATGAATTGCTAAACAGTCTTATTAATTAAAAAAAAAAAAAAAAAACCAGAGCCAGACATTGGAGTGAAAGCTGAAAGATCGGAGAAGCAGATCAAGCCAGCCACAAGTCATTACCTCTATGAAATCCTCAGTCTCAAGAGAGAAGAGTTCCTGTTTCCTCACGCTTTATATACCATTCTGTGTCCTGCTTTATATACCATTCTGTGTATTACTTCCTGGGGTTAAAGGCATGTGTGCTTCCCAGTACTGGGATTAAATATATGTGCCACCAACCACTGCCTGCCTCTGTTTCCAGTGTGGCCTTGAACTCACAAAGATCCAGATGGATCTTTGCATCCCAGGTGGATTAAGGGTGTGTGCCACCACTGTCTGGCCTCTATATCTAATCTAGTGGCAGGCTCTGTCCTTTCATCCTGAGATGTTTATTAGGGTACACAATATATCACCCCAATTATGTTGTGAATGAGCTTTGGTAAACATGGAAGAGCATATATCACTTTATACATTGATTTCATTTTTTCTGGTTATATACATACAAGTGGGGTTGCTGGGTCATTTAGTAGTTCTGATTTTGTGAGACGCTTCTATACTATCCTGCATAATAGTTGTGCCAGTTCACATTTCCACCCAGAGTGTATAAGATCTCTCATTTCTGCATACTGCCACCCAATTTTTCTTCTTTTTAACAATAGCCACTTTTATGTTATAGGGGTGTGGGGGCTCATGGCTTTGATTTGCATACCCCTGATTTTTAATCATGCTGAATATTTTTGTATACTCATTGACCATTTATATGCCTTCTTCTGGGAATTATCTGTTCAGGGCTTTGCCTGTTTTTGTTTTGTTTCGTTTTTTAATTCCTTGAGAATTCCATGCACGTAGATATTTTGATCATATCTTAACCTTCCATGACTTCCCTCCTAAACCTCCTCAATATTACTCATATTCCCCCCCCCAGCTCCATGTAATTATTTATTTTTAATGAACCACCAAGTCCAAAGTTCATGCTTTACAAATGCTCATGGGCATGTGTGAAACCATCTACTGGAGAATAGTTCACCTATGGGGGCCACACCCTTCCCTATCCCTTCAGCTAGGGTGATGCCTTAAGAGCCCTCCCTTATCTATGCCAGGATTTTGACTGGCTTGACTTTATTCAGGTAACCACAGTCATCGTGAATTCTTGAGTGCAACAGCCTTGTCATGTACTGAAGACACTGTTTCACAACAATCCTCCCCAAACCCTGGGTCTTAGCATCTTCATGCCCCCTCTTCCGTGGTGTTCCCTGGTCCTTGAGGGTAGGGAGTATACCATAAATGCCTTGTTAGGGGCTGAGCACTTCATAGACATTTCTTTTCTGCATTTTGACAAGTTAAGAATCTATATTAAGACTTGACTGCTGAGTTTCTCTGAAGAAGAATGAGAATTAATAGTCTGTCTGCCATTGTGGAAATAAGTATTTAGAAGGCAGTTTGATACTAATTTGGCAAAATAATAATAGCACCTCCTCTCCTCTGGCCTCTGTAAGTTTCCCAAGCAATAGGTTCATGGTCAGATTTACAGTAGCAGGCATTTGTTTTCTCTGGTGGAGAGGGCCTTAAATCCAGTCAGAAATGGTCGCCATAACAATCATACCACTGTTGTACCCAGGGACTTGTTTTTTCAGGCTGGTTATTATGGTAGCTTACAGGATTTACAGTAAGACTGTTGGTGACTTTTCTTCCCTTGCTGCCTGGATGACCCTTCCTGGTACTATGAAAGCTACCCAGCAGGGAGTAAGGCAAAGAGCATGGTGTCTTTAGCAACAGGGTCTTACTATCAGATTCTGGTAGGCAAAACGAATAGCATTTTTCTTCTTCTAGTGTAGTTTGCAAGTATTTTCTCTTATTCTGTCAGTTGTCTCTGTATTCTGTGTTTTATTGTGATTATTTTATTTTGACTTGGATTTTTTCGTTTTTTGTTTTGTTTTATTTTTGTTTTTTCTTTGCATAAGCTTCTTAGTTTAATATAATCATATTGTGCATTCATTGCCTTTGCTTCCGAGGTCATATGAGAAAAATTGCCTAGACCAGTATCCTGGAGCTTTTTCTTTTTTTTTTTTCTTTTCTTTTTTTTTTTTTCCCACTAGTTTCATATTTTAAGATTTTATGTTTAAGTCTGTAATCCATTTCAAGTTGATTTTTGTGCATGGTATGAGACAAGTGGACATATTTTTTTCCTCAACACCATTTATTAAGGAGACAGTGTTTTGTTTTTTTTGTTTTGTTTTGTTTTTCATTGTTCTTGGTATGTTTTTTATTCTGTTGATTTTGAACCTATGGAGATGGCTCCAGGCTGTGTCTGTGTTTTTTCCTACTTGTACTCTTGTGTTCTGTTTAGGTTCTATAGCTTTGTAGTATGTGCTAGGTCATGTCACATGATCCCTCTAGCCTTGTTCATTTTGCTCAAGCTTTGGCTATTCTATTATTTTGATTTTTCCATACAGATTGTAGAAATTTTTTCCTGTGAAGAATATCATTACTATTTTGATAGAAATTGCATTGACTATGTTGAATGCTTTGGATGATACAAATTTCCAATACATGAACAGAGAATCTCTTTCCATCTTTTATTGCCCTCTTTACCTTCATTCATAAATGTTTTATAGTGACCATAAAGAGATCTTTTACCTCTGTAATTATCTTTCTTCCTAAGTATTTTAATTTTTGTAGCTATGAGATTATTTTCTTGATTTTTTTTTTTTGATAACTTGCTATCATGGCATAGAGGTGATTTTTGTATAATTATTTTTTTAACCATGCCCCTTTTTGTTTTGTCTTTTATTGAAAAATACATTTTTTCTCAAATAATATATACTGATTTATGGTTTCCTCATCCCTCTACTTCTCCCAGTTCCTCCCTACTTCCCCTCCCATCTGATCCACTTCTTTTCTGTCTCTCATTGGAAAAGAAACATACTTCTAAGGAATAGTAATAACATTAAACATAATATAATAAAATAAGATAAAACAAAAACAACTCATTGTCATTGAATACAACAAACAAACAGAATGAAAGAAGCCCAAGAGAAGGCACAAGAAACAGAGACCCACTCATGTACATACTCGGGAATTCCATAAAAACACTATAAACTATAATGTACTCAGATCTGGTACAGAACTGTGCTGCCTCTTTCTCTGTGAGTTCATATGAGCTTTGCTTGTGTTGATTTAGAGGGCCTTTTTTCCCTTGGTGTCCTCTATCCCCTCTGGTTC
Organism: Peromyscus eremicus; assembly: GCF_949786415.1. Classification (NCBI taxonomy): domain Eukaryota; kingdom Metazoa; phylum Chordata; class Mammalia; order Rodentia; family Cricetidae; genus Peromyscus; species Peromyscus eremicus. The sequence continues at coordinate 1,205,705 of NC_081424.1, read as the reverse complement.
TTACACTCTTTCTACCTCCTCTTCAGTAAGGTTCACTGAGTCCTGAATGGAGAGATTTGGTGGAGACATCCCATTTAGGGATGAGTATTCCAAAGTCTCTCACTCTTTGTAGTGTATGGCCATTGGTCTCAGTATTTGTTGAGTCTGCTTTAGGAGAGAGGTTCCCTGATAATCGCAGAACAAGATCTTGACCTGTGAGTATAGCAGAATGGTATTAGGAGTCATTAGAAGTATTATTACTACAGTTTTGTTTTTTAGAAAAATAGTATTTGCTTTTACTCTTGGTCCCTGAGCTGTCTAACCTTGGGTTCTTAGTTACTGGGTATGGGTTCTACTCAGGAAGTAGGCCTTAAGTCAGATTAGATAATTGATTGGTTATTCCCACAAGCTTTGAGCCACCATCGCAGGCAGGACACCATTGTAGATCAGAGTGTTTTTTGTGGCTGGGTTGATCTTTATATTTTTCTTTTGATAGTGTGCAGGTATCTTCCTGTACCAGAGAAGCTAGAACATAAGGGTGAAGGTTCTTTGTAGGCATTGATACCAGTTTGACTTCTCCATGTTAATTAAATTGTCTTCAGCAATTGGGCCTTGCCTTCAGTTTGTGGAAAACAAGCTGTGGTCTTGTCAACAGCCTGGCTATTATGAATAGAGGAGCAATGAACATGGTTGAACAAGTGTCCCTGTGGTAGGATGAATCGACCTATGGATATATGCCCAAGAGTGGTATATATGGATCTTGAGTTAGATCTAGTCACATCTTCCTAAGGAACTGCCATACTTGATTTCTGTATTAGCTCCCACCAGGAAGCGCATAAGTGTTTCCCTTATTTCACATCTGTGCCAGCATGAGCTGCCATTTGTTTTTTTGATCTTTGCAATTCTGATGAGCATAAGATGAAATTCCAAAGTAGTTTTGGTTTGCATTTTCCTAATGGATAAGAATGTTGAACATTTCTTTAATCATTTCTCAATTTCAGTTTCCTCTTTGGAGAATTCTCTGATAAGGTCTGTATTCCATTTTCTAAAAGAGTTATTTGTTTTCTTGATATCTAGGTTTATTTTTTGTTTTTTGTTTGTTTGTTTGTTTGTTTTTTTAGTTCTTTATATATTGTGGATATTCGCCCTCTATTGAATGGACAGTTGGTAAAAATCTTTTCTGATTTTGTAGACTGCTACCTTGCCTGAATGAGTGTCCTTTGATGTACAGAAGCTGTTCAGTTTCATAAGGCCCCATTTACTAATTGTTGATCTTAGTACCTGTGCTAAAACTTTTCTGTTCAGAATCTTTTCTTGTGCCAGTGAGTTCCATACTGTTCCCAAATTTTTCTCTTATCAAGTTCAGTGTATCTGTTTTATGTTAAGGTCATTGTTCCATTTGGAGTTGATTTTGTGCAGAATTTTTAAATATGGATCTGTTTATATTGCTCTACATGCAGCCATCCAGTTTGACCAACAGCATTTGTTGAAGAGGCTGTCTTCTGGGCTCTCTTTCTAAAACTCAGTGTTCAAGGGTGTGTCGATTTGTGTCTGGCTCTTCCGTTCAATTCTCTTTATCAACGTGTCTCTTTTCATGCCAGTGCCATGTTGTTTTTATTACTATACCTCTGTATTACAGCTTGAAATTCGGTATAGTGATACCTTGTAGCAAGAATTGTTAGAAGAATTTTTAATAAAAACAAACCTGGAGCTGGGTATTGGGGTGAATGCTGGAAGATCAGAGAAGCAGAACAAGCCACAGCTACCTTACCTTGCCAATTCTCAGCTGATCCTGTTTCCTCAGGTTGGAAGCTTCTGAGTCCTCATCCAGAATGAATCTCAGCTGAACTGTGCTGCTTAAAGCCTAAAAGCTTAACCGGGCTCCAGCTCCTCGTCCTCACACCTTAAATACCTTTCTGCTTCCTGTTATCACTTCCTGGGATTAAAGGCTCACTTCCTGGGATTAAAGGCATGAGTAACCATGCCTGGCTGTTTCCAATGTGGCTTTAAATTCACAGAGATCTGGATGGATCTCTGCCTCCCAACTGATAGGATTAAAGGCGTATATGCCACCATTTTCTGGCCTCTATATCCAGTGGCTGTTCTGTTCTCTGACCCCAGATAAATTTATTAGGGTGCACAATATTTTGGGGAACACAATATCACCACAGTACCTCCTATAATTCTTTTGTTATTCAAGATCTATCCTGGGTTTTTTGTCCTTTTGATATCTGTGAAGAGTTGTGTTAGAATTTTGATGGGAATTGCATTGAATCTGTACATTGTTTTTGATAGGATGGCCATTTTTACTACATTCATTCTACCATTCCATGAGAACGGGAGATCTTACCATCTTCTGATATATTCTTCAATTTCTTTCTTCAAAGACTTGAGGTTTTTATCAGACAAGTCTTTCAGTTGCTTGTTTAGTTACCCAAGATAGTTTGTATTTTATTGAGACTATTATGAAAGGTGTTCTTTTTCTAATTTCTTTCTCAGTCTGTTTGTCATTTGTATATAGGAGGGCTATTGACTTTTGCTAATTTTGTATCTTGCTACTTTGCTGAAAGTGTTTTATCAGCTATGGGAGTTTCCTGGTGAAAATTTTAGGGTCACATATCATCTACAAATAAAGATACTTTGACTTCTTCATTTCCAGTTTATATCCCTTTGATCTCCTTCAGTTGTCTTACTGCTCTAGTTAAGACATCCAATACTATATTGGATAGATATGGAGAGAGTGGACAACTTTGTCTTGTCTTGATTTTAGTGGAATTGGTTTGAGTTTCTCTCTATTTAAAGTTATTATTGGCTATAGGCTTACCATAAATTGCTGTTATTATTTTTACATATGTCCTTTTTATCCCTAATCCCTTCAGGACTTTTATCGTGAAGGGATATTGGATTTTGCATCTAATGAGATGATTGTGTTGTTTTTTCTTTCATCTTGTTTATTTGGTAGATTACATTCATTGATTTACATACGTTGAACCATCACTGCATCTCTGATCTGTGATCATGGTAGATGAACTTTTTTGATGTATTCTTGGAGTCGGTTTACAAGTATTTTATTGTATGTTTTTGCATTTATGTTCATAAGGAAAACTAGCCTATAATTCTCTTTCTTGGTTGAATCTTAATAAGGTTTGGATATCAGGGTAACTGTGGCCTTGCAAAACAAATTAGGCAATGTTCCTTCTGTTTCTGTTTTGTGGAACGATTTAAGGAGTATTGGCATTAAGTCTTCTTTGACTGTCTAGAAGAATTCTGAGCTAAAACCATCTAGCCCTGGACTTTTTTTGGTTGGGAAACTTTAATGAATCCTTCTGTTTCACTGGGGATTATATGTCTATTTAATTTGCTTATCTTATCTTGATTTAACTTTGGTAAGTGGTACCTATTGGTTGAAATATTAAGGTGCCCCCGCCTGCAGGGCTACAACGGGTTCTCGACCACCCTAAGGATGGAATGTAGAGACAGGAGATACAAGGAAATACACCAAGTCTAGATTCTGATCAAGGTGCAACTTTATTTTTCTCCAGGAGGTTTATATAGTTCCTGCAGGGGGGCGGGGGAGCAAGAAGCTGTCATGTTCATAAGGTGAGGCAAGCTAACAGGATATTTGTATAGGATGTTTACAGGGTAAAAGGATCAAGGGCTCTGACTCAATGTCCTGTTGCTAGGCAACCTGACTGTAAGACAATCTAGTTCCCTGTCTTATGGGGGTCTGTATTTTTCCACTAACTAGAGATTCTGTCCTTGTCCCTGACATTACGGCAACTCCACATAGTTAAAAGGGAGGTTTCTTTTGTGGGATAACTTACAAGATAGGTTACAGGGTCTGGAAAAGGTGAAGCGCAGTCCAGCAGTGTTCTGGAGAACTCTGCTCAGTCTATCTCCATCGTCCAGGATCCAGGAACCAAGAGAGCCCGCACATACGGATCTCGGGTCTTCAGGGCTCCTCTCTCGGCTCCACCTTCTAGGCATGACAGTTACCAAAGCCTTAATGGGGGTAGTACTTCCAGGTCAAAGCTACATCTCTCCTTTTTGTCTAAATAAGAAGTTTCTAACCTAATACAAGACTATATACAATAGGAATGATTATCCAATATTGTCCAGGAGTAATAAGGGATAATGACCTAGATAAGATGGAACTACAGCCAACACAAACAATATCAAACAAGAGACACATACTAAAATCCAGAGAAGTCTGGAGCATAGGTAAATGGCATGTTACAAAGATCATTCCAAAAGGTGTCCTATCCTAAAGAACCTAAATCTAATACTTAATATGTTCTATCTAAGATATTATATATATACTGAGTTGTAACTATAACTGTTAGTCTTCAATCTCATCAAAGACCTGAGAAGGAATATAATGATACCTGAGAAATGGAAGATGGATGCAAGCAACTTTCGGGAGTCTTGCAAGAGTAGACAGAGACAGCTGGCAGCCTGGACAATCACCTAATGTTTCTCAGCATTGTTGGTGCGTTCAAATTGGCTATAGGGCTAGAGTATCTGACAGACTATTTTCAGAAGCAGGAATTCTGAAAGACCATCTTACCCTGTCTTGGCAGAGTTCAGTAGTCACTTTTCCTTTTGTCCCACTTGTCCAGAAAGGATAGCATTCATACTGTCAGCAGTCAAGGCAAGGGCAGTTCTTTGCTCAGTAGGCCATTTTGTGCCAAGAAGACAAACTTCCAAATGGAAATGTCTTAGAAGCCCAACGTTCTCTCAGGATCAAATTGGTGCAGCCAGGAGCAATTGTGTCTCACGTCAACAGAATTCTAAGTTATTTAAATGCCATATTTTCTAGGTCCATGAAGTGTTTGAAGATTACCTGTCCATCCGACCTATGTATCTGTAATTCTGGATAACCTAACTAACATAACTATAGAGATATGACAAGCATAGGTGACTATAAATCTATAAGTCTTACCTACCTAAATAATCTAAGGACTAAGGCTTCATGTAAACAGGTAAATAGTCTGTAAGCAAATGTACGGTAAAAGGACAATGACTTCAAAATTGTGACAGTACACAAAATATCTTTAACAGAGCTAGGAATGTATAATGCAATATGACAATAATCCTAAATATATATCAATATACAAAATATCCTAAACAGAGGTAGAATATACATACAGTATGACAGATATAAATTTATATTTTATCAATATACAAATATTTCAAATAAGAGTAGAAATATATGTACATTGTAAAAAATGTACTTCTGAGCCGGGCGGTGGTGGCGCACGCCTTTAATCCCAGCACTCGGGAGGCAGAGCCAGGTGGATCTCTGTGAGTTCAAGGCCAGCCTGGGCTACCAAGTGAGTTCCAGGAAAGGTGCAAAGCTACACAGAGAAACCCTGTCTCGAAAAACCAAAAAAAAAAAAAAAAAAAAAAAATGTACTTCTGTATTTGTGTCAATATACAATTTATCTTAAACGGGAATATAAAAATAGTTTACATTTGTATCAATATATAAAAATCCATAACAGTGCAAATTATCTAAGGTTGCTATTTTACTAAATTTGTTTACTAGTATATACATAATCTACCATAATATTTTATACCTATCCATTCTACTTTTTTTGTTTGTTTGTTTGTTTGGGGGTTTTTTGTTTGTTTGTTTTGTTTTGTTTTTTGAGATACTCTTTGTTTTAGGAGAATACTGAATCTAATATTTTTTTCTACCCCCAACCCTATAACCATCATCCATA